>NW_026294447.1:22561831-23161831 GCF_007827085.1 Peromyscus californicus insignis | reverse complement strand
AATCAGCAAGAAGGATACAGGAGACGGTATATATGTAGTGTCTAGTGCTCACTAGAATCCAAACAACCCAATGCCTCATAACCTTGACTCACCAAGAATAGAATAAAAAATATTTCTCAATTTAGTCTTAAATTGAGGTCAGGAATACTTAATCTAGCCTAGACCCTCTGCCTGGGTGTCTGTCTGATTGTCCTTCTGTCAGTAGTGAATGTTTGCTTCTTCTGAAAAATCTACTGCCTTCCAAATGGGAAAACAAACAAACAGACATATTCAAGCTAAAATCTTATTGTGCCAGAGGAAAAACATCAAAATTACAGACATACAGATCTAACGACCACCTTGCCAGGAAAACTGGCCCTGAAGCTCCTCTTCAAAACGTTGCGGAAACACCACCTAAAATATCAGTATCACAGAGCTGGATTTTTCTCTTATAAATAAAAGGGATCTGGATTAGATGTCGTTTAAGATTTTCCCTTCTTTATTATTCTCTAATAATATGTGTGAACACAGGTAGTTGCTTATATATGATTAATACATTGCTTTCTTTGCTACAGAGCCACGGTAAAAAACACAAGCGTCTTGTTTCTGCCCTTGTCACAGAAGAAACTAGAAGAGTATCCTTAGAGAGAGCAGTACTTAGAACACAGAGACGCATGCCAGGATGCAAACCCCGCATCAAAATGCTGCTAGAGTTCATAACTCAAATTCCTTTATCCGGGAGCTGCTTGGGGACCCCATTAAATTGTTTTCCACAAATGCCAAGAGGTTTGAATCATTTGTTATAACATTTGAGTCATTTATAAGATATTTTGATCCAGCAAATCTGGAAGAAGCTGTCTAAAGTAAAACACATGACTGATGTCAGTTTCTTCTTGCTCGGGATCAAAGCAGGGAGCACCATGGAGTCCCCCAGACCTTTCCTGGGTGTTGAAATGATTTCCTTACTTACAGGTATCGGCAGGAGAACACGCCGCGTCACACGCCACACCGACCTCCCTGGGAAAGAGATGTTCCACACACAGGATGTGAAAAAGTATTTTCAAACTCACAAAGCCAACTTGAACCTCTCGTTAAGAGCCATCGAAGAAACACAAGTTAGCACAGAAAAGAATTCTAAAGAATTCTTCCAGCTGGGGTGTGGTCATTGCGGCGGAGCAACCTTTCTGTCACCGGGGTGACGAAACACGCTGATGATAAAGACGGGTCCAAAATGAGTTGTGACATCAAGTGGCGTCACTCAGGTCACTGGTGGAAAACAGAATCGGGGCCTGCCATACCCAGACCCCTCAACTTGGAGTTTCTCAAATCAGAACTGGTGCCAGCAGCCTGGCTGTCCCAAGTCCTGCAGGTGATGTTGCATGTGAAGGGGAAGTATGCAAATCGCTGAAATAGAATCCTACACAGCACGATGTTTGTTCTCAAAAACAAAAATAAAAACAAAAATACCCCCCCAAAAAACCCAAAACATTAGTTTCAGCCCTTATTTTTGTAAACATAAGAGAAAGCAGTCTTGCTACAAGAGCATGCTTCAGATTCCTTGTCCCTTCTTAGGTCCTGAAGCATCATCATTTTTTGTCCCTCTAATTCTGGGCACACCTCTAACAGTGATCTGGACTCTTTCATTTCCTGTCTTTTTTTTTTTTTAGTGTACAAGGCTTGGTGGCCTGCTTCTGGCTGATGACACAGCAGCACACTGAGAATTCTGACAAAAATGTCACCAAACGCACCCTTTAAAAGAGATCTTCACGGGGGGCATGTCCTTTGATCTTGCTCAAATTTGGCCTTTTCCTTATTGATTAAATTGTAATTTCTCTAAAACAGCCTGTAATTGAATTATCCAGGGAAACCTGCCGAAAGGGATGAAAAGGGGGGGGGGGATAAAAATAGGAAGTTGTATAATTTACAATAGAAATGATTTGGTTGCTGAGGTTTTAATCAAATCAAATGGCATCGTAAAAGAACAGGTGATTGAATTACATGGAAAGATAATGCATGGGTCTGAAGCCTGGCGTGTCTGTGTGGAGTCTGTTGAATTCACAACTCAGATGGCCACTTCTCTCCTAAGAACAAAAGCTCTCAGGGGATCTCCCCCACTCAGGAGACCCAAATCCAGTGCAAAACAAACAAACACCTTCTTGAAGAAATGCAACACCAAATCATTCACTTCGTAATGGCTTAAAGCAGGACAGAAACCATCATGACTTGCCAGAGGTGTCCCCTAAGCAGGCACCTAATGAGAGGTCATGAGCCCCCATCCACGTGTCCAAGTCACCACTGAAAGACACAGAAGTAAAAATGCATATAATTATTTAATATACTGGGCAAGAACGATGTCTGAATCATCAATCAGTCTCCTGTGGATGCTCCGTTTCCTCCCAGTGCTCTAAATACTTAGGTACTCTACCTCTAACCATGTGTATATGGGGGTAGTTTTTCCAGTACATGCAGATTCTGAAGTACAACTCAGAATTTGTAATCTGTTCAAAACCTGAAAATCTCTAACTCTTTCCAACACATAGAAACTCCACCTCTTTCTTCCCTCGCTCATGGCCTTCAAACACAAACTAAGCCCTCTTAGTGCTCCACTCGGAATTATTTTGAGAAAATGAGCTCTTTATGACATAATGCTATTAGTCATGGCTATGAGACATTGGACGTCCTTTTCAAAGTTATTGTTGATACCTGGGCAAAGCCAGTGCTTTCCCCCTGGGAGCTGGAAGTGATTTTAATTTCTCGCTCTGGGGAGAAAGACAGAACTTTTGGCTACTGAACTTTGCAGAGACAACCTCTGAGTCATAGTGGTGATTGAGAAGGTAGTGGGAAGAAATAGAAGCCTTGAATTCCTTTCCTGGGGGTCTGCTTTTGATGGATGTGGAGGCCCCTAAAGGGTGGTGCAGACAAGGTTTAAGCAAACATGTTTTAGGGCACAGAGATTTTGAAAATTGAGTACCACTGTCCCCCCTGCTGTGCCTCATTTCAGAACCCACAGCTGTCATTAGCAGAGAACAAACTGCTTTTCCAACCGCACACACCGCAGCGCTCTGCTCCGGCTCGGGCTGGAAATTGCAGAACTCTTATGGAGGAGCATGTCCTGAGAGCTTGCTCCTTGTCAGAGCGTCTGATGTGTATTATCCTGGGGTGCGCTGGGGGGAGCAGAGGGGAGAAGTGTGTGCACACATAGGTGCAGGATATCACAAAGCTTGCACAGGGACTTCCAGGCATATGCGACGCTCCCCATTTAAAAAGTAAAGTCACAGGTTAACCCAGGGCTCACCATGACTCAGTCTCAGAGTGGAATTTGACTCAAAATAGACTCTGATCCTGACTGGTCACAGCCACAGATAGACAGGGTCCATTTATACACACCTCGCAGACATAGAGAGTCATATGCCCTGCGAGAGGTCATGGCTCCGTGGCAATGTTAAAGTCTCCAGATACAAGTTCAATGATCTTGCTACGAACCCAAAGACTGGTGAAGTAGATTCATTGTTTCTTCCTTCCAAGAGTTTGTTGAAGTCCAGGAAGCCCAGATGAGGGCTCTACCCCACAGATCTCAACTGAGACTCATCTATACACACAGTCTTCCCAGCACGATGTCTGCACAGAATCCCACACAACTATAAGCAGCTGTTCATCACAGCAAGGAAGAGCAGAGCATTGTAGGCATCAGTGAGATGGAAATCCACAGCTCAGTCATGGTTCTGTCCAACACCGGCTAACTGTCAAATCAGTGCAAGCCACCCATTGGCTTTGGGTACGCGGCTTTCTCATTTATAAGATGGAGGGAGGGAGGAAAAGAAAAGGAGCCAAACATTTGCCAGGGTCCCTTATAGCTAACACTTCTCACCCTTAGTGTAAAATGTAACAGGTCACATAGAACAAAGAATTGCCAGTGTAAGATGATTTGATGAAATAACACAGGGCAAATACTGTTAGTAACTAATAACAGTGAAACCATAATGCCAGTAGTACCACCTCCTTAAGGCTTCTGGGAGTCTTCACTTAGGCATAGGACATAGTCTCAGTGTAAACAGTCTGATAACCTGCTAAGGGTAAACTGAGCTAAATCTCACTTTTCCTGAAGACCGGCTGGCCACCGCACTCTCAGTCATTACCCAAACAGGGCCTATGTTCCCATGATAGAGACTCTGGGGCAGCTAAGAGCCCCTTCTGTTGAGGAGACGCGTGCCTAAGGACACACATGACATCTAAGTCCAGTTAGAGAAATGACAGCCGTTCTGGATTCCTACGCTCGCCCAGAAGCCTGGTTTCATCTAGAAGGGAATGCTTGCTCAACTATGGCACGGTTAAGAGAAGTCCAGGAAATGGTGTGGGTCATGAAAACATTCCAATTTCCCGTTCAAAAACCTTACACCCTTACAGAGGTTGGGAGAGCATATTTCTGCTGGTAGCTTTAAGCAGTTTAGGCATTTAGGAGTCCCTCTAAGGGGATGGAGAACCTCAGCCATTCTGTATCCGATTTAGTAGATGCCACTGACTTCCTGGATGCTAAGAATTCACCCTAGAGTTATTTGTACTTTTCAATAAAAGGAGAAGCTCCCCTCTGGAGACTTCCAGTTGCATATGACCTAAAGCAGTAGGCTGGAGAAACCTGGCCTCAGCAGCTTCTCCCCTCAACTGTATATCTTCTTGCTCAGTGTAACCCTGCACTAGCTTCTGGTACCCCCTATTTCAAACACAGCTCTAGGGGGGAACCCAGGCCTTACCTCTACAGCCACTTGGTAATATATCTGAACGTGATGATTTGCCACACAATTACAAGAACAGATATGGTTCTGTTGTGAATTAAGTGACGAGCACTGTGTGCAGCTGGATCCATTACCTGAGCAAATGGCTTATAAATTTCACCTTGCTCCTTCGGCTGGAAGGTTTCCCTGTTGGCTTTGCCATAACATGGGAAGCAGGGAATTTAACATAAGCTGCTGCTTCCCTGAGGGACAATAGGGATACTATTTGCTATGGAGACAAGGAGGCTGAATGAAATCACAGCAAACTTTCCCCTGGCCATCTGAGTGCTCCCATGGCAGTCCCCTGGCAGCATCTTCCGCCTCTTAGAGGCTTGAAGGAAAAGGGAGAAAAGGCTTCCTAGCTTTGCAGAGTGATACAGTCTCCCTGCATTCGCCAATCAAATCGAATACCCAAATCAGAAAAGGGGGAATGTTTATGTCATGAGCAAGAAGAGCCAACATACACCAGACGCTTTCCGTGTGAAAGAAGAAGCCAAAGGGAATCATCGGCACTGAGAAATCCGTTCTCTTGGAATAAATGTTGCTGCTTACTAGTCAAGAAATTTACCAAGAAAATGTCAAAAAAATGGAACTGGATCAGTGGAACCTTGTAAAATAAGAACTATCATCTTCCACTGTAGAAATATTCTAGAATGAAAGAGACTAGTCTAACACGAAATGGAAATTCCATGTGAAGCGTCTCCATTGGTGAGATGAAAGAATAACCCGCTCCTATTCAGAAAGACCAGCAATAGAGCTTGAGAGAACAGAAGGGGCAGGGGCAGACATCTTAATGATCAAAACAACCGAAAGTATTTATCTGATTTTATTGGCCACGATGAGCAGAAGTAAAATCCTCAATACTTGACTTTAATGACAGATTCTCTGAATTCCCACACAAGATGGCAGTCTAAGGTACTGCTTTCTAGTTCTAAGTGATCATAGACAGAGAGTGCTAAAATAGAAAGAAGACCAGCCCCATATTCTGTGGTGACTTCCCTCTATAGTCCTGAGCTGCATAATGACCTTTCACTCAAGGTCAGAGCACAGCTACAAAGGTGGGTCCAGGGGGCATAACGAAGGTGAAAGTTTCTACAGCTTAGTATTTTTCACGGTACCTTTCCTATGATATTTAGACATATTTAGATGCATATATATTTGCCACGGCATTACAATTGCCTGTGGTGCTCACAAGGGTAACTTACTGTCCAGGTGTGTTGTCTAGAAACAACAGCCCTACCATATATCCATATAGCTATACAATGTAGCCTGTAGCATACCCAGTAAGGTTATACCACCCAGTTCCTAACACTATATACTCTGATGATGGAACCATGCTTAAACCTCCCAGTAATACATTTCTCAGGGTGTTTCCTCATTGGCAAATGGCACGTGACTGATTAATTTCTGTCTTGGAACCAAAAACTTGATCTGTAGTTACAGTCTCCATTTGGGCTGACATCCCCCACCCTCACCCCCCAATACAGTAGAACTAGCCTTACATCTTTGGGTAGGAGAGGGTAAACCCACCACAGTTGTTCAGCTTGGACAAAGGGTATTGCACAGATGCATGACATTTCATGTGATAGGGAAAGACGGCATTTGATTATTCAAAAAAATTAAAATATAATTCCATTATTTTTCCCTGCTCCTCTCCTCCCTCCCACTTCTCCCATGGTCCCTTACGTAACTCTTCCTTCCAGTTTGAGTTTGCTGTTGACTTTGAAAGACAATAGCCAAGTGCAAAACGATGAACGGGGATCTGGAGAACGTGTGTACTTGTACAGGGATGACTGCTCAAAGCAGCAGGCGCTGGAAGAAGAACTGGGGTAGGAGGGAAAAGAGCTCAGAGGAGTCACGCGTCCTGCTCAGCACGGGAGTAAAGTTGAGAGATCGTCTTTCTAGGAAGTGAGTGACATGGACCTGCACAACAGGGCAGACAGCAAAGATTGGATAGCGCAGAATCATCAAGATACAAGACTAAGCGAAGCATAGCCCGAGGTGTCTGGCTGCTTACCACACACTGATATCTTTCCATAAAGCCAGCCTTTAATCATAGCAACACACAATCTGTAGCTTTGTTTAGTGGGGGAGAGCTGGTACGGAACAATGTCAGATGATGACGTTACAACCAGCATATGCTTGTTAACTTTTAGTGGAAAGTGTGTGATGCCGTAAAAGCAAACAAGCATGAAAGCAAAAGGCACCGTACATTAAGATTTCAAACACAAGGATCCGGCTTCCCTTTAATCCTTTTATGTGACCGCTTAGCATCGTTCATGTATATATGTGTGTGGCATCATCACTGACGGCAGACAGTCATGTGTAGTTATACACCCACACGTATGTATTTCTCTACCTTCTGTTCATTGATTCGAGTGTTTATTAAGCACCTTCCCTGTGTCAGGCTCTATTCTAGGATGGGGGATGGGGCAATAAATACAGACAAAACATCGGCCCTTATGAAGTCTCTACCAGCTGCAGAAAAATAGAAAATGGACAAATAAGTGGAGAAAATATAATGGCAAAAATAAAAGGGGGTATTGAGGAGGACCAGGCTGCCCAGCCAGGGGAGGAGCATATGAGATCCTAGTCCTGTAAGATGTCATCTGGTCAGAGGGTTTGAGGGATATAGGATGCAGAAGTCACTCACGTAGGGAGAGATAATATAAGTTCTTGGTGTATACCAACAGCCAGGAGGTCCAGTTGAAGACCCACAAGGCAATGGACAGGGGACAAAGTGAAGCCAGAGAGGCAGCAGACCAGAGAGGAGGCAGAGAGCATCCAGGAGACACCCTGGAAGCCAGTGGGCTCCAGGGCAGGTAACTACTTTATTTAACTGTGCACCCTTGACATTCAGGTGGTTTGAAAAGAAATTCACTACTTCAAAAGAATATTCTTCTGTTTTGAATAAATAAACACACAAATAAGACAAATATATCTTTCTGCATTGAGTATGGCTCAGTAATTTTTAATTGAATTTTTAGAAACTAATTTTTAACCCATACAACCAAAATTTCATTTGTGTGATAAGGGAGTGCAGATGGGCTCCTCAGGGATATGGAAATTGATCTCAGCACTGCTGAAGACCTTTAAGAACTCATATGTTCTTCCACCACAGGAGAATTTCTAGCAAGAGGGACTGTCTTCAAAAGTTTTTAGGGACTTGTCTGTAGGGTATCAAAGCACAAATTGCTGAAGTTGAAATGAAAGGTGGCTTGTTTTTTTTTCTCTAGTGAGTGTACAACTTTCATCTACCCGCTTCCGTTAATTGTAGACATCCTACGTGGCTAGATGGTCACACCAAGCTGCCCATTTTACTTGTCTTACAGTTCTCAGACATTAAGAAGCATGAAGCATTTGCTGCTATCAGTACTTGCTGGTTGGAGTTCATTCCAACCACTAGTGAGCAGTCTTCAAGTGTTCCACTCAGCTCAACAGCTAACTGGTGCCCTTGCCCAAGTTCCGACAATGTAATTGAAAACACTGAACTCCAATATTTTCCTAAAACATTCACTTCATTTAGTTGACAGACAGGAATCATTTCTTCTTCTGGTTTCAGCATGCATTCCCCTCTTCCCTTGGGTCACAGTCCCTCCCTAATTCCGATCCACCCCTGTGGTTTTCTGCTTTGTTCCATATCTGGGTCGCGGGGTGTCCCTCCCATGCACCCCTCAGCACTCTGCACATCTGAAGTGCTGTTGTCTGGTTTCTTGTTTATAACTCCCCAAAAGACAACGAGCGGGGCTGCTCATTCTGCACGCTGTACTTCTGATGAACACAACACCGGCTAGCACACGGTAAGTGTTGAATAGTACTTGTTTAACTTATCATCTAAAGAGGCAGCTCGGAATAGAGAACTGAGAACAAAACACACATTCAGAAAGGGAGCTCCTTAAGTATAACCATTTAATTCATTTGATTCCACTGCAGAAGGGCTGAAACCCTTTAAAATGGCCAAGCGGTTTAAAATGCTACACAGGGACTGGTGGGGACTTTCCATCCCATATGCCAAGGAAGCTAGGTAAAGCAGTTTGTCCTGCATATGATTAGAAATAGAAAAGTCTTGGGAATCACATTTCGTAAGGCTCGTGCCAGGTTTTATTGTTGGTAGTTTTGTAAATGCATTACATATTCTATGGTATTTGTGAAGTCTTTCAAAGTACATGCAATATAAAACCTTCTGCCAAGGAGAGTAACAGACAACACAAGGCGGGAAGGGGGTGGGTGGGAAAGGCCTGGGAATGTAAAGTCAGTTCACAGAAGAACTTGAGACGGTGCCTGTCCAGGCCTTTCATATACGTTCTCCTTTATGGTCAGCATGGAGCCCAGGATGCACTGGTAGCTGCCCCCTCCCCCTCTCACCCCGAAGATTAGGATCTTAGGGCTACCGACAGTTTCCATATTTTCTGAAATTTGGAAGCAATGGCTGTCATCCAAAGTAACACAGCTAGACTGACAAAACAAAGTAACACAGCTGGACTGGGTGTTTCTTTTTGTAGTAACACCCAGGTAATGGAATTCATGGATACGAACTTGTGTGTGGGACCATGTGTAAAAAGTGTGTAGTCATCCTTCCCATCATCCAGTTGTTAGCAGAGCAATTAACCTTTTACTCCTGAGTAATGGATGCTGCATTGTATGCTAGCTCAAATTCTCTTTCCAAAGGTAGAAAAGGGAAGGTAGGGGATAAGGACAAACAAGGCAGAATAAGAGTCATCTGGGAGTAATTTCTCTCTTTCAACTCTCCCTTCAATTCAAGATTTCTGGCAAGGGACACATTTCTCATGTGTCAAGTTGTTTTTCTCGTCTGGCTCTCTAGAACATATTTTTTAAGAGGCTTATTTTCAATGAGGCTCAATAATCGATATATGAGCTATAGGACTCTGTCCCCTTGCCATTTCTTTCTTACCCAGAAGTAGGAAATACCACAACATGGCTTGTAGCAGCTCTACACCAATGGGTTATAGTAAATAAGGCAGAGCCATTGACTCCAAAGGTGCCATTTATCTCACCAATTATGGCTTGCTACGTTCTTTACTGATAATTTACTAATCAACTACTACATGTGTAATCTCTTTTTCATATACTATCTCTAATCACTGAGACAGTTCTAAGGTCTGAACATTTTTATCACCATTAGTATAAATACTTTTGCCAGGTATGTTGGTACATACCTGTAGTTCTAGCATCCAAGAGGCTGGCACAGGAGAACCCTAAATTCTTGGCTATTCTAGGCTAATTTGTAAGACTTTGTCAAAAACAAACAAACAAACAAAATGCAACAACATCACCAGAACCAAAACAAAAGCAAGTAAAAAACCAAAATAACAACACCCCCCAAACAAACAAAAGACGAAACAAAACAACAACAGCAACAAAAACCACCAACTAAAAACAACAATTACCTTGTATCTCAGAGTCCTGAGTTAGTATGTCATCCACAGGCATGGAAATGCAGACCATTTAAATACATTGCTAACATTACTGCCGTGAGCCTGTATTCTAGCAGGGATGAAAGTAATTGTTACATTGTTGTAAGGCTGAGTCAATAACCTCTTTAGGAAGTTTTTTTTTTTTTTTAAAAAAATCAACTTTTTTCATTAACATTATTTCTGACACAGTTTTATGTATATTAATTGCTCGTTATTTTCTGATAACTGGAGAGGTTAAAGACAATAACTCATCTCAGAGCATTTACTGCAACAGTGGTTGTGTGGGTTGCAGCTTGGGAGGAAGACGGGATGATGGTGGTGGACATGGTGTAGCGGCTGTGTGTGGCCGAGTCTGGAGTGTGCTGGGCACTCTAAACCTCTGAAAATTTCCATAATGCCTGGATGAGGTTTTCTTTATTCAGTCAAGACCCCAACATGGTACTGCACCCTTAAGACTCATGAGAAGTAAAAGCTGTTTCTGTTGGGAGAGCTCCCATCACCAGGACAGGACTGAAAGACAAGAAGGAGCCAGGACAAAGGTTACAGTGCATGATGTCCTGCAGGTCTGAGGAAAGCAGCAGGAGACTAGGAGAGCCCATGTGAGCAGCTGAAGATGGCCACGTCCAGGAAGGGCAACAACTCTTGGGTAATTGGAGATGCACACAACAGCAAATTTGGGAGTGGTTCTTTGGAAAACAAGACAGCGTGCAGCTCTTCAACGATCTTATTTCAGTGATGGAGAGCACCATACAGTGTGGTCTCATCCCTGTGTGTAATAGAGGAGGTGGATCTCACAGACCCTCCATGCAGAATTCCCAGAGTCGTCTCGGGACAGAAGTGGGCAGGGACGGGAGGGGCAAGGCTAAGAAGTTCTAGCGCGGGACCGCAGAGCAGGGCGACTACAAATAAGTATAATCAACTGTGTATTTCAAAAGCCACGGGAAAGGATAATAAATGTTTCACCAAGAAAAACGGCAGATGACCGGGGAGGTAGACGTTCTACCTGATTTACGCAGAACACCATGTTAACATGTATGTAAACACTACATGATATCTAACCGACATGTATATTTGTATATGTATGTTCAAAAAAATAAAGCCAACTTTAAAAATCCGAAGCTGAAACTAAGACTTCTTTAAAAGTGAACAAAGTGCAGGCGTGAGATGAGAGCGGAAGTCTCCAATGTGGAGACTGGCACGGAAAGCCGGCTTCTGGTAGCAGCCGCGGAACTGAGGACCAAGAGGCTGGGGAAGGCAGCTCAGTGATGAGCAGTTTTCTGTTGTTCACAGGGATGTGAGGTCAAGCTGCGGACCTGCCCACACTGGACTGACTGACTGATTGATTCTTTTGAGAAAAGGAGGTCTTGCTATGTAATCCAGGTTGGCTTCAACCTTGTGATTCACCTGCCTCAGCCTGCTAAGTATTGGGATTCAAGTCTGCATCAACACGCCTTACACTTCACATTTAATGGCAGGCAGCGAGCGAGTAGGAAGTAAAGATCCTTTTACGCCGAGAGAAGATAAAGAAGACATGGGAAAAGAATGAAAACATACCAATAATATATGAAGGGAGATAGAAAGGACATTTATAGAAAAAGATACAAAGAAAAGAAACTCAGTCCAAAAATAAATGCTTTGGGGTGAGGCCCAACATTCCCTCTATCCCTAGACTCAGTTACTAAACAGTCTTTTAGTTAGTCTGTATGTGATGTCAGTTAGTGCAAAAATTGTTTCTAATGCTACTGTGGATTTGGGAACCTATAAATAATCTTTTATTTTCTCATATTACCCTTATGGTTTGAAATTAATGTTTGGATGGGGAGCAGTTGTGTGAATTAGATGAAATAATGATACATCAGCTCATTAGAGGATTTACTCACTCAGCCCTTTCCCGATAGTGACTTACTTCTTACTTAAACATGTAAATGTGCTCCACAGAAAGCCCTCCGCAGTTACCTCCATTCCCCGAGGAACGGGTCCCTGAGGCTGACTCCCAGTTCGGGAGAGCACAAAGCCAACTTAGAAATCAACATCTGGCCCTTGAAGGAGGCTCCCTGAGAGCACACTTCTCTAGGTAGAGCTGCAGCAGGCCCAACCTGAAGAGAAGTTCAGAAACTGCTGGGGACTTTTAACTCCCAATCCTGAACTTAAAATCACCACCAAATGGGGGCTGTTTTCCCAGGCCAAAGAAACGTGCGTACCAGAAGGGAGACCAAACCCAAAGCAGGAACAGAAATCCGAAGGATCCTGTGCCGCAGGCCTGGAGAGAGGGAGAAAGAGGCTTTAAGCAGAAAGATGCAACCTATTGTTTTATTGTTCTTGCTGTGAAGAAGAACGGTCAGTATCCAGTGGGATTTATTATTACAGGAAAAAAACTTTAAAGAAAACATTAAAAGTTAAGGAGATTAACATTTGAATTTCAAAAGCACCATCAAATACTATTGTTCCTGAGACATGAAAATCCAGCTATATGTACATTATGCAAAAAGGTACTACCACGCTGGCCGCCACTCGACAGAGGGGTGCCATTAGCTGTAGCCTTCAGACCCCCTCAGATTCACTTTTCACTTTGCTACTCATAGAGGATGGGTATGTGAGATTAGTGAGCAAACAACCTCTAGCTCATTTTATTTCTATAAGAATTTATTTTTAAGGATATATAAAAAACTGCATATTGATATATTTTTCAAGAGCTAAGAGTATCAGAATAACAAAATAATTTCTCTTGATGTAAACCAGAGTCTCAACATGCACTAAGTATTTCTAGTATTAGATCTGCATCTTAACATTCATATCTTTTGAAAACGTTTGTTTTAATCAACTAATTTTTAAAGACAGGGTCTCATAAAGTCCAGGCTGGCCTTGAAATTGCTATGTAGTTGAGGAACACCTTTTGCTTCTGCTCCTCCTGGCTCGACCTCCTGTTGCTGGGTTCACAGGCAATGTCACACCTAGTTCTAGGCAGTGCTGGGGATCGAACCCATGGCTTTGTTCGTGCATGCTACACAAGTGCTCTACCAATAGTGTTCCATTCCCAGCCCTGAAAAATGTTAGTTTTTTTTTTAACTGTCCCTAATTACCAAAGAAACCCTTGCTAGTCCTATTTTTAATTCAAATCATTCTCATTGACTTCTGTAGGCCAAGGGGCCTCACATGGCTGTTCAGTTCTTCCAGTGGTGGGCAGGCATCTCCTTCATGGTTTACACTGAAAGCCAGTTTAGATTATAACTGAGACATGGTCAGAGGCCACTTCTGCTTTAAACAGCACACTCTGCTTGTGGTTACTCTGCCTCCCACGGATTTGCCTCAGAAATTTCTAGCCGGTAACTACTGCTGAAACAAACACACAAGTATGTAGCCAGGCCAACAGGAACCACCCTCTAAGGAAGTGTGCTTAGTGCTTCCACGAATGGGGCTATATTTCTCCTGGCACGCTTCTCTTGACAGGAAAAACAACAACGTGGTCTCAGAAAATGCATCTTTCACCGGCTACGTTTGGTCGTGTGCTTGTTATTTACAAAACATGGCCGGCGCACACACAGCTAGCTCTTGGTGGTGGCTCTTGGCGCTGATTAGATGTGGGAAACCAAACTAAGGGTGCCAGGTTCTGGTATATTTTTCTCAGAACAGACAAACCTACTTTGAAAGCCATCCAGTTGGAAATGCCCGTGACTCTACATTCCGATATGTAAACTCCACACTGAAAATGCCGGCGCTTGCAAAGCCTTTGTTTCCCTCCCCACTTCCTAGATTTTAAAAATAACCTCTCTTATGTGATACTGGGTTTCTTAAAGAAAAATCCCATCCCCGACTCTATGGGTTTGATTGGTTATGCACGGCTCGCTGATTGCTGGGTACCAAATTGTTAGATGCTGCCTTTGAGCCCCTTCTGCTCTTGTCTGTGTATGGTGCTGCCACCCCAGAGCTATGGTTTCCGGAGAAATCAGTGAGGAGGGATGGTCACAAGGGGGCGGATGTAAGAGAGATGCAATGAACTCTGCTTTCCTTTATTTTCTCCTCTTTGGACCCACAAGACAGGGGCAGAACAGATGTGGCTGCACTGGGCAGAAGAAACAGACACAGAGCAGGCATTCTGCTTCTGATGCCTCACTGGAAAGAATGCCCAAAGCAAACAGCTGGGAATCACGAGAAACCAAGACAAAAATCAAGAAACATGAGGAGGAAAGCATCCATACAGCAGGGCCGTCAGCAAGTTGAGGACTGTGGCCCGTGAACATTGCCACTAACATTTGGAGGAACCTGTGCCATTAACTGATTAAGAGCTCTCCACTAACCAGGGTCAGACCCTGTTCCGTGGGTTTCAGCAGGATTTCAGCAGATCCAGAGGCGCACGCACGCAGTTTGAAAACATGGTGACGGCTTGGCTGGCCCCTGGGCTCACGGTTCTGAGGGGTTTCCCAGAGCTGTGGGTGATCTGTGGTTTCTGGCACTCATAGACCATTTACTTTTTCTCAGATGACAGTGGTGCATTAATAAAGCTGTGTCCACAAGCACTGTGGGAAAGCAGGGGACGACACGTGGTGTGGCCTCCTCTTCCATTCGCTCCTTTTCTTACAAAGATGACTAAATCTTGAAGTGCACCCTCTAGCTTATGAAGGGGAGAAAGAGGTGGGGGTCTTAGAGCATTTAAACTTTGTTTTCTATTTTCGTGAAATCTCATTAAACAATCAAATTAAATGAGTCCTAATAGTTTCTGAGGCCCCACTCTGAAGAAGAACCACGCTTGGTCATGGTGCTCTTTTTGATATTTCAAGGACACCCCCCCTTTCTCTGCAGGCATACACTGAAGCGCGTGCGCGCATGCACGTGTGTGTGTGTGTGTGTGTGTGTGTGTGTGTGTGTGTGTGTGTGTGTGTGTGTGTGTATGCACGAATGCACATGTGTATACTTAGAAACAGGATTTCTATATAGTACAGGCTAGCCCCAGACTTGCAAAATTAGGTCCTGGATTACAGATGTGCATTCCCACATCTGGCCAAAGAAGATAAATTTCTAAGACATATTTTCACTTCTTTCAGAGCTTTCCTACAACATTAATGACACCTGTCTTACAACACCAATGGCCTCTCCTTCAGAGAGTGGGTCCCTGAGAGTAACAATCTGTCCCCTTTCCTGTTCCCAACCTCCACAGGACTCCCCTGCTAATATACTGCTGGTCTGGTTTCATAGGGTGCCTTCCAAGGAAAGACATGACTTACCCTGAGACTCCAAACACAATACTCCAGATAGAAACCGTACAGTCCTCAAACCCTTCCATTCCCACGGTGTCACTGTGGAAGGTGTGGCCTTCCTCTTGTACCTTCCCCAACACCACCAGTACACGTGGTTGGAAGGTGTACCCAGGCCAGCAGGCACTTTGCCAGGCTTGCAGCACACACAGAAACCAAAACAGCATGGAAGGACCCTTTGGTTCAAGGAGAGGTGGTTCTTTAAGGCCACTTGGAAAGGCTTGGTGCTCGGAAAGCCCAGACCTGCTCTAAGCCTGTGCCAGGCTGCTGGGGAGACAGAGGAACGGGGTGCTCCTCGGACACAATGTAATTTGGAGCCATTACAATGTATTGTATGTGGGACACTACTGTGCAGCTCTTAATATGCAGAATTTTGCATAGTATGAATGCTAATCATTTTCACGATGATGCTATTCATATAATATGTAATACTTGCTAAACAAAATTATGAAACATAATTACTGCTCAGACACAGTTGCTGCTTTCAGTCCTCCAAAACCCAGTCATTTAAAATTGTGTTTTCTTTAAATAAACGGCAACAATCCCCGCTAAAGACTATGTGCCTAGATAATTTCCTTTTCAAAAAAAGGAGCCTTTTTATCTTTACTGAGTGACAAAACATCCTTTATGAAAGGTTTATAACTCAGCCATTTAAATTCGCTTCAGGCTGAAATTTGGCATGCAACTTCTCATCCTGGGAGCACAGTTTTGATTTTTTTTTTTTTTTTTTTGCTAAATTTTAGCAAAATTGGTTTGGCTGGTTTTTAGTTCCTCGCTCTGTTTTTAGCTAGGTCACCACAGCGTCTTAATTATGTATGGTCGCCCTGCTTGATGCTCACTCCAGCTGAGGTGACACAGAGTGCCTGGATCGGCTGTGGGCCTGTGTCATCCTCCAAAGCACACCATGTGGGGCGCACAAACACATTCAGAAAGACCGGGGGAAAGTTCCCTTTCATTCTGTCCACAGTGGGGCTGAAGAGCAAATCTACAGTTTCACAAAGAGACGCCCTTGTATCGCTCCCCAAGGAGCTGTGCACAGACAAGACAATTTCTTCCCTCTGGCAAGAGTATAAATTAGGAAGGTAGAAAAAAAAAAAAAAAAAACAAAGAAAGAAAGAAGAAAAACCAGGGAGCAAACAGCACTTTACCATAATACTTCCCTTGGTTTTGCTGGGGGGGTTTAAAGGAGGTCTTACCCAGTTTCATCAATCCGTGAGGGAGTGAAAGGAATCAAATTTCCCAAAATACCAGGGAAGTTGGCCTAGCATTTCAATTTGCTACCAACATGATGATGAGGCTAGGAAAACAGAGCAGTTGATGACTTCTGAGCACAGAGCTCATGCAGTGAGAGTGTAACTTTCACAGCCAGGCTCCCTGCTTGATCGCCATATAGCTCTGGAGGTATTTTGAAAACAAACAAAACACACATCCCGAGCACCGAAACCCCATAAATCAAGGTTAAGGGACAGTGTGGTTCTAACAAATACAGTGACAGGTTAAGATCAAGGGATGCCTTGACATTCTCCTCAGAAAGGTCAATCTAACTGGCCTGCAATGTAAAAATGAAGAGCCTGCCATCATTGCCATGGTGAAAGGTCAGACACCAGCCGATTGGTGATAGAATTATCAAATTAACCAATCGATGTGTGTGAGTAATAGATGTAAGCAATCCTCTGGGAGGGCCACAGGGCAAATGCCAGCTCATCAATAACACATCGCTGTGGACAGGAAGCGTCTTGCTTCAATCCAAGTCCCTTCTGTTACCAAGAGGAGCTAAATCCTGTCCAATGAGGCCCCTATCTGCATATTACAATGTAGTAGGATGGAAGGCCACTGCTTTAAATATTAGTGCTACACTGAAATCTACAAATCTGTGCAGATGATGAACATTCTCTGCAGAACAGAGAATGAGCACTTTCCTTCTTTGCATGAGTGAAATATTCATGTCCCTCAAACAAGTGAAAAGAAAGACCTTTTCTTCATGGATTCAGGACCAGACTCCACTGGTAACCGCACAGTACGTGGGACATTACAGGTACAGAAACCACATGCTTGAGCGTGCGACAACTTCACCGTTTAAGGGAAAAATTTAAAGATGTACCTATTATCACTGGGACGTTCAAATCTTTCAGAGGAATTATCACAGTGGGGGGTGTTAACAGTTCTCAGTGCTAATTAGGGATTTACTTGCCATCAATATGTGAGTGTAAGTCCTATTAATGTTAATGGGGTTACACGTCTGTATTGAAGGCGGCATAGATCCCTAAGTGGGTGTGATTATCAGCCTGCTTGTGAACATCTCTTAGTGTTTGCATAGCACTTTGATTATAGGACTTTCTTGACATAAACCTAAGAAAAACTCAAATCTTGGCACAGCTAACTCAATTCCAATAGTTTTGACAAAAAAAAAGAAGAAATAGCTTACATAATTTCAATAAATCTGTGTAAAAAAATTGGCCAACAATTTCGATGTTCATTCTGCATCCATATGTTTGGATATATGCACATCTCTGCAGAGATAATTCCCAGCAGCACCCACAGCCCTTGGTCATCAGCACTTTCAGACACAAATGATGATATGGAAATGCGGCCAATGCTTTTGTCTTAGAAATTAATATGCTTAGCCATTCACTCCCAGAAGCGATGCTTAGGGGCTTAAGAATAAAGTATCACAATAAAGAATAACATATTACTGCCTTGACTACTAAAGATATTCTTATCATGGTTGTCCTTTGAAGGTGAAGAAGAATTTAGGATATTTACCAGAAGGTTAAAAGTTTTGCCATGACGACACCGGATCTATCAGTGAGTTAACCGCTAACTGCATTTAGCTATTGCTAGTTTGGGAAAAGATCCTTTTAAACCCAGTTTCTAGATTGGGCTGTCCACCATAGCAGTGCTTGGCAGGAGCCTGTGGCTAGTGTCTACCCAGTGACCTGTGCAGAACGCGAAGCTGTTTACAAGACAGCCAGTTTCTCAAGATGCCGCCACCTGGAGGTCTTGCAAGGTCCTGTAAAGAACCTGGAGGGTCTATTTAGAGGTTTGAGAGCCTGTGCCTGAACCGGGGCCCTTTAGCCCCATCCCCCACCCCCACCCCCGAATAATGCTGAGTTAGTTATTTCTCTTCTCCATATCCTTTTTCAAGCATGGGGCAAACAGACAGGTTTCAGTGCCCGTCTCTTACAGTAAATACAGCAGAGGGACTGGTATAGACACAGTGCACAGGGCACCCCTATCTGTTGCCGTTTTCTTCTTAGTTTTAGAAGATTCTTCTTCCTGCTCCTTCTCCTCTTCTTTTGCTGCAACTCCCCTCCCCCCTCAACTAATTTACTACCGAACAACATCTTACACTTCAAATCATGTGAGGGTTGGGGAATCTGCGTCGAAGTTACAAGAGAGAAACGCAGACCGGCTAAAGCTACCTCTGCCGCCACAGCCGCACGGAAGAGCTGTGCTCGTACCGTGGACCACAGGCTAGTGCTGTGGGTCAGCTTAACTGGTCTCCTTTAATAAGCAGGAGTCAGGGCTGTCAGGGCTGCTGGGCCCACCGACAGCACGCTGGCCTACGAAAGCACTGTCCCCGGGTTCAGAAGGCACACGGAGAAGTAAACAGGCACCAAAGGACTCATTGGCTCCAGTGCCGTGCAGGTGATGGGACAGCTGGACAGGTTGTGTAGGACTGCTGCTGAGCCTCTTCTCGCCTTCAAAGGCTCCAAGGGCAGGGGCAGGCCCTTCCATTTATTTGATCAGTATTCAAAATGGTACGACAAACAGAGGTCGGCTTGCAGAAGCTGTCAGTACACTGTCATCCTCCCCCAAAGTCTGTGGAAACAGGCACCATCGGAACACGCAGAGCGAGCTCAGGGATCTAGGTAAGCACATGACATTAAGAGGGCACCATGGAGAGGTGACACAACCCACCGGCAGTGCTACTACGGACTGTTGGATGGATTCTGAAGAAAAACCAACAGAAGCGGTGGTGGGAAAAAGATGATGGAGCTTTAGATGATGATTTCAAGTGCATTTCTCTCCAACTGTTGCATGGTAATTATTAAGCAGTATATAACTGAAAAGTTATGAAAAATTGATTGGTAAATAATGAGTCTGAAATTTATAGGTACCACGTCTCCCTACTTAATATAGGATAATTTACCTGTCCATGAAACACATGTATACAAAATGGCTCCCAATATTTCAAGGAAACAATGCCCCTCTAATGACCAGCCCGTCCACTGCAACCTTTGGCCACAACATTCCTGAAGTCCACCAAGAATTCTAGATTCGAGTAGATGAAAAAATCAATAAAAAGCAGATCAACAGTGCCGAGGTATTGAATTGGACCTCCATGTTCTGTGTGAGTCTCTGTCTCATAAAACAGTATTACAAAACAAGGATGTAGCACTCAGCAGGAAACTCGACAATCTAATCATCTCCCCCTATTCTGAGGCCAGCCAATTTACGATACATTCTGGGGGTTACTCATCCTGCACTTGAAACAGAAGCACCTGCATCTGCCAAGGTACAGGACAAGGTACTGTGTTCCAACTAAAAGAAAGAAAGTCAATGAAGAGCAAAAAAAGGGGGGGGGGTAATTAAAACCAAGCTGATTTAAGTATTAACTACCTTATTTTAAGTACTAAAATATGTTTGCATTTATTTCAAAGTAGAGGAATAGATGCTACATTATACTAGCCTGGCATTTGCTCATGTATATCCTTTCTCCTCTAAGGGAATGGTTGGCTTTTATAACTTTTATGCTGTGTCTTGTAAAATATACAATATGTAACATTTGCTGTATCAACACAGCCTCTGATTTCACTGAATGCAATCCCAATCAGAAGGTTCTATCAGCATCCCTTCTGACGCAGACATATGCCTCTATTTGGTACTGTGGTTATTGTGTGCCATGTGCTGCTCTCAAGTTTGATGTCCTGGAAACAAAGGGCTGAAAGAACCAATCAAAAGAGGAGGAGTCACAGATTACTTACGCCGGCCTGTCCATCCACATGCAATTTTTACTAAAAATGAAATAAATAAGATTTAATTCTAGTCTACTTCTTGAATCATATCAGCTATCTACGGAAGAAGTCAAACAAAGCCTTTCTTGGCACTGGATATGATGAGTGTTCAAAGATAAATTTAGCAGTTTTATTGTCAGTTTCCGAGCAGGTTAAAGGTTTACTGCTACAGCAATCCAACAGAGTGGTGCCGTTTTTAGCTTGCCTGCTTGGTGATGTGAGCATCTTTCAGCAAAATCGCCGCCTGTGCTCACACTTCCTGTACACGCTGGTGTTTCACACTGTCACACAGTGCCTCAATATGGAACATACTCCTTCCACACACAGAGTGCCATTGGGTGAGAATGTGAACCAAAGGCCCTTTTCTCCAGTTCTGCCAGCTCTGGGCACTCCTACCCTGTGCCAGAGGGATAGCAGGGAAGCTTTCCACTTAGGCCTCCATCCCAGCGAGACATCTGATTTACAGGCATAAAAGGGAATATATATTCCCATCTGCAGGACAAGCATTTCTGTTCAGTAAGAACCCCAAAACGACTTTAGGCACATCTAGTAATACAATGTATACTATCACAGCTTTCTTCTTGTTTCAATGTTTATTTTTATTTTTGTTTTACCTGATGTGTATTACTTGGGATGTAATTTTGGAGCATGGAATACTGTTTCAATACATGCCTATGCTGTATCGTGATCAAATGAGGATATTTAGCATGTCACCTGAAACATTTATCATTTCTTTGACATAAGACCATTTGCAATTTGCTACTTATTTTGAAATATACAAACGGAATATATTCTGAAAGTAGTGTAAGGGAAGACATCTCCTTTTCCCAATATTATGAGTTTATTTTGGGTCAGTTCCCTAAAGCCAGATTTGGAGGGTGGATTTCCTGGGAACAGCCATCTCAGACTAACCTAAGGGTCCTCACACAGCTTTTTCATGGGATGTGATGTACTTGAGTAGTGATTCTCAACCTTCCTAATGCTGCCACCCTTTAATACAGTCCTCACGCTGTGGTGACCTCAACCATAGGATTATTTTCATTGCTGCTTCATAACTGTAATTTTGCTGTTACAAATCATAATATACATATCTGATATGCAGGGTACTTGATATGCGAACCCAAAGGGGTCGTGACCCAGAGGTTGAGAATTGCTGTACTAGAGACTCAGAATCTGCATGGAGGTGGGTAGTGGATAAGAGTTAAACAGAAGGGGTGTGTGTGTGTGTATCCATGTACATCCATCACAAGGCTCTCAACAAATTGAGCAAAGGATGTGCCAGTGACATACCACCTCCTTGCCATTGCCATGGCGACATTCGAAGAGAGTACTGGGGAGAATTCCTCTCCCAGTGTAGGAGCCCATCATCCAAGGTGGTTGATGAGTACACTTGAATAATGAAGCAAGCTGTGGGAAGGATGGGTGAGGGACCCAAAACGAGCCGACGAGGAATCTGCTCATCCTCTTGGGCTGGCTTTCCTCCTCTGTGTGTGTATACAAGTTGTACATGTGTGTGCAGGTATACATATGCATGTGAACTCATGTGTGTAGAGGGTCCTAGTTGATGCTATGTGTCTTCCTCCACCACTCCCACTGTATTTACTGAAGCAGAGTTTCTGGCAGAGCAGGAGCTCACTGGTTGTTGGCTTGTCTCACTAGCCAGCTTTCCCTGTAGATCTCCCGCCTCTGTCTCTGAGTGTCTAATGCCACTCAGAGTGCTGGTATGACCGCTTGCCTTTTACACACCTGCTTGCCTGTTACATGGATTCTGGGGATCCAAACCCCAGTCCTTATAGGGCAAGTGCTTTATCCACTGACCCATCTCCTCAGCCTTAAGACCCTGCCTTAAATGTGCCTCTTCGGAGTAGACTACTTCTCTGACCTTCAGACTCAAAATCCCACACCTTGCTACCTACATCTCTGCTTGAGTGTTTCTGGTGACTTTTAGGATACCCCAAATGGCCGGTTTCAAAGTAGAGTTTATATCATATACCAATTTTATTTCCCATCAATTTGAGCTGGAAGGACAAAGCTTAGTTCTCCTGTCTCCTGTCCCTAGCTTCCTGGACTATCAACATCCTCCACCAGCAATTACAAGGGACGAATCCATATTGACAACATTATACACAAGTTCATAGTTTACATTCCAGGTTCACTCCTGGCCCTGTACTATAACCTGTAATTACATGTATCTACCAGTATACTATCAGAGTATTTTCCTGCCCCCAAAATCCTGTTACCAACCTATACACCTCTTTATCCCCAAACAACCATCCATCTTTTAAGATCCACTTTTTTTTTAAACAACTGTAGGGAGCTAGAATCATACATTATGTATCCTTTAGAAAACATTATGGTGGTTAGTTTTAACTGCAACTTAACACAACCTAGTATCACATGGAAAGAGAACTTCAATGTGACAGTGTCTAGATTAGGTTGGCCCATGGTTCTGTCTGTGTGGGATTGCCTTGATTAGGTTATTTGATGTGGGATGACTCAGCCTACTTTGGGCAGCTCTATTCCTTAGGTAGATCTTTGACTGTATAAATGTAAATAGGGGGCTGAACATAACAAGCATACATGAATTTATTTTTTTATGGATGTGCTACAACTAACTGTTCCCAGCCATGGTGGACTATAACTTGGAATTGTGAGTACAATAATCCTTTTCTTCCCTGAGCTGCTCTTGTGGAGTATTTTATCACTGCATCAGAAATGAAGCCAGGACACCATCCTCCACTTGGGACTCTGCCTTTAGGTTTCCTCCATGTCTTTTCATAGTTTGGTACTTTAAATTTTTTTAGCACTGCGCAACATTCCATTGTCTGGATATACCACAGTTTGTCTCATCAAACCCTGAAGAAAATCACGGTTGCTTCCAATGTTTGGGAGATGATGAACAAAACTGCTATAAAAAATCTATAGGCAGACCACAATTTGGGGGTAGTTTGGTAAATGCATGCTCTGCATGAAGACATAAAGACTTTCAAAGCTTTATGGTGAATAACACCACCCCGGTGTTTGTTTATTTGGTTTAAAGGTAGAAAGAGGATGTTTGTGGTTTTGTTTGTTTTGTGGTTCACAGTTTGAAGGTATACTCCACCGTGGTGGGAAAGTACTGGCAGGAGCCTGAGGCAGCAGGCCACAGTACGTCCACATCGTTCACATCAGCAATCAGAGACCAAGGAATGCTTGTGCTCCATCTTGCTTCCCTTTGTATTCAGTCTGGGACCCAAGACTACGGGACTGCGCCACCTACCTTTTAGGGTTAAAACATGCCCAGGTAGATGACTCCCCCCGCCCCTCTCTCTCACCCTTCTTCCCTCCCTCCTTTCTCTCAAAGGTCTACAGCCTTAGCTGGTCTGGAATTAGTGACATGGACTAGGCTAACCTTGAACTTTCTGCAATCCCTCTGCCTCAGCCTCCACGCTCATAACCTTTGAGACACCTCTGCCTCTCGGATTGTATAGATCACTTAAGTTTTACAAATGGTCCCTTTAGTCCCAGCACTGAAGGCCATTTTCTTTCTTTTGTTCTCCTTTATAGGTAATGGACCCTCCATTTGAACAGTAATTCCACATGGGTCAGTCCCAACACTTTCCCTCCTGCTCACCTGTGCAACTGGGTCCACTTCACCAGGGGCCCTGCCCCGCCTTAGTCTAGCTTACGGCCCCCTCCAGGGATACCTGTGGGAAGCCCAACTATTATCCCTTTCTGCTTCTTTCTTTCTCTTCTAAAATGTGTTATTTACACAGCAAAAGAAATCCTAAAACCCAATCGTTGTCACTACTCTGCTTAAAAACACTTTCATGATTTTTCTATTGTACATAAAATTCAAAGACGTACTAGCTCTGTACAGGGCCTTTGTGACCTGCTTCTTTCAAAGATATCTCAGGCCACCTTCTGGAAAGTTCACTAAATTATACTCACACCTATTTTCCTTCAGTTTCCCCAAACTCTTAGACCGCTATTGATGCTGTTTTCTCTCTTGTGATTCAATTTCTCTGCCCCAATGCTTTCTTTTTCCTGGAGGGCTGTATGTAAGTGCCTCTTTACCAGGGGACTGAGGCCATCTTCTCTAAAGAAGTTTCTCCTTTTAACGCCCCATTCCAGACTCTTACTGTCTCCGCAGCACTGACGCATTTTACTAATATGCTATATGCATGCATGTGTACACATGTGCATGTATTCTCTGAAATGCAAGCCTATTTAGGGCAGAGGGAATAGTGCTACATGCCTGTAAGCCCAGCATCTGAGAGCCTGACGCTGTAGGATCACAAGCCTGGGCTACACAGCAAGACACTATCTCAAGAGATAAAAGACAACCAAACAAAATGGAAGTATGTTCGGAATAGATTTAACAATTTCTTCTTGTACGTCTACTAACAAGCATTGTTGTCTTCTCTCTTGATAAGCTATCTGCATTCTTAAGATACACTTATTTTTTTTTAAGATTTTTAGTTTTAATTACATGTATATGTGTGCATCCGTGCAGATGTTCACATGACTGTGAGTGACAGCAGAGTTCAGAATAGGATGCTGGATCCCGTGGAGCTGGAGCTATATAGGTGGTTTTGAGCTGCCTTGGGTGTTAGAAACCCACCTTGGGACCTCTACCAGAGCAATGTATTCTCTTAATGGCTGAGCCATCTCTCCAGATGCAGTGGGCCATTAATTTATCCTCTTGAGTAAATGAAAGGTGATAGGTACTTAGACATTTACTTGCTTTAATTCATTTCACTCTTTAATTGTCTCTCTTCTCCTAGACAACTACATTCTGATACAGGAGCCAGCACAGCTAAGATGTCAGCAACAGGAACACACGACCCTGCCGTTCTTCACTCCATCTTGGGGGTAATGGGTCCTTTGACGCTTACCTTCTCCTCATTTGCCTCTTCCTGCTCCCTACTGTCTCCAGGAGTGATGCATCCCTCTTACCACACATTTCTCCTCCTGGTGTGCTATCATCTCATTGGCTACCTCACCACCCTGGGCCCTATCTGTAGCTTCTGCTTCTTGCTTCTGGTCCTATGTGGAGCCACTGCCTGCACATCCTCTGGTCCCCGAATCAGCGTCTCCACACAGGTTGGTTATCTCTTCCTACCCATCAAGTGATCCTTTCCCTTTCATTTGTCCTGTTTGGTTAGGGGCAACACGTTTTTCTCAACTGCTCTCACTTAAAAGTCATCAGTGTCTCAATTCCAGGCCAGGCCAGCTCTCTCTCCATCCACTGCTTCTCTGCCCTCGAGACAAACAACAGACTCCCTACTGGGACACACTGTTCCTCCTCTGACTGATACCCCTGCAGACACAAGGGTGTGACAGAGATACTGCTTGGACCTGTAATTTTAGTTTCATTGGTCACTAGCTTTGGAATGGCAGTCATTTACTTAATTTCTGTTTAATTAAGTCCATTCATTTAAGAAACACAAACGTGTAGACTTGAAAGACACAGAAGGACTGGTAAATCTCAGCTATAACTGGGGAGACATGGAAAGATAGACAATAACACCAAAAAGCTACATAATTACATAATATACCATCTGGGAATACATGCAATGGACAACCAAGTGGGAATGTGGAGCTCAGGGGAGGAGGCTCCTTTGTCAGCATGGCGGCTAAGAAAGGCCTGGGATGGCATGACATTTGGACAGAGATCTGCATAAGATTATAAGCTGAGGGTGAGACCTATAGCATTCCAGGAGAAGGAAGTCCAAGGGTTCAGGAGGCAGAGGGAGCGTGTATGCAGACCTGAGCAAGCAGCATGTGTGGCAGTTTGAGCACCCAGCCCAGGCTTGTGAGAAACACTACCAGAGTAGTGGAGAGGCCTACCTTGTGCAGACCTTCAACTCTGAAAGACAGATATTCACACCCAGGGTTCTTCCTCAACAATTCCATGGTTAACTCAAGAGCACTATTTTGGAGCCAAAAATATTTAAAAATAACACCTTTTTTTGTGTGTGTGGCTTAGCAAAAATAAAAGAAAGGGTACGTTAATTCTCATCTTAGATTTTAGGTGAAATTTCACATTTATTTTCCACAAAGCCTGGCTTTCTTAGTTATGAGATAAAAAGTAGATGCTCCTTGCTCACAGGCAAGCTGTTTTCTAAATGGCTAAAGAGGTGACTTTAAAAAAAAAAAAGCCTAATTCAATAATAAGATATCTCAGAGGAAATTCTCAGCACACTCATATTTTAAATCTTTTAAAAATGACTATAATTTGCTCTAGCAAAGATATTTAAATATTTCCCTCTAGCCAATTGTAAATCTCATTTCTAATCTCAAAGCTCCTGTAATCAAGACCTCAGTAGTTTAAATAAAGCCTCCATTTGGGATTAAACCGCTATTGATATACAGACTTACTTCTGATTTTATGTGATCTATGGGTGAGTGTGTCTGAAATGCTTATCAAATAATTATAATTAAAATGTATAATTTCAGAAAGATGATCCACTAATTTTAATGATTATGTCTGGGACTTGGTGAAGGGAATGGAGAAATATGAAACAAAAATTTAAGCGCACAATTACATTGTGAAATACTATCTGATGTGCATGTCAAGAAAAAAATATCACCTTCACTTTTGGTGAAAAAGCAAATTTGTTCCTTAGATTTTTCTGGCTCTGCATTTTGGAAAGTTGTTAGTAATAAATGGAGTCTTCTCTTCCTTTCTCTGAATTAAAAGGTTTTCAATGTGTACCAATTATTTTAGACTCCTTCTAGACAATATGGGAGAGAGTTTGACTTTTCTTCACCTCTTCAAATTTAACCACTGGAATAAACACCTCAAAACAGATTCATCTGAGAGTGTAAACACACGAAGCATGAAAGCTCCCAACAGGGGGCCAGAACGGCTTGAAAATTGCTCAACATTGGCAGGAAACTGATAGTGTTTGTCTCTGTTCCTTTTAGTGAAATGTCTGCTGAGTTTGGTCTGGATTGATGAGGTAACTAATCCGTGGAAAGTTGTAGGGTTAGGTGGGGACATTTTATACTGTGAAACAGGGTGGCTCCAGGCTTGTCCAAGGAGGGCCTCTGACTCTTAGACATCTGCTGGGCTCCTTGACCGGCTGGGATGCAGATGCCGGGGTGCTAGGGGATTCTGACAGCATTCACTTGTCAGCTTCAGCAGCTAGTCAACCAAGACCACGGGAGAGCCTCAGAGCCTGAAATGTAAGAGATGGGCATTTTCTCTTGGTATTGCTGAACAGGAACTGTAGGTGTGAGTCCAGTGTGTCCAGGGCTAGCCGGACAGCCAGATTCAAAGCTCCTTCCTGTTGGGCCAGAGTTCCAGTTAAAGAAGCCATTTGGCTAGCCATGTACACACCACCCACTTTCAGGGGAATTTAAGAACACAGTCTGTTTTCTGTTCTTACAGATGGCAGAAGACACTCTCTGGGTTGAGATGAGGGGGGAAGAGTAATTCTGAAGCAGGAATTATGGGAAAATGTGCTTTAATTTTTTTTTGAGGTTATACTTACATTTAACAAGTATGTATCTGGTTGTTTCGCTCTGACTGTGTCTACACCAGTCAGTTCATATACATCTTGATGAGGTAGAAAAACATAACCCTTCTTCAAGCAAAATACTTCCAAGCTGATAGATTGCTGAATGTGGACCACCATGTAGCCACCCCTGGTTGCCTTGTCTAGGGTTGGTTTTTATAGGGCCTTTGAGGCTTTACATACCCACATGAGGATTTACACACTCACACGAGGCTTTACACACCCAGAACGCTTCCTCACATCCTTTACTGGTCATATATACAACCAGAGCACAGGCCACAAGTGCCCATCATACTCCTATGTTATTCATCCTCAGATGTGACATTCTTGTTCACTACAACCTGAACACCCCCAAATGGAAATGTTCCTTGGGGTAGATCGAACAGAGTTCAGAAGTTATGAGGATTCAAGCATTTCACTGGATTCAGATAAAGTCTAACACAAAAAGAGAAAAGACTAAAGATATCTCATCGAATTTAATGATCTTCATTGACATTTTATAGGTCTTAATTTCTATGATGCAAAATGTGCTTGGAAAATTGAGCCTTCTCAGTATAATGCATCCTATGTTTTAACATTTGTTGATGAGGATGAAAGCTTGTCTTCTGAATGTTAATGTAATGAGAAGCCATTCTATATGGGGATGGGAGGTGGGGAGGACCCCTAATCCCAGAACTCTGGATTTTGCTGAGGGTATGAAGATCCTGAGTGTTCAGAAGTTTACTTTAGGCCATGTGAATACTGGTGGCTGTGTTTGTGATGGGTTCTGAGCAATCTTCCTGGTGATTACTCAAGTGCGGAGCTTAAATTATTACCCCAGGCAAGCACCGACTTAAATGAAGTAGTTTTCTGAAAGTAGAATGTGATTAAACTATGCATTTCATTCAAAACACCTCCTGTTTCCACAATCTCCTTTGCTCCTGGTGCCTCATCTTCAGGGAGATGGATTCTTGGTGATAATTTGGAATGCTGACGAATTTTAGACTGAGATGAGGCTAAGCACAAGAGGAATCCGAAAGAGATTCTTGTCACAGAGCCAGAAGGAAATCACTGTACGCGAGAGAGCTGGGATGAGTCTTTGGATTTTTATTGTCTAGCCTTGTGTTTACACCTGCTTACCTCACTTGGGGACTGTTGGTTACCTGAGAAAATAAATCAGCTCTGTCAGCCGAAAAGCAGAGGCTTCCATCTGTGTGCTGAGGGAAACTTCCTGTTTCCCCAAAGAGGACTGAAGCTCGAGATCAGGAGTTCTCAACCTGTGGGTCACGACCCCTATGGGGGGGTAAACAACCCTTTGACAGGGGTGGACTAAGACCATGGGAAAACATAGATATTGACATTATGATCCATGACAGTAGCAAAATTACAGTTATAAAGTATCAACAAAAATAATTTTATGTTTGGGGTCACCATGACATGAGGAACTATATTAAAGGGTCGCAGCATTGGGAAGGTTGAGGACCACTGGCCTGGATGGACTGGGAACCACAGAAGGGAGTCCTGGGGGGGTGGGGGGGGGGCTCTTACGGTGGTGATCTTTGTGCGCATCTCACGCTGTAGTTTGAAATCCCTAGACTGTACTCATTTCTCTCCAAGAGTCACACACACCTGGCTGGCAGTTCCAGAGTGTCTTCCCACCAGTCTTCACTGTTCAAGAACAGCGTGCCCTCTTGTTGCCGACAGCTTACTGGCTGAGTGTTTAACTCAGTGAGACTTGACAGAGATCTGGGCAACTGCTCTGACATGCAGATCGTTCTCAGCATTATCTGTCTCCTCATACACACCCTCAGAGGTGAGGGATGGGCATAAACACATTTCTTTGTGAAGTGCCACACTGCATGCACAATCAGCTTTCTGACACCCCGGGTCCGCTTCTCTTCAGATCGTGCTGAGGGCTTACGATGGATGGAGCACTGCCAAAGTTGCTTTGGAAGAAAGTTGGGGATGGGGGTGGGGATAAGGGGGCAGTTGAACCCCACCTACCCCCGCCCCTCCCCAGAGGCAGTGCTTCAAGAAATGAAGCCCAGAGCATCAGTAGCCAGTGTCTGGGAAGAGATGGACAGATCCCCACCCCACAGTACTCACTGAGCACAGATTCCATCTCCCCACTCCACCTGCAACCAAATGCCACTTTTCACATAGTCTTACCTAACCATAACTATAACTCTGCCACCACAATGGCCTTACCATCCCTCTGTGGCTCTATTTTCTTCCACAGACTGTACTGGCTTTGGAATACTCTGCAGTGTTTTTATTAACTTTCTCAATCCCTCACACCTCTTATTCAACCACGGAGGTGGAACTTTTTCTCCAATGTGCTCACTGCTACACTCCTGATGGCTAGACCCGCCAACTGGAATAGAGTAGGTCCCTAATATTTGTGGTGGACTGAACACATGTCATGGGGTTTCTTAATGGAACTTGAAAAATGTAGAACTCTGTAGAAACACAAAGCCTCACTGGAAATGTCAGTGTGGCCGGGTAATACAGGAGGGAACAGCTAGCCTGCAGATACTGCTCAGCACGGGGGTAGGAGCTGATGGACTGTGGAGGAAAGAAAATCCTGTCTCACCAAAGGGAAAAGCTGTTTAAGGAAAATGCGTGGTTCATACAGTCACCTGGTGATGAAGTGAACATCTCTCACTCCCAGTTCTGGAATCCCTTTCCTGATGGGAAACCTATGGCTTATGTGATACTACGGCTCCACTGCTTTCCATCAGTCCAGCTGGCTCTGCTGAGGATGTCTGGTGTGCTCGATGTGAACTGTGCGGCTAGGCTTTTAGAGCTCACTGGAATCCCTGCTGAGTGCATTGCCTAGGGTTTTTAGGAGGTTGGGGCAGAGGTCCACAGCATCTGCTTGTTTTCTTACACAGCTACATTCTAAAAGTATTAACTCTGTACATGTGCTGTGCCAGTAAAATACCATCCTTATTCTTCCCTTCAGACAGGACAGAACAAAGCTCACAGGTGACAGCAGGCACATCAACCCTGCCTTAGGTGAGTATGGCCTATTTTGAGGTCTACACTGTCCCTCAGAAGTGACAAAACACTGTTCTGAGTCACTCAGAGATGGGGACATTTTATTTTCTTTGCTCATTTCTAGACTGTGCCACAGACATATAATAATAACCAAATAAAATAAAAATTAAAAACAAAAAAACAGCAACAAGAAGAAGCACAGATGGGGCTGCGGGGACAGCTCAGTGGTGAAGAGTGCTCGCTCTTCTTCTGGAGGACTGAAGTTCAGTCGCCAGCACCTGCACGGAGTGGCTCACAACTGCCTGTAACTCCGGCTTCAGGGGATCTGGCATCGCCTCCTGGCTTCTGCTGGCACCCTCACACTTGTGGCATACACCCGTGGATACACAGAAATAAAAACTGATATTAAAAGGACCGCAAAGATAGACTAGGGTTAACAGATGTACCTGAGATACCTTTTCTGCTTTGGTCCCTCTTTGCCTTCTGTTTTTTTTTTTTTTTTTTTTTTTTTTTTGGTTTTTTCGAGACAGGGTTTCTCTGTGTAGCTTTGCGCTTTTCCTGGAACTCGCTTTGGAGACCAGGCTGGCCTTGAACTCACAGAGATCCACCTGGCTCTGCCTCCCGAGTGCTGGGATTAAAGGCGTGCGCCACCACCGCCCGGCCCTCTTTGCCTTCTATGTCTGGATCTGCATCGTGACACTAGCATTTTCATCCAGCATTCTATATTTTCCTACATGGCATCTGATTACCATCTTTTAAAATGATTCGTGTACTGTTTAAAAGTATTTGTTTGTTACATGATTGGCAAACTTTTGGTTTTTTTTAAACTCAAAACAACTCTTTAGTCCCAACAGAGGGAAAGAGAAACAGAAGGAGGGAAGAGAAATAGACAGTAGAAAGGAGAGGAAGGGAAGGACCGTGCCTCTTGCTTCCAATCTGATGGGTAGAGACGGCGAGAGAGGAGCAGCGGAGCCAACAGAGGCGTGCAGGAAGACAGGTGAGAAAGGGAAGTGGAGCAGCACTGGTCCCGTGGGGCGTGGGTGATGTGTCCCTGTCTCCGCTCTGTTAAAATGACTCTGGAGTCTTGTGTCATCCCTCTACCCCTTGAAACGCCAGCTCCTTGTCTCCCTAGTTCTTCAACTGCACTGGTCTTTAAACTCTACAGGACAGCAGTATTGAGGAGAAGCACTTCTGTGTTCTAGAGGCCAGAATATCTTAACCCCTCCAGGAATAAGCCTGAGAGACATAAATGACTGTCAGGTTTGGATTTCCTTAAAATCCCATTGGCTGGAAATATTTAAAGGAACTACAGAGGCGATTTAAGGCCCACTCACTTACCTTAAGATACACAATGGGCATATCTACCCTAATGTTTCACCACTTATTTTTCCAAAAGGAATCCACTGAATTCTAGAGGAGACACACTATTCCCCTTCTGCGAACTAATTTCCTACTTTTATTTCTAGCCTTTGAAAGGACACTTGGAGAGTCGTTCATTTTGGGGAAGACTTTATAACTTGTAGTCTCTGTGAGGTTGGACAGTTATTTATTTTTATTTAGATATTTATTATTAATTGCTTCTGAGTTTGTGAATTTTCCACAGCCAGTATTCAAAGGCCATCCTCATGTTTGTGCCACTCTGTATATTCATCACAACTCTTTTTCTTTTTTTCAGAGCTGAGGACCGAACCCAGGGCCTTGCACTTGGTAGGCAAGCGCTCTACCACTGAGCTAAATCCCCAATCCCTCATCACAACTCTTACCTCGTCATCCTACTTACTCCAATTTTCCTTACCTCCCCTTTCATATGTCATCTTATCAATGAACCAATTACACACGTGTGTTAGGATATGCCCATGGGAACAGGAAACAAACAGTCATGTCCTCCCTCTCCCTCCCCAGCTCATCCCTCCCTTGATTTTTGTAGACTGTAACACGCATCCTGGTGAAGTTTCTTTAATGCCTCTCTCAGCGTGGGCCTTTGATCACTGGTTCTTTGTTTATTTCCTTCACTGTGATATTTTTTTTTTCAGAGCTTCTTGCTAAGTGCAAATGAGAACAGAAGTTTCAACCTCCTGCATAATGCTGTAAAATAAATAAATAACAGAATTTTATTTAAATAAACTACTCAAATCCATGTCAGTAAATGATCTCATTAATTACTCCTTTGGGGCTGTGGGGTATGTTTGCTTTCTTCTCGGAGAGGTGAAGAAAGTGGAAATAAATTTTCAGCTGTTAATGGGGTAAATTCTGTAAATGGAGAAGGGTCAGAGAAAACAACTTTAATTTCTACCACATTCGTTTTCAGGCACTTAATTTACTCTGTTTCTTTAACCCCACTCAGATGTTCCTTCTTGGTTTCGGGTGAGCAGTGTAGATAGACCGGGGTTAACCTGGTAGTTGCTTTCTGATGTGAGCAGTGAAGAAGCCGAATTAGGCAGAGGACAGACAGACAGACAGACATAGCTACCCCTTATAGATCAGTGTAGGATACGAGATTTTTAACCAAGTCTGCAGAGACTGGACAAAATCCAATTTGTCATTATTTATTCCTAAGCATTGTGCTTATACTCCGTACTTTTTCATTCTTATTCGCCATTTACCCAATTATATCTATCCTTATTAGACCCCTGCTGAAGACAGCATTAGCCAGAGAAGTCCCATAGCTTAGCTTAATCCTATTATCTCTTGATAAACGGGGCGCATGAGGCACTAGATGGCCAAATTCAGCACCACTCGTCCGTCCCTCTCCTCCCTTACCCTTTCTGTCTCACCCCCACCCTCCTGGAGAAAAAACGCGGTTGCTCCCCCTTCTGCCTGATGCAATTATGATCTGGAAGTGTGCCCGTTCTAATCCCTACTCACTAGGAGCATCACTGTCAGCCTGAGAAATGAACTGCTCTTAGGATGTAAAGGGCTGACGCCCGGTGACATGCGCTGATGTGCTGGGCCTCACTGCCACAGTGACAAAGTGAGCCCTATGTCTTCAGGGCTTTTAATGCCTGCCAGAATCAGATCATGGGATCTGAGGGAAAAGGTCATAGTGGCGAAGAAACTGGCCAGAAGTGATGTTTTCTAAGGTGCGGATTTGAATGGACATAGGGGGGGTGGGGGACAAGGTGAAGACAGGAAGGGAAGAGGTGGGGCGAGAAGATGAATGAAATCTCCTTTGGAGTTCCTTCACCAGGAATTCCATGGAACACAGGATCTTCCCCCCCCCCCCCCCCCCCCCCCACGAACTCAACTCAGCCTGTAATGTGCCTTATAGCGGTCTGCCCAGAGGCCCATGGTAGCAACAGATGACTGAGTCATCATTAAATGTCTGCTGGCTGGGGTCATAGCTGTGTGCCTACAGATCAGTGAACAGGGCTAGACTAGTGGCAAAAGGTAAAAAAACAAACAAACAAACCAAAACCAAAACCTCTCCAGGCTTACTAAAATGCTTATTAAAATACAGCTTCAAAGGGAAGTTGCCAAGTGTTGAGAGGAGAATAAGACACACTTTCCCGCACAGACATGGGACAGTATTTGTGCCGTAATTACAGCGCCCATTCCCTTCCACTATATAGACTATTTATAACATCAAAAGGGCTCTATGCTTCTTTTCAAAAAGAATTTATTATCCAAAAGGTTGTGTTTGGGAAAAGGCCAACTCAAGCCTCTGAGGGAAGAAGGAAAAGAACTCCATTTGGTTAGAAACAAATATAATTTTGACAATGCCAGAAACGCCTTTCTCATACATCTGCATTCTCTAAGTCATACAAAGAGTCGTAGAAACCCTCCAACCCTAACAGATTCTTCCTGAACCGAAGAAAATAAATGTGCTCAGAAGTTCCATCCTGTTAAAAAAAAAAAGAACACATTCCTTTTGTTTCGCTGGCAAAGAAGGAGATTGCCAGCAGGGCTCAGCACAAACAGAGTTTTGCACAAAATTGGAGATCAAGAACTATTGATTGGCCCTTGCGAAGATGGAGGGAAAAGTGCCCATAGAGTCACTCTGCTCCTTTGATGGTGCCAGCTCCTATAAGAACTTGGCTGCGAACCCTAGGGACCGACAGCAACACTTTGAACACATAGCTTTAGAGCTCTGTGGAACCACACCGGACCAGGACTTCCTTCGGGGGTGGCTAGGTTTATTTTATTGTCATCCTTAACATTAGCATGGTTGATGCTGCAGTGGCGGGTAGCTGAAGCAGTGGTCTAGCTAAGCATCCCCCGGAGAGGAACCTTTCTTTCTAGCTGGGGGCCTCCCAGTTTGGAAGCAGGGTGACTCTACATCCTATAGGTCGAGACGAAGGAGAGAGGATGCCTTGCATCAGACACAGAGAAGGGGAAAGAAGATGCACATTTATTATGTTTATCAGAGCAAGCTCCTGTGCAGGCAATGTCTATGCATTTACCAAAAAAAAAGCATGTCCCCCGTAACATGCATTGGTGAACCTCAGCTAGCATAATAAAACAGCTGAATAATATTAAAGAGCATTGGTTTACAATAACAGTTTAACTTGTGTATTTACTTTACATTGGCTTCTATTGTCATAATGATAATGTATAAGAGAAATAGAAGTTAGCATTATCTGGCCAGAATTGACACCAGTAAGGGATTTTTGCCTGGCTGTGGTGTTACTGCCTTCCCTGACTACTATGACCACTGATAAACTTATTATTCTCTAGAAACTTCTAGAGGGGATAAAAATTATCCTACTAGACACTGAAGGTTAAAAAAAAAAACCCACAGAAGAAACAACACTAGGAATGTGTTATATCTTTGACATGTGTTGGCCAGTGAGGCAGGGAGGTCTCACAACCCCTCTCAAACACTACAGAGTATTGTCCATACTCTTTGTCACCTTCCAGAACTTGAGCACAGGAACCTATTGCTAAATACCATACGCTTGAGGGACAGAATATGGGAGTAACCAACCACTTTCTGATGGGATCTAAGCCCTACTCCACAAGATAAAACCCATATATGGTATAATTCCTGGGCTAAGAACCTGTGGGGAGATATGTCATAAGCCCTAGGTGAGAACCTACTACTACTGTCCTGCTAGATGGACATAGCATTGAACAGACTCATTGTTATGCTGGTATATTAATCACCTCTTGACCCGCCTTAGAAAAGCCTCTATTTTTAGTAGATGGTGATCAGCACCAAGACCTACAACTGGCCAAAGTATAAAGAATGGGGGGGGGGGCCAGGATGCCCAGCCCTAAACAGGGCATCTATACTATACTTTCTCCTCACAAGACTTAAGAATCACTGAGGAAGAGAGGGCTGAAAGAGTGTGAGGGGGTAGATGACCACAAGGAAACGGTATCTTCTGGACATGGCAGGGCAGCTACACACAGGAGCTCACAAGACCTGTTCAGGTTCAAAACAACGCACATGGCAGTGTGGGGAGGGGAGGTGGGTATGACGTCCCACTCCTGGCTGAGGAACCACTGGCAATGGCTAGCTGCCGGGAAAGTCAGTTTCACGAGTGTTGCCCGTGGTCAGCTGATCAGGTTCCAGTGAAAAGCCACACCTCTACACACAGCCACACCAGCATAGACTGGACCTGATGGGCACAAAAATCGAGGGCACAAAACTAGATGGGTAGAGAAGGAGGAGAACCGGATCTGCCAGATGTTGGGGGGAAGGGAAGAATATGATCAAACCACATCGTACAAACTTCTCAAAGAATTAAAAAAAATCAGATCAAATCAAATGACAGACCAAACACAGAATTTGTGTTCCCACTGTAGCCCAACCTCAGCACAGAACGCAGAGCGTGGAGGAAAAAGGAAGAAGGTTCAAGAAGAGGTCCCCATCTGCCAGAACTCCACTGCCAAACATCTGGCTATTTGTCTCTTACTCCATGAGATTGCAGACCATTCACAGTCGTGCCTGTTCTTCCCCAAAGCATCCCAGTAAATGCAAAATTCATCAGACCTTGTACTGATCCTGCAAAAGAGTGAACCCAGCACAATAGGTTTCCAGGTATGAGATAAATCAAATTTTGCTTCATCTGTCTCTGGGGGAGGGAGACTGGCAGAGTTCTAATCATATACATATTTAAATTTGTAATCAGACTCCTTGGGAGGACAGGGCTGTTGTGTTTACTGTGAGCTTACAGCCTGGGTTTCTGGGGACTGAGGATGCTTGGTTGTAAATCCTGTCATTTTGGTGACTTAATATTTTATATTATCATTGTATTAGCATAATTGTGACCTCTGCATTGTAGCGTTTTATGTGTTTCCAGTGTAACTTTTGATACTTTACTAAAGTCAACAAAAATTCCCATTATTCCCTCTTTTAGAACACATTTGGCATGAAGTATTAAGGTTGATTTAATGTTATTAGTGCTTAAAGTGGTGTGAAATCCATGAACATACACATCCATCTCCCAGTTCACCAGCATAGCACCATAAAACACAAGGAGATTGGTGATAAACATTTCCTCTCCTTTTTTTCTCTTTCCCTAATTCTTCCTGCTGGAGGCTCTGCCTCTACCCAGAGGGCATGTGAGTGTTGCCAGTTCCCCCACACAGATCAATCACCAGGGCTTCCACATGCCCAAACAATAACACAACAGGAGAGCCTGGCTCAGCTGCCAGCCTCATTAAAACTATTCTCAAAGTAACGGCAAGGTTTGGGGAGCACTCCACTTGGACCAGACTCTGCATATTTTCCAAGATAATGACCAGAGGAGAAGCGTTAGAGGACATAGTCCCTTTTATTTGTAATTTTGGCAAGTCACAAAAAAAATACAGCCAGGCAAAGCTGATTGTTTCAAAGGCTGTCCAACGGCAAAGTCTTGTTTAAAATTCTTAGGGAAAAATTATTACTATGGTAAGACTACTGAGGCTTGAAGGGCTGCAAGGGGAAGTAAAGTCAGGGGATTCAGGGCTCTCTGCCTTGCTGGTGTGGAGCTGCAAAGTGAGCAGGGAAAACGGAGCCTAGGGTTAGCCTCCCTCTCGGGCCCTCAAATGCTTCATCAGCTGCTCTGTCCTGTGACCGTGCACGTGGGTGGGATGTGTGTCACTGGGTGGCACAGAATTCCACAGCCCCTCTTCAGTGCTGTGGATGAACAGTGAGAAGCGTTAACACAGAGACACAGGGATCCTGAGCAAGCGGCTTTATGATCTCTGGACTATGTCTTCTTCTGGGTCATTGTCAGGGACAGGCTGGAAGACATTACTTTGGCCACAACAATTGAATATGCCTGTCATTTAGAGGGAACAGTGTGAAGATGCTCTGGGAAAAGCCATTTCTTCCATACACCACCAAAAGACAAAGGCTTGTGACTAGGATCCAGGAAAAGAAGCTGATAGTATTCCATTCATATGTTAAACAAACAAAGGTTTTTTCACTGAATTCACATGTGGAGTATTTTTACATAGTGTTAATACACCTTTCTTCTATTTCCAGGAGACACAGCATGGCTCATGTTAATAAGAAGAATCATTTACGTGAGGGCCTCTGTCTTTAAAAAGAGATATTCTCAAACAGGCTACGTTTGAAAACATTACTTCCTGCCTGGCATTGCCATCTCCAGGATCCCCAAAGTCTCCATGTGGCAAAATGACTAAAACAATACTCAGAAGTGCGTATTGGACAAACTTCTCTATTAACTGCGACACAGTGCCCCCTGCCTTAGCATAGACGCCCCACAGGCAAGGACATGGAGATAGCAAGCAAAATGCTGCACCAGAGTCCTTCAAACAGGAACTTGGATTACTGGTGTAGTTGCTACCTTTTATATCGATAAAACAGAAAACACAACTACCACAAATCAGGGATGCAGATACTGATGGAAAATATCTCAAGATGCCTAAACTGGGGGATGCTAAATTGGTAGTGGGGAGGGGGATGTTGCTTTTCTCTCCCCACAACACCTTAAATATCGTTCAAGTGTGATCAAGGCTGTGTTGGAATACTGACACTCAGAGCTGGAGGATTAATATTTATTTGCTTCTACTTCTTATTCTAATGATAACTCTCTACTTAATTGGCCTAGTTAATTTATGAAATCAAATCTAGATCAGTGGAATTGACAAGTAGTCATTGCTGAAAGGATATTACAGTTTAAAAGCACGGAGGATAACAGTATAAATGATATATGTTACGCTATTAAGTGAGTCACCATAAAGTGAATTACAATGAGCAGAAAGGGATGCATTTTATTGTGTCAAAAACAGGTTTTTATGTGATGTACAAACTTTATGTTGAATGGCCAATCTTGACAAGCTGATTTCTTTTTCTAAAAGCCCATATCTATATTTGGATAGAAATCAATAGTGTATTAGGAAGGAAGCAAAGAGTACCCGGGACACCCGCTCAGCAGCAGTGTTATTACGCCGTCAAGTCACTTCAAGCTGCATCATTGCTGGGCATCTAGGTCTTCACTAGAAACCGCTCGCCTCCGACATGGCGACTCTGGTTCTCTTCCCAGCTCCAAAGGAAAGTGGTGATGGTGCTGGGAAGCCACCATCTAGGCAGGGAAGCCATCTAGACAGCTGGCAGAATTGATTTCCCTCTGGTCCGTGCCCCCTCTGGTGGCTAAATGCCAGGGTAAAGTGACACAGTGAAGAATTGCTTCCTTCTCCGTGAGAGGTGCATGTGCCATTTTTTTTTCTTTTCCAGGGCCACCTGAATCTCCCTTAGGCAGATCACTTTACTGATGGCTCCAACATGCCTACCCAAAGCAGGGAATGCATTATTTCCTCCAAGAAAGAATGTCTCAAGTGAACAGGCAGTGGCAGTCCAATGAGGACTAGAGGAGCATAATGATGTTGCAAATTGTTTTGAACTGAAGTCAGCCTAAAAGAAATTATCCATCATTGGGCCTTCGTTCTCCCTAGTCCTAGCGACACTTTAGACTCAAAAAAGTTAAAGAAGTAAGACTGTAGCATCAGTACGCTTTGTACATCACGAATATCCCACAGATGTTTGCTGACTGAAACACGAAATTCAGACCTATGTTTTAATGCAATGAAAAGTCTTAAATTTATTTTATTCTAATTCTTTAGACACGTGTGTGTGTGTGTGTGTGTGTGTGTGTGTGTGTGTGTGTGTGTGTGTGTATGAGCAGGTGCACATGTGTACCCATCTATGTGTAACTGTGCATGTGGAGATCAGAAGACAATCTCAGGTGTTGGCCACCTTGTTTTTTTGAGACAGGGTCACTTACAGGCTTGTAGTTGATCAAGCAGGCTAGGCTGGCTGGCCAGTGAGCCCCAGGGGTCTGCCTTATCTGTTTCCCTACTGCCGGGGGTTGCAAGCATGATCACCCCGCTTGGATTTTTTGTTGTTGTTGTTTTTCAAGACAAGGTTTTTCTGTGTGATAGCCCTGGCTGTCCTGTAACCACTTAGTAGACAAGACTGGCCTTGAACTTACAGAGATTTGCCTGCTTCTGCCTCCGAAGTGCTGGGATTAAAGGCATTGAGTCACCACCACCCAGCCCATGCTTGGATTTTTAACATGGGTTTGGGAATGGAACTCATGGCCTCATGATTGCATAGTTAGTACTTTATCAAGTTAAGTTACTTTCCCATCCCTCCAATTCTTTAAAAATATGCCTGATTTCCTGCTCTCAAAGTATTCAATCACAACCAAGAGGGAAGCTAGCTATTTATTCTATGACATTACTTGTAAAACCGTGGTGATCATGGGGCAGAGAGATGACTCAGTGACTGAGAGCAATGACTGCTCTTCCAAAGACTCAGGTACATATGTAAAGTAAAAATAAATTTAAACTTACTAAATAAAAAACCTTGCCGATCATAAAGATCTGCTAACTGTGAATATTCTCCAAAGTTTGAGCGGATCTCTCTTTTCATTACATTTATTCAGAATTTAATCACACTGGGTTAGACCACAACTTCTCTGCTGATAACTCAGTATATCCTCAGCTGGGTTTACCTTTCCTTCAACACAACTCTTTAAAGAATCCACTGAAAGAATTGTGTTGGAATTTTGAATGGGATTGCATTCAGTCTGTAGGTTGCTTTTGGCACCATGGCCATTTTTACTATGTTAATCTGATCCATGGGAGATCTTTCCATCTTTTCATATCTTCTTCAATTTCTTTCTTCAAATATTTAAAGTTAATGTCATATAGGTCTTTCACTTGCTTGGGTAGAGTTGCCCTAAGATGCTTTATATTATGTGTGGCTGTTGTGTTCTCTCCCTCATTTCTCAGCCTGTTTGCCCTTTGTATACAGAGGGGCTACTGATCTTTTTGAGTTCATTTTGTATCCAGGCACTTTGCTGAAGGTGTTTATCAGCTGTAGTGCACAGCAACTTTGCGATCACTCAGGCCTATGTTCATGTCTATGCTGACTCACTCACAGGCCACGTTAACTGCTTCCTCTCGTATGCTGCTTCTGCTCTGAGGCTGTTTCTTCCTCAAACACTAGACACAACAGAATTCTTCCTTTACCTATCAATAGTTAGAATGCACTCAAAGTGAGTGAGCTGAAGCTGGCAGAAAGCCTTGCTTACCGTAAATGGCGAGGAAAGGCACCACATTCACCACAGTTAGCCAAGCCAGAAACCCTGGAGGCAGCCTTTTCTTTTCTCATCATTTCCCCATTGTACTAGCTCAACTTCCTAAATTCAGTCTCAAAACGCCTTTCTTTGGTCTACCCTTCCTTGTCTGGGTGGGAGCACAGGTCCTTATCATCTCTGTCTTTACAGATAACTTTGAAAAGTTAACGGTCTGGTCCAACTGAAAGCGATACACCCTTATCCTAAGAAAAAATAACAATCAAAGGGTACAAAGATGTGTATGATTAAGGACAGCTGCCTCGTACAGCTTCTTCCCTCCCCACTATCAAATACTTTTGATACTTTCTGTGTGGTCTTCTCTCGCTCTTTACAATGGTGCACGCAGATTTTCTGATTGTTTTCACTGAACATATTGTAGTTCTCATTTGCTAGCACCGTGGTTTAGATGTATCTTATTATAAAAGTATCCAATATTTGGTTTTCTGAAGTTATGATCAACTTTTAATTAGCCCACTAAATTTCATCTAAATTATCCCTACAGGCTCCCTAAGAGTCTCCTTTCTATTAGCGCTATTGCCCTCTGTAAATCTACATGCTACAGAACAAATTATCTGATGTTCAAGCTTGACTCTGGAGTATCACTGTTTAAATACTTCATTGATTCCTATGACTTAGGATAAAGTTCATATTCCCTAAAATTGGGTACAGGGTTCCAATAAATGGATTTCTGCATGCCCACCTCACCAGTTCATCCAATTGCCTTAATGTTCTGTTCATGGTTACTCAGATGGTACATATATCATATTCTTCCCCTTTCTGGAATGCGGGGTTGGCAAATTTTTTATCATGAGCCAGGTAGTGAATATTGGAGGATTTACCGGTCATATGGCCTCTGTGGCAATAACTTCACTCAGCATCTATAGCACTAGAATAGTCATAGACATGTTAATGAACAAACATGGCTGTGGTCCCAATAAAACTTTATTGGCAAGCTAAATTTGTGAACGTGGACCATAATTTGCTTACTCATTTTACATTTCTTCAGTTCAGGTGACACTCTTCCCAGAAATCCTTCCCCAATTCTTACACTTCCGCCTCCCATATTAACACTGAGTGTTAACTCAGTGAATGAACACACTGGCTCCTAAAACCACTGACGAACAGCTTGACCTTTTGCAACAGTTAACTACCCAAGGACAGGCCTATTCACCTTTGTGTCTTCAGAATGTACATAAGTCCATGACACACAACTTTGGAGACAGTGAACAAATGAGCATCTGCCAAGGATGCTTTTCAATGGCTGCTTCTTCTGAACGGAAGCCCTCGACCTCCGTCTATATTTTTATGTTGACCACGACCACTCTGCAAAACATCTAGGAAGCATGTTTCCTGTGGGACTTTTGCTGAGGTCGACCATGGCCTGGGTGGCTTTAAGCCTTCACTCTTTTAAAATGGGTTTCCTCTTTATTTTAGCTGTACATTTTATTATAAGCCTCTTCAAATCCTCTGGGAAAGGTAAGTAATATAAGCATATTAATAATACATGGATTTTTTTTTTTTTTTTTTTTTTTTTTTTGCTTTGCTTTGCTTTGCATACATCCCATGGCTTCAGTTGACTCTCTCCTCCAATCTGATGCTGGCACGGCCGGGCCTGCTTCCTCACAGGTTTCTTGGAAAAAACAGCAGGTCTACTCATCAAGTTGTTCGGGAGTCCCCCCTGACCCCCGGTGGTCAGCAAATCCTAGGCACACGACATTAACGTCTACAGACCCTGTTTCTTGCCACCTCTACTGCTGGGAAACGGATAGTTCCTTCTCTTCTCACTTCCAGTCCAATCTCATCAGTTTGTCGGCAAGATCACAACTGGGGGTGATTTTTTATTGTTGTTTAATGTTTCAATATTTAGGGTTTTTACAATATTAAATGCATATTAAACGTTTCTTCTGAAACCATGGAATTCTTTAATTCAAGCCCACCACTATAGGTCCTCCACCTGCTCCTTGACAATGAGAGCTAAACTCCTTACAAAAGCCTTCAAGGCCCACAGCACCAGGCAAAACCTTCTTCCTCTCACCCTGCCTCCCCATGGCATGCTGCTGCACTCATGGAACTCCCCAGACTGGCTCCCTCTAGTCCGCAGATCTTTGCTCAAATACCTCTTTCCCAGGGACACTAACTGGATCAGTGGTCCCAGGGAGACTTACTGGATCAATGGTTTAGAATTACAGTCACCTCCAGCCCTAGCATGTCTACTCTCTTTTTTCTCTGTAGTACTTTTAATCATCAGACACACACAGATTTTATTTGTTCCCACGTCCCATTATAATATATGTCCAGTGAGAACCTTGTATGCTCATCTGTAAAACCAGTAGCTGGAACTATATTACATGCTCAGTAAGTAACTGCTAACTAGGCAAGAAAAGGAGTTTTTCTGCAATTCCCCTCTCTTGTTTCTAGCTTAAAACTTGACTCAACAGCATACTGACAATCTTTCCCTTTTAAATCTATTAGATTAAAATCTTATTTTACGACCTTATTCCTGCATGCCTATTTGATTTCTATAAGGATGGTGCTGTCTACTACCCAGTCCTTTCAATGAGATAACAGGCCATCACAGACAGCATCAACGTTAATCTTGGAACCTACTAGTTCATTTCTCATATTTCATAATAAGGTATGATGGTGAATCTTAACATCAGGGCAAGCATCTCCATGTTTCTCACCTACCCCTGCCATTCCCACACTTTCTCCTCCAGATCACATTGGGTCAGCCCCACACAACCTTACCAGAAGCACATGCATGTGCTGTTTGCTGTGGCTTCACACTTTCAACCAGTGCAGTGGATGGGAACAGACAGGTGCATATGATGTGTGGTCACAGGATCACTGCCCAGTTCTTCCACTAATGTGACTTGGCTCTCAAGACCCCATATGAAAATTCCATGCCAGATCTGCTAATGCCAGGGATGTGAAAGTATTTAGTAATCCATGAAGCACAGTGCAAGCCTAAGTTAGGTTATTGGCCTGGAGAAGGTACTTCGTGTGCATAGTGCTTTCTTTATGAAGAGACAGGAAGGCATCCTTAGCTCCATTATCCCACAATGGGAGAGACTGCTCTTGTTCCCCTCATAGATGCAGGGGAACACACCCCACAGATACTGCGCTAGCTCATGAGTTGTCAGTTAGGACCCATTTTATTCTCGGGCTGGCACTCAGGAAAGACAGCATCTCAAAAGCAAATGCCATATTTCCTCCAATGAGTCTGATTATCTTCAACTAGTGTCCATGGGGAAGAAACTTCTTGAAAGTTTTCTTCTCCTGTTCTCCTATTAAATAATGAGAAAAACACAGCGAGCTCTTTGATGGAAGCTGGAATGATAACATCTGGCATAGGATCCTTAGGCAACTGCTGAGGATGTGATCAGCCTAAATGAACCACCTTACATATGTTTGGGGAATTCCCACCTCTGAAGATTGTTACTATAAAGTAGGCACAAGGCTAGAATTAAATTTAAAGAGCTTTCTTTCCCTTTCTTGGTTATCTCTATCTGATATGGGAGTTGGTTTCCTGAAAAAAGTTGATTCCTTGAACATTGATTTCCATACAGTTGTGATTTAAGATCCCTTTTCTTACAGCAAGAGATATTTAAGCAAAAACACTTATTTGTATTGATATTCGTAAATGCTTAGTGAACTAAGAACTATGGAAGACTGTGTTCCCAAAGATGGCTAGACTAACATCCCCATCCCAGGCACTTCTCTTTAAAGTGGTGCTGAGGTTTGGAGGGCCCATGTACTTCCCCTGAGTCTGGGAAGAACTCTGTGACAGCTACAACCCTAGAAATATGTGGAAATTGACACTACATGACTTCTGAAGGTTTCTCCTTCCCAGCCCTCTTTCTTTTGGGACTCCGATTCTTGGAAACTAGTCCACATACTTCAAGGAAACCAAGCAGCCATCTGTGAAGACTACAGGTAAATGTTACAGGTATGGTGCTAGAGGAAGCCCAGACAGACCAGCAGCTCTGGCACTGGCACTGTGTGGGAATGGGTTATAGCTAACTGTAAACCAATATGTTTGAGCTGCCCACTTGATGGCATGAAAGAAAGCCATCTCTGCCAAACTCTTCCTAAACTTCAAACTCTGATAAAAATAAACGGGCTGCTACTTTAAGTCATGAAATTTTGGAGCGACATCTTTAAATTTAGAATAATCTATTTTTCACTTATGCATTTCATTGGCACTTTGTCACTTCGATAAACAGCTGACCAGACAAGTGTGAAACTTATGGGAAGAGAGGCCCTAATTATTTTTTAAGATTTACTTTATTTTGTTTATGTGTATATGTGTGTCTGTGTGGGGGTATATGCAAATGAATGCAGGTACCCACAGAGTCTAGAATAGGGCACTGGATCCCCTGGAGCTGGAGATACAAATGGTTGTGAACTGCTAAATGTGGGTGCTGGAAACCCAACTTGGCTTCTCTGAAAGAGCAATATAGGTACTCTCCAGTTATGCATGACTGTTTAAAAGCAAGAAGAAAAATACTGTACCAACAGTATTAGCAACAGTTTTTTTTAAAAATTCTCAGCCAAGAGAACCCGTGGTCTGAAGAGGACTTTCCCCTCTTACTGTAGGACAACTACATTCCAGGAACACATTTCAAAGACTAAGATCAGACAACCATGGGTGTTGGTATCTGATTGACACTTCTATCTACACTATTAGGGCTGACTTCCAACATTCTGTTCTGAGATCTTGCAGAAGTTATGTCTCCCTCGGCATCTCATTTTCCTCACCTATAAAATGGATGCAAATGTACCTACACATCACAGAGTTAACCCAAGAATTGAGTGCATTCATCTTTAGAAAGCACCCTATGACCAGCACCCCAATTAGTCTGTAGTTGCTTTTCAATAAGAGTTTGTCTTTATTGATCATGGATGTAGCTACAAGCAAGTGTCTAGTGGCTTGAATTTATCTTGTAGGCATTATAATTATTAAGATTAATTTTAAAGGGTTTATATGTTTATTTGGGGCCTCATTCCTTGATGACGGGTAAAGTCTACAACACATTAATCCTTTTTAGAACAGAGTTCCAGGCAGGTTTTTAAAAACCTAAAGGCTGGCATCAGTACTGAACACAGAAGTACTAGGTTCCCTTGGCATATTCAGAGAAATTGATAAGAACTGTAGGAAGGACAAATTTGGTTGCTTATTTCTCAAACTGCTACATAATGCCTGTGGAGATGAGGTTTCCAGATTCTTGCCAGGTGTCCCTCGAGACCAAGACATTCAGAATTCAGCAAGAAAGCAAGCTTCATGTGGACGTACCCCGTACAGGACAAAGTGGCCTTCATAAGGAGTGTGCATTTTGCTCTGGCTCCTGCTGCATAAATCTATACTTGCTGAATCAGTGTTTGATGGGGCTGCCAGTGTTGATATGGATTATGATATCACGGGAGGGCTGTAGATGAGAGGAAAATTGATGCCCACTCTCAGAATAAGGCGAGACCTCATACTTAGGACAACACTTGGCAAGAAAGCTCTCAGAACGGAGTCCAGGTAGAGGGTGGGAGTTAAACCTGCTGAGGAGCAGTGTCTTGAGACTCTGGGATTAGCGTTTTCATGAATATTTAAAAAAATAATTCTCTGGGATTGATTCTCATAGAGCATCATCCACAAAGCAGGTCCCTGGTTTTGGAGGGGGGAAAAAAAGACCACCTAAAAAATAAATACACTTCTTACCTTATTATTTATTTCACATTAGCTTTCAAAACAGAAGACAAAACTGCTTGCAAGGAAAGGACCAAGTGACCACACCTTGAGGGGTTTTATTAACAAAGCTTGGCTCTCATTTTTTTCCTACACATCTTTATGCAGTTATAAGTTTACATACTCATGTATTTATTAATTCGGCTTTTCTGCCTTTCATGAATAAATTATGCTGAGCTAATTTCCATACGAGCCTGGTGGCCTTTCTCTAGGGCTTTAAATCAGAGAGTCGGTGAAATTTTATGTACATTCAACAGCAGTTTATAGATACATTCAAAAACATTTGACGTCATCCATTTCAACTGCTTAAAATTCTGCGGGGCAGGGGAGGGGAGGCGGTGGGGGGCACAGGTAACCTGGAATTCCTGGGTGGGTCATAGTATCTTCTTAGGGGTGGGATGAACAGGTCAGATTGTCTGTCTGCTGTTGTTACCATCACTGTTACCTCAATCCTGGGGTGGGGGGTGTTCAATTCAAGGCTGAAATAATTAAGATGTTTAGGGCTCCCATGATCCATCTCCCGCCCAGTTCAAGTGTCTTGTGACGTGCATTTTATTTGCCTTGCAAACATGGTGATTTATCGCCTTCTCTCACTCTCTGGGGAAGAATCAGAGCCGGCGATGGCAACTTTGAGAGATTTTGACTTTTGCTGAACACAGAAAATCATTAGTTTTAAATCTAAAGTCCCCTTATTGATTCTGAGCCCTCACCGCCACATGCCCCATGCTACTTATATTAACGAAGTCACCGCTGTCACATACAAAGGGCAAGGGACCTAGACAATACCACAGCAGCCTCAGGAGGGAGGGAGGTTTCCAGGAAGGCTTGCAGGTATTCAGCTCCCCTGAGAACAAGGCAGGACAGACAGGAGACACACTGCTCTCAGCTGCTCCAAGCCAAGTCGCTGGAACCTCATGTCTAAAGTGAGATTCCGTAATGGCTCGAGTAAAATATGAGTCAGCGGACGTCTCCTCCAGCATGTGGTGCTTTAGCCTTTAAATGATTATCAACAGGATCTCAGCTTTAATTAAAACTGGATTGTTTTCTCTCTATTTCCCCCCTAAAGAGAGAAAACCAGCTCTTTTACCAATTTACACACTGTTACAACCAGGCCTTGCCTATATACATGTGAAAAGTGACAGGCGTTTCTGAACTAGCATCTGTGAAGTCCAAATGTAAAATCCAAGTATTTCAATCCAGCCACCCCTTCCCCTGAATGCCCAGGGCAACTGGGACGCTGAGCACATGCCAGTGAGCCCATCCCCAAGGGCACCCCAGTCACACCAACCTGCTCTTGGCTTTGAAGGTCCATTCACGCCATGAACAATTTTATGAGCACTAGGAGGACTTGAACTCACAGAGAGTCAATAAAGAAGAAACAAACAAGCCCTTCAGTTAGCAGATGCCTTCAAGAAATTTCTACCTGGGGGTTCTCTTTGCAACCACCCCTTTCTCCACACTTATAACTGCTGGATGAACAACAGGCGTTTAATGGCCGTAACATGTTCTTGATAACTGAACTGGAGGTGATTTCTACAGACTATTTGGTAAGAGGATTAGAAAAAAATTGCTAATCATCTTTGTCTTCTTCTCTGGTGTGTGTGTGTGTGTGTGTGTGTGTGTGTGTGTGTGTGTGTGTGTGTGTGTTGGTGGTAAAACTGGAATTTGAAGCTCTAGCTAAAACAATGCTTGCACAATAGAATGATCCTGATTTGAGGGCCATGACTTGTATCAGGGTTTTTAAACTGCTCTCTCTCCCACACAGTCTGAAATGCTGGGGGTCAGTTTCTTCCCTTCTCTGGAATGTTCTAGAAACTCCTAGAGTGCGTTCATTATATTTGGGTCCTTTCTGGAGGAGCTCATATCTCCACTCCTCAGATTCTATTTTCAAAGCCATTATTTGACTTAGAGGAGACACACAAAATTAACAACAGGACTTTACTTTTTATTCAGAGGTTAAGCATATTATATCCTATACCACTCATAAGCAATAGAACATTGGGCAACGCATGCAACTTCCTCGGCTTCGGTTTCTTCATTCAGAAACCAGGGACAGAAATAATAGATATTTTTTGTGTGAGAGACTTAAATAAGACTAATAATAATATAGAGGTTTTTTGTAAGTGCCAGTACATACTAATTGCTCAATAAAGCAAATGCTAGCATGAAAAACTCTAAAAATCATGAATGAATACCATATCATCTCATTTCAAAATTATTTACATGTGTGTGGGTGATGTACTACAACCTACTTAAATATAATAGTCATATTTCAAACTCTTTCACTGTAGGAAATGCATAGCAGACATACAGTAACTTCTTAAGTATAACCATGTGGGAAAAGCTTAATTTTACAGAATTAAACATTTCATCTACTTATGTTTACTGAACATCTATTGCATGTAAAGCAAATACCTCAGACAAATTGCAACAGGTACCATCACCATAGATTGTTTATTTACAAAACAGGAAGTATGATGGGTACCTCCTACATATCTCCTGATTATTGATCATGCAGCCATAAACAACTTATGGTCAGTTTAACTGTGTCTGAGGCAAGACACCAAAGCTGAATCCCTACATACAGACAATGGAAAGACAAGAGTAACATGATGGAAAAGGTGACCATGAGGGCAGTTATAATAACAGTAAGTGATCTGTGTGTCATGTCCTAGGATTATAAGTATGGAGGTCCAGGAAACTGCAGAGAGTATGAGACAAGTCCTGACCCTGCCATGTAGGACCAAGTATTTATCTGAACAAAGGGTTTGGACTATACAATATACTAGTCCACTAGGCTCAAATAGCTCCTGGACCCTCCCAATTAAAGCCCCTAATGTGAGTCACAGAATCATCACCCAGAATGACTGGAGAGGAAGGCATATGCTCTGCATTGCACACGTCACACTTGAAACCATAAATAAGAAATGTTTGTGGATTAAGTGGCTGGCAGCTTCATCATTACCCTGATACAAGACCCTGGAACCAGAGGCATCAATCTCCAACTGAATTTAGACAATGAGGGTGGGGTGGAGATCTTACAAAACTCTCCAGAGAAACATGGACTTTAGGCTCTTTGCTGAGGGCTGGCTCTGTCCCCGCTGTGATGGTATTAATTCAGAAGGCAGAGCCTGGACACTCACCGTGTGGCCAGGAGTGAGCTATTTCAACAATAGATTACTGTAATGTACTTGGCCAGCGAAGCCCTTACTGTTACCATGAGTTAAGGCCTATTCACTTGAGCTATAAAAATAAAAAAAAAATTAACAACAATAGTAATGAACCTTTGATACACATGCTGGCTTCACTAGAGAGACCCACACAGGCTATGGAACTGGGGGCCAACATGTAGATTTGTGGCACTGCCCAGGGGACTCTGGAGTCCAAGAAGCAATGAATGCATTAAGCGAATTCATAACTGCAGTTCCCTCATGTGTGACAGATATAATATCCCTCATTTTACTCCACTGTTTTGGGATATCATGTGTGAATGAGCACAATGGAACAGAAAAAAAAAAAAAAAAAAAAGCCTTACACAAACTGAGCAGGGACTGCGCTTTTTATGGGCTCTGGTTTCCCTTGTGGAGAAGAAGGGGGCACATATAGTGGTGACCTCTGGGTGTGTCATGCCAAGAATCCAACATGAAGCTTCCCGTGTACTTAACTGAGGACATGTCACATGCCACAAAAGCCTGCCACCATCATTGCGGCCATTTTCACATCTCCATCAAGTCTCTAATCAGTCAGTGCAACACAATTTAGTTCCTAGGCAGACAGAGAATGGGAATATCAATTATTCCATTGTAGTGCACTAAATGGTTTGATTTGGAGTACAGGTATTTGAGACAAGAATCTATTGCCAAGGGTTCTTGACTCTAGGCAGGTTTACTGTGCCTTGGCTTATCCCTCTGTAAAAATGAGATCAATACCACTGATGATGCCATGAATGTTCCAGGAATCATGTAACATATGCAGATTACTTAATATTTATAAACCTCAGAAATCTCTTTATGTGTAGAGCTGTTTAAGTATAAATTATTATTAAAATTATTAGCCTTGAGAATTATAATTACTGCTTCATTATTTTTCTCATTACGCTCATTCTATGGGGGTTTTCTTGTAAATACTCCAAATGAGCTATTGCCTTTATTGTATCATCAATTTAATATTTGCTCAAAAGCTTTAAAGACACAAAGCATGACATAAATTTGCAAGAGCTAAGGTGGGACCAAAAAAAAAAAAGCATAATTTCCTTTTGCATGCTAGAAGAAGTAGGAAAATATCCCTCGAGGGATGATGGTGTCTTAAAAGGATCACCATGGCTGTGAGAGGGACTTAACGCTTTTGGGTAGGGGCTGACTGAAATGCCACACCCTCCTACTGAGACATGGCTGGGTCCCAGAAGGAGTCATAGTCATACATTGCTTCCACGGCTCTCCTTCAGACTTCCTCAGTGTGCCTCAATGGCCATATCGAGAACGGGAAGATGATAGAATCTTGATACTAAAACTAGAGTAACAGGGTTTACCACGGATCACGTATCTACTGCCTGCCAGGCATTTTCTAAACTAGGTTACATGCAGGATCTCACTTCAATCAGTGGTACTTGGTATTATCAATGAAAATTGAGAGATAGAGCAAAGAGCGTAAGGCCAGGCTGCCGGGTTTCAAATGTAGAGCATTAAGTCATGGCCGTTACGGCTTCCAACATTCCCTCCCCTCCTCTAGTCTTCCCTCTGGCCTTAGGTTGGAAGCAACAAGCTACCCTGCTTTCTAAGTGACTTTAGAAGTTGGCAGCTTATTACTCCACTATGCTCAAGCCCAATGAGTGTCACTGGGTCCTCTGCTCCCCGCTGATTCTAGACCGGCAGCAGGGAAGCCACCCTCTGTTATAAAAAAGAGAAGGAGAACTGCAGAGCAACTCGTCACAAATGTGTCAACACCAGGTCACTTCAGAGTATACGTCACTGGCCAGAGAGAGTTACGGGCTCCCACCAGCTTCAGAAAAGGAGGTAAGCTGAACCTTCTGTGTGCCCAGGAGATGACAGTCAGAGGTGTGAGTCAGGACTAGTAGTGACTATCATGTTGCACGACAGATCTCGGGCTCAAGGCAAAGAAATGCTTCTAGAAAGGTCACATGACACGCTCAATGTCATGAGGTAAGCCATCAGGAAAGAGAGAAGGCGCAAGAACTCTGATTTCCACTTCGCATTAACCTTTCCCAACAATACAGCCCCAAGTGGGAGCTTACCCAGTACTCAGACATGAAAAGCCAGGCTGGCCCCACTGTTACTAGACTGAAGAGCAGGAGGAGAGTCTTTCTAGATGCATGCTTACTTAGAAAGCACCGAGACACATTCATAACCGTTGGTTTCCACTAAAACCACCATTATCTCAACTGCCACACAAGCCCCAAAGTAGTATGTCCCCATCTCATAGCTGCTGAAATGGAGAGTCAGATGAGCCTCTGTATCTGTGTCCAGCCATAAGGGCTGAGCACGCTGCACAGAGCGTGCTGAATCCCAGGGTTGCTTCGGGGCCATTGTGAATCCACACCTCACCACTGGACATGGAAAGCAAGCTCAGCCCTCGAACTGACACCTGGTATTGTCAGTTAGGATAAGCGTGGCAATGGTTTTGCTTCAGGCAAAAAGCCATGTAGGGAGCACAGATCCTAACCAAATGGCTCCATTTCCATGAACTCCTCCCTAATGCCCATTGGGGTGTGATTCCCCCCTCAGAATGTGAAACATCTTTTATAAAAACCTTTCATGATCATATGAGACAGACAACCAGCCCACCTCCCTTTTATGTTTACTACTAATGTCACTGATAAGAAAACACAAAACAGTATGCTTAACAGCTGTGTGCACATAAGCACAGCTGTCATAAGACTCTAATCATTTTGTAGAATATCACATCTTTGATATTATTATGAAATCTCTTCAAGGAGGGGCTAGTAGTGACCTTATGTACAGCAATTATTGAACCAGAATGTGCCAGGCAGTATAATGGGCACTAGGCAGAAGAAAAAATCACCATCCTTAGAATGCCTATGGTTCTAGCAGCTACAGAGGAGAGTGAACTGCTCATTAACATGAAACATTCTATGTTAAGGAAACAGGGGTCTTGGGCACTCACAGAGAAGGAAGGAGCTTGACTCACAAGAAGGGACGCTGTATGGGCTCGGTGATATTTAAAGTGAGAGCTGTGCACTGTTTTCCTTCAGGACACAATGATGTGAGGCTGTCAGAGGGGCGGGTCAAGTCTACAAATCAGAGAGTGATTGCATTTTATGTGTTACCCTTACAAAGACACCTGTGATCATTCCCGCAACACAGTAAAATCAAAGTAATTACTCATGTTTACAAATAAGTCAGAGACAAACTGATTTGCCTGACTGCTCCATGACCTAACTTTGATATGACACTGAATGCCCACACACGAATATGTTTGTTGATGATTTCCACCAGAGAGTCCAGGATTAGGATACTCAATTAACTAAATTTGCAGACTTCCTTAGAGAATCAGTAATAAATAAGAAGACCTTATGTTTGTAAAATATTTTATAGTTTTCCCATCTCACAGGATAGTACAGGAAACTATCATGTCACAAATCAGTTGGCTAGGCTACCTCCCACAGTGGTCTGTGGTCTCTGTCTCTCCCTCTCTCATTCCTTTTACTGTTTTTAGAATTAGTATTGAACTGACAGAAATGGCAGGCACATAATTTCTTTCACGTATCACAGAGCATCCAGATGACGTGTGCCCTGGAAAGAGAGACCATACAACCTTGTGACTGCTTTTTAAAAGTGAAACCTCAGTCAGAGATGCTAAATTTGTGTTTCAGAAATGCGAATTAACATGTAAATGCCGTTTCCCTCTTCAGAGACTGAATTCTAGGGGCTGGGAAAATGACTTAGTACAGAACTAGCTGTACACAAAGACCCCAGTTGCCAGTGAAATGGCCCCACACAGTGGGGCATCTCTTTAACTCTAGTGCTGGGGGTATGAGAGATGAGCGGATCCCTACAGTTCATTGGTCACTCAATCTAGATGGAATGGGTGAGCTCTGGATTCAAAGAGAGACCCTGCTTCAGAAGAAACTAAGGTGAGGCATGACAGGGAAAGGCACTTGATGTTGGCCTCTGGCCTCTCACTCTCATGCACTTATGCACAACTCACACAGAGACAGCCATACAACATGCACACATAGAACTTAACTGCAACAGATATTTTTGTTGCATTTGGTGAAATTGATATTTTTTCCTAGAACTTTCCTTACAGAGCTTTATGGTGTTTCCTTTGGTATGTGTTTCATATAAAAGAAGTTCAGGACTCAGGGAGAGCTTGATAAACACAAGGCTGCTATAGACAGTAGGTGTGAAGGCATGGATGACTTTTCTGCAATCATGGCGGCGTCTGCCATAAGAGACCTGGCACCACCCACAGTCCTTGCGAAGACAAGCTATACTCACATGCAATGAGAGTAAGTGTGCAATGAGGGATACATATGGAAGAGTGTATCTGTGGGATACAGGTGTGTGTAGACACTCCCCATCCCGAGCACTCTGCCATACGGGAAAGTGGAAGAAGTGAAAACCTTCAAATGCAATGCACTGAACGAAAACTGCCTACAAGAAAGTTTCTGGGTCTGTGCCCTCTGTAGCGGGAGGGTGTGCTCCAGCTGTGCCCTTCTTAGCACACATCACACATAGCGAATGCAGAACATACATAAGCATCAAGCTTCCAGCTCTCTTGATGCTCACCCAGAAAGTGAAAAAGCCCAAACTGTCTTTGAAGCCTCATGGCAAAACTTTTGACTTCTAACATGCATTTGTGGCTGGCACTCCTCTCTCAATCCTCTTGCTTGGCACAAATTGTCTGATGGCAGAGAAGCCCAACCAGAGGGTACAAGGAAACCGCTGATCTCCAGCATTTCTCTGTAATCCACGGAGAACAATCCAGTACTGAACTTGTATCCAGGATACAGGACACTTTTTCTTACATTGAGAGGCAACGGCACAACCGGGCATTGTAATATGACCTAAATCCACAGATAAGTATTTGGATGGTAACTGCCCTTCTGCCTGGCGTGAATCCTTTGCCCCTCACTTTCAGGAAGACATGACAGGGCAAGGAAGGTGCCTTCTACCATTGTTCCCTTCTGATGGTACAAAGAGCTTTTGTGGGGCATGTTTGCCTTCCTTATGTGACCTTCATGATGTCAAGTGACAACAAGGCAGGCAAAGAGCATGGGGCTGATGCTCTCTGCTCCGGATTCCACAGCTCAGCTTGGCCCCTTCCACAGGGACGAACAGAGCTGGGATTCCAACAGCATCTAATTTCTAATTTCTATCAATCACATTATACCCGACAGAACCGAGTAGTCTCTGGCTGTCTAATGTGAGACGTTATAAAGCTCTCCCTGTCTTGCTTATTGATCAACAACAGAGACTCTGAAAAGTGATTTCCACAGGAAGGGGGGTGGGTACACCTCTTCACATAGTTGAACTTGGTATTGTTTTTCATCAACACTCTCCTATCCAGAGAAAGGGTAAATGAAAACACTAAATGCTCAAAATTTTCCTAATAGTCTTTTTCTGCTTAAAGGGGCCATCCTGTCTCACAATTTCATGCATGTTGCTATTCCTACAGTTTTATCATTTGCCAACAAATCAACTACCTGTTTAGCAGCCCTCACGAGGGATTTAAAATAGCCGCCATGAAAATTCTGGGCATCTACTATTTTTATAACAAACTTGATTGTCACCTATGGTATTTCAACGATCACTCCTCATATAGACGTCACACTGGAAATGAGACGCAGGGCCTGCTTTCCATGGAACATTATGCAGAGGCACTCTGACTAATAAATCTTTGTAGCTAATGCATTCCAGATGGAAGCCATGTCTCACAGATTTAACCTTCCTAAACCCTTCCAAAAATTCCTCCCATCTAAAGCTCTCTGGATGAGATATGTTTGATTGAAATGAGATCATCAATACATGACAACTAGGTAATAGTACAAATGATCACTGGCTGCAGGGAAATTGCCATCTTCCTTCCCACAAAGACCAAGTTTGGGACCACTGTCAGGAGAAGATGGGGCCTCTGCACTTTACCGGGTAGTTTCCATGCTTTTTCCTTGAGTTTCCATCCACATGAACAGAAGCTACACAGAGAACAGCGCCATCTCCTTTGCACATACATGACAGAGACTGATAAAAGAAGGACCAAGACTCACTAATTAACATCCTGTTTAATCCTGTCACCACGTTCAGAGGTCTACATCATTAGTTTATGTCAGACAGACATGGTCAAACATCGGAACACCTACATGCTGGTACTTACGGAGCTAGACATGTGCAGTGGTAAGGACATTGCCAGACAAGAGGGGGCTGAACCTGTAACATCCAGAAATGCTGCACATCACCCTGTAGTTGATGAAGCCTTCAGGCAGTTGGCTTTTTCTTCTGATCATTTCTCAAAGGCAGCTCAACTTGTATATGACACATGGTTTTAAAAATATTTTTGTGAGAAGACTGACCTTCCAGTTCTTGGACTGGAATCCTCTCAACAGAGTACCTTGTACAGCTAAAGGCCCAGAAGATCACAATGAAATGTTCTAAATTCAAATAGACTTCTTCTACATACCCTTAAAATCTTGTAAATTGAGAAGATGGCTTGAAGTAAAATTTCCTTATTCAAACTAGTGAGAAAAAAATTAGAATAAATTAGAGAAATGAATGTTTTGCAACATAAAAAAAGACTCTGTTTCTTATTGTTTGTTGGTTTTGTTTTTACTTTCAATGACTGCAGATCTGGTCACTGGAATTCATGTCTAGCAAATGTGATGGTATGCCTTAACATGGGACACTATGTGCAGCAGTCTTCTGGATAGAGCAGATTCTCAGGCAGCTACACATATGGGAAATGCTTGGGTCTTTAAATGCCAATGGCTCTGTGCCTAGAGACACTATGTGCAGCAGTCTACTGGATAAAGCAGATTCTCATGTGGCTACACACATGGGAAATGCTTGGGTCTTTAAATGCCAGTGGCTCTGTGCCAAAGACACTATGTGCAGCAGTCTACTGGATAGAGCAGATTCTCATGTGGCTACACACATGGGAAATGCTTGGGTCTTTAAACACCGGTGGCTCTGTGCCTAGAGGAAGCAGTGAAAGGTCTAATTCAGAGGCTCACCCTGCTCCATCTCCTGTAAACACTGCAGAGACCAAGAGCCTCCAGGTAACTTCCCTTCCCTACCTGCAAAAGGTGAGCGGGCTCCAGTTCAGGGGGTCCAGTCAGCAGGCTTCCATATTTCACTACTTACCTAACCAAGCTATGCATTTCCTCTGTGGTTTCTGACTCAGCTGGTGGTGAATAGGGGCTGTGACTAGTTAACAAGTGAGAAGTATCCCCCAACTCCCTAGCTGGCTTCCTAAATCTCCCATAGAAAACAGACTGGATTCCACTGAATACTTGCCCACTATAACCTCCAGACAGGCCCTGTCATCCATGCCTGGGAAAGTCTGTAACAAAAGACCCAATGTTAACAGGGAGAACTAACCCTCTCCTTACCCAAACCACAAGTTACCTCAGTAGGGTTCCAAACACAGTGGACTGGTACATTCCATGCTCAGAGCAGTGAGCACTATGAGTGGAGTCCTTCATTACTCCCAACCTACAGTTTAGCTACACAAAGTTAAGTGACCAAATTATCCTCTAATTACTGAAATTAGGGTGAATGTTTCATAGTTTGTCTTTTGCGTTTATATTTTAGTTAAACTTTTTTTCTTGTATTCCCACTGCAATGAAGTTTAAAAATAAATTTCATAAAGATAATTTGATATATCACATATTTACTGGATGTATAAGGAGAGGGGAGATATAGAAGAATGTGTTTGCTATTATGTGGGCTAAAAGGTTAGTTAATTACAAAAGGAAAAGAAGAAATTGTCCAGAAACCCGGGCTGGCTACAGGAAGCAACTGTAAGAGTCTAGGCATCCATTCCTGGTAACCATGGTACAAAGGGAAGTGTGTCCAGTCTCTAGAGGGCTACACTTCCCCCGAAGCTCTAAAATCGGAAGAGCAACTTCCATGTCAGAAACATGATTTTGTTATCCGAACATGTTTCCAAAATTAGGTCAACACAGAAAAGCAAAGGTCCTCTGAGCTGGGGTCACATTATATTAATTTGTCTTATGAGAGAGCGTTGGACTACCGGATCGATAGGCTAATTTCTCTCCCCTTTGATCCTAAGTCCATGGACAACAAACCTAGAATATGTTCTCGAGAGAAAAGGTACATCATAACCAGGAAGAGACATTCATTCCAGTTTCTTTCGTCACACCAGTTTAAAGGTCTTCTAGGTAGTACATAGAGGATACTGAAGACTGAAAACTCCCTCTGAGCCCTTTCTAAACTAGAGGACAAGTCTTGCTCCTGAGTGGCACATGGAAAAACAACCTGAAATCATAGAGTGTAATTATCTCCTTTATGCTCTGGCTCTGAAATTCTTAAGAGCCCCTGCTCACATGTCCTCCTCGCTTTGATCTACAGTTATAAGCTTACATTAAAACTCAATCACACCAGGGAATGTCATTTGCCAGCTTTCAGGCAGGTCTTAACAATAGACTCCTGGCTGAGAACAGCATGGCGGAGATCAAGCCCTCTTCACCTCCCTCAGCAGCAGGGGCTTGCTGAGGCCAGCACACCTGGCCGAGATACCCTCATGGGGGAGCCTGCTTAGCTTATGCGCAATCCAAGCCACAAATGCCCAGGATTGGTTCAGGTCGTTGGTATCTGCTGGAAAGCTAGAAAGTCAGTCTGGGTACCTAATACCTTTTCTTTATTAACCAATCAAAACCCAAATGGTGGACATAGGATACCGTCGGAGTACATACATACTTAAGACCATTTGAAAGCGCTATCGGACTGTATTATGACCCGATCCCTTTATCAAGCAGTATTTCTAAATGATTTTCTCAAAAAGTTTATAGATGGGAAGCATTTGTCTATTTTTTTTCTTGAAATTACGTAACAAATTTTAGGCCTTTTAGAAATAGCTACTCCTATGATGCTCATTAATGAATCCAATTGTGTCTGAGGTTAACAATGAGAGTGACTGGCAGTGGTTTCCATTGTCTAAAATTCCAACCAACTCCTGTCATGGCAATGTGAAGTTTGCAGTTTCACCTGTACTACCGCTAGTTCATGTGAGTCTACCTGGGGCGCAGGGTGCCTTCTGGGCCTTCGGAGACCCTGTCTGAATGCACTTGTTCACAGGACCGTTTAAAATGAAACCAACTCAGGCTTCGGCTGCACCCGTGGTCAAGTCTTGGCCTAAGAAAGCATCAGTGTTAATTTGGCGAGATGAAAGGGCTTTTCTTGAAGCTCTTAACAACAGAAGATTTTAATCTCATTGTGAAATTAATGCAGATACTATCACTGTTAACAGACTGCAGCCAAACACAATAGCTGACAGTCTAGGTTGGCCTGTGGCCATGAATTGGACTTGTGTGGATGTGTGCTTAGCAGGGCTTTAAACGGAAGGTTTTAGTTTAAAATGGAGGACTTCTTTTGTTCTCACTCTCTTTTTTCTTCCCCTTTTCCTTCCTTCCTCTCCTTTTTTCCTTCCTTCCTTCCTTCCTTCCTTCCTTCCTTCCTTCCTTCCTTCCTTCCTTCCTTCCCCTTTTTCTTTTGTTGCTGGCCATCAAACCCAGACCCACATGCAAACCAATCAGTCTACCAATGAGCTGCAACCATTCTATGTATGTATGTATGTATGTATGTATGTATCTATCTATCTATCTATCTATCTATCTGGAGACAGGCTCTAACTTAGCCGTACAGCCTGTCCTTGAATTCACTCTGTAGTTCAGGCAGGCCTTGAACTTGAGATCCTCCTACCCCAACACCCCACCCCATCCACAAACTTGTGATCCTCCTGCCTCAAAACCTCACACCCCCAACATCCATCCATACACAGCTGGGATTATAAAGCCTTGCGCAACTTTCCCTTAATGTTCAACTTCTCTTTCTAGACAGTCAGATGACATACCTGAATAGCAAGCCAGCCTGGGTGAGTATCCTCTGCGAGTGCTACAGTGCTTCTAAGTCAGCAATGACAAAGTGAAGAGACAGCAGTTGGTTGCCCTCATCACTTGGGTTGAGGCCCACTCCACAGGAGAGAAGCCATATTTGATATTTGAATTCTGTTCATAGGCCCTAGTGGGGAAAGTACTGCTATTATTTTGTTACATGGACAGGATATGACAACCAAATTTCTGCCTACATAATTATGTTTATGCTTATAGATTAGTGCTACCATCAGCTCTGGTCAGAGAAGTTTTTAGTTGCGGTGGGCAGTAGTAATTGCAGAGACCCATAATTGGCCAAAGTGTTGAGAATAAGGGATGTTAAATGTTCAGCCGCAAGCGAGGTCTCTATACACTTCCTCTAAGTCTCAGGGGACATTGGGGAAGACAGAGTAGAGAGGACATAAGGACAATGAAGGGGACATCCAAACACCTCCTAGACCCTGGGAATGGAGTGGAAGACAGGGAGGAGAGATGGTAAGAACGGAAGTATGAACGGAATGAAGCAGAGTGCTGCCCCTGGCTCTGGACCACACAGCAACTGAGAATACCTGTGCAAGAGCACACGGAGGGAGAAGGACCCTTGAGCCCGCTCTCCAGGACCTAGAGGCAGGTAACGGTAGCCGGTGAAGATATTTAAGCCAGTGGTAAAGCCACTGGTAAGGTACCCAAGCTCCCATAAATAATTCCTTACTCAGGACTCTGTAGGGAACCATAATGGAACTCATTGGGTCATTAAATATATAAAGAAGGGAAGGAAGAAAGGGAGGGAGGGAGGGAGGACAAGACACACATGTGAAGCTAAAGGAGGGAAGATGGGAAGAAGAAGGGGTGAGTGGAGTAGAAGGAGAATATGAGAGGTAACAGGGATGGATATGATCAAAATCCACGATATTCACATGTGCAAACACCATAATGATATTCATTATTATGTATAATCAACACATGCACATTGAAAATAAGGGAAAAGAGCTGATTGTGATAGTACACACCTGTAATCCCGACACTAGGGAGGCTGAGGCATGAGGCTCTCAAGCTTAAGGCTAGCATGGGCTACATGTCTGACCTTGCATAAAAAGGATAAATGAATCCAGATCAATAAAAAACAGGTGTAAGCAACAAAGCAACAGGCAGGCTACTGTTGCAATGTGGAGCGATGGCCTAGAGAGGAGATAAATGCTACCACTGGGTGAGCACTGCGCATGGGTGGGGCACTTTAGGATGTCGTGTTTTTCCATCTGCATTACCACGGTGTGGTAGTTCTACAAGAGCCAACAGACACTACCCAATAGTCAATAAAGGAAAGACGTCAGGTTTGGATTTTGTCTAGAAGCTCTGAGCTAGAGGGTTTACTTTCTTCATCACCTGAGTACGGTGGCCATCACAAGGGGAGGTAGCTACCACTCAGAACAACCAGGAGATATGATTCTGATATCTTACTTGCTCCAGTAATTTCCCCTCTATTCTACAAACAGTCATCAATCAGGCATGCTTTATATGCCAGAGACCAGACAATGTATTGGGAATTCAAAGGAAAAACATACAGTTTCAGCTCTCAATTAGCTTGGAGCAGAGCTGCGGACCCACAACAATGGAGTAAGGCTAACAAACAAGAGTGTGGTTATTGTCAGCTCACATTTGTTTTTTTTTTTTTTTTTTTTTTTTTTTTTTTTTTTTTTTTTTGGTTTTTCGAGACAGGGTTTCTCTGTGTAGCTTTGTGCCTTTCCTGGAACTCACTTGGTAGTCCAGGCTGGCCTCGAACTCACAGAGATCCGCCTGGCTCTGCCTCCCGAGTGCTGGGATTAAAGGCGTGCGCCACCACCGCCCGGCTTCAGCTCACATTTGATTTAATGTTACTGCAAGTAAGGAAGAATGTATGACAACTACACTTCTATGGGATCAAAAGATATTTCTCTCCTGTTCAAAGAAACAAATGTGACTTCCTAGAGAGAAACAGAACACCAATACAGTAAATATACTGCAACTAAGATGACCACCTAACACTATTTAGCTTTGTATAGTAGTATTTATAAACAATAGATGGAAAGAGTCAAATAAAACCAGTGACAATTAAAATGTGTTAAACAATTCTCTAATTTTACAAATTCAGATTTAGTAAAACATCAACAATGTAATCTCATGTCTACTTCTAAAACAGTGTACAATGTACAATTCAGATGAAAGACACTACAGAAAATGCACAAAAATCTGGGAATACAAGAGATGGAGACTTGGTGTAGTCAGTTGAGTGTCTTCTGTGCAAGCATGGGAAGCTGAGTCCAGATTCCCAGGATCTATATAAAAAGCTTTTTCACAGAAACACGTGCTTGCCATGCCAGAAGTAGGTTGCAGAGGCAGGAGGGTCTCTAGGGCTTACTGTCCTGCCAGTGTAGCTTAATTGGTGAGCTCTAGGTTCAACGAGAGACCCTGCATTAAAAATTAGGTGGAGTGTGGCCAAAGACCATACCTGATGCCAAACTATAGCCTCCATACTCATAGGTACCTGTACACACAAATGCATGCATGCACACACGCACGCACACATGCACACACACATATACTGAAAATGTAATTATTCTAAGTAATATCTAGATAAAGTTTTTTTTTCAGGATCTAATTCACTTCATCAATATTACAGGATACACACCCACACACCCACACACATAATTTGAGAGACAACACACTAAGGGGCTTATATTTGCAGATATTAGGGTTAGGGTCAGCTTTTTGCTGTGTTTTCTCTATCCTACATTTTGTATGATGAACACAGACCGCTGTGATCACACAAGTGTTTGGTCTTGCTCAGTCATGTTCCTGTAAGATGACCACAGATGCATCGACAGCTACACAGTTGATCCTGTGCAAAACTGAGTCTTGATCCTGCTGCACAACCGAGGAATGCCATGCTAGATGCTTTGGCATCAGCAATCTACATGTTGCACAAAGAACAGTGTTCCAGAAGAAAGGAGCAGCCAGCTGTCCTTATAGGGAACCACAGCACTGCCTTTCGGAAGGGGACGCGATGAGAACTCGTTTGGAAGACGCCATCTCCACACTTCACATACTGCAGAGTAAGTTCCCCAGAACTTTCTCATTGTACTCAGCGCTGTCTGTGCAGTTAATTTAGGCACCAGAAAACTCAGTTGTTAATTTTCTGACTTGCCTCTGGACTCTTAAATGCTATTGCTCCAATCACAACACGTCGGAACACTTACGCAGATTTCAACAATAATATCCACAGCTGGGAATAAATCAAAGCAGTTTTATCACTGATTAAGTGCTATTGAAATATAGTGACAAGACACCATGAAGCAAAGGACAGATTTCACTTGGGAAGATTAAGACAGAGCCTGGGGGGGGGAAAAGAGGGAAATCCAAACAAAGTTTATGTGACATTTAAAAAATATAATTCAGAGTCAGGATGCAGATTGCATGTTTTAGAAATGTAAATTCGGTTTCCTCTGTGTGTATGTGCCTATGTATTTATGCTATAGAGGAGTCCAGCTACTTATGATGAATGTAGGCACAGCTGTTTCTCCAGCTAAAATGCTTTCATCCTCAGACAGGGGTCAGAAAACATTTTCTGTCAAGACCCAGGGTGTAAATATTTTAGGCTTTGCAGAACATACATTTCCTGTTGCAGCCACTCACTGTGCTGTTACAGCATGAAAGCCAGCCATGACAATACATAAATTAATGGGTGTGGCTGGATGCCAATAAAAATGAGCTTCTGAAAACAGGCAGAGGGGTGGACTTAACACCTGGGATAGAGTCTTACTGCTGATGTCGGCAGTAAGAATCAAGTTAACCTAGAAAAACTTCCTAAACGTGAGCCAAGTCCTGCAACACAGTCATCCGAAGACTCAGTCTTACCCTGACGATAAGCCTGAACCCTGCCAGCTCTTCACAGCTTCTCTCCCATGCCAGAAAGCTACCTCGGCTGGCACTTCCGTGCCAGAGAACAATTGGAGTGGTTAGCTCTCCCAGGATATCTAAGAATTATTTCCCTTTTCAATTTCTTTTCTTTTGCTCTGACTTTTTTTTTTAACATGTCCTTTCATTTCTATTGCTAATTATTTGGGCCACAAATAAGTCAGGGCTTCCTGTCTCGAATCAGATCATCTCAGGCTTCTCTGGGGCTGCTGGCATCTGGTACTGGCAGATTTTGGCCTGCTCACTCAGAGGCTGTGCTGACCAAGGCAGGCCAGCTGCTTCAATGCTGCGAGCTTTTCCAACCACATCTGTGCAAAGGTTTGAAGGTAGGACAGCAGCTTAACTCTGTTGGATCCTTGTCTCCGGGCATCTTTGACATTTTCATCGTGGATCGGTTGATGGCGGAAGGATGGTGCTCATTAAGACGGGAGATCACCAGTCTTGGTGTCAATGGATTTCCTCCTTGTGATATATCCTCAGCATTTTAGGTGATCTTACCACACAGGAGCATTAGCGGTTAGAAACTTCATTCAGTTCAAAGAGACGATGGAAACACTGCCCATCAGAGTGATCCGTTACAGACTGTGACAGGAGCTCAGCACCCTATGGAGCTCACACCCTCAATCCTGCCCATCCCTTCACATGACCCAGCTACCATCCCATATCTCAACTGCCCTCTTCACGATGTTCGTTCATTCCATCCTTCCCTAGGATGATCGGATGTTTTATTTTTAAATTAGCAAATTCCACAGGACTTGAGGATTTTAGGCTTTATTCTCTTAAAACTTTGGGTCCTTGGATTTTTTTTTAGGGTAGACAACACACATTCGTTCAGCCAATATTCACACCTGACTCTCTAAACTGCTAGGTCTCAGCCCTCAGCAGCTCTTTCTGACCTAGGGTTTAGCAATAGTTCAAGTTCTTTCCATCTCTCCAGTTAAATTGTCTTACCATCCTCCTTTGATTCTGCCAACCTCCTACATGATTCAGATTTATTGTTATCACTGTCTACCCGGGTGCTCTGTCCAGATATGCTAGCATCAGACCGTTCCTCCCATCATCAGTATAACCACTCAGTTCCCAGTTCTGTCCTTCTGCCCTCTAACATGCCAGACAAACGCACCCTTCCTTTGGTGTCACGTGTTTCAAGTCCTCCCTAATTTCTCTTCCCTCCACAGTAGACATTCTACCTCTCGTCTCCAAAGTCTTCCTTTATATGTAATTATGTTTCTAATCTGAAAAAAAAATCACCTCTTAAATTTTTCAAATATCTTAGTATGCTTGATTAGTTCCAATAAGCTTATGCTAACCATTTTCTTAATACCTCCTAGAACACAAACACACACACTTATTGTCACCACCACAAAAATCTCAACTCCACCCAGTTTATACACCAGCTTTCAGCATGCTAGGTCCTTTTATGTTTCTGCCTTTGTTTCTTTCTTCCATCTAGAAATCATGTGACATTTTATCTGCCCATCAAAATTTATCAAAATAAATACCCTTCTTTACAGACTGTCTCCGTCTCTATCACCTTATTTTGGACCCCCATTGTCTTCTGTATTTGCCGCTGTGGTAGCCCTGAGAGACTAGATTATTATTGGACAGGTCTATGTATTTTCTAGCTGACCACAGTTCCTTTAAAATGAGGAGCCTGCTCTGTGTCTCTCTGTCATATAATTCAGAATAGCATCTGGTGTATACTGAGATTTAGTAAACATTTATAAGATGCATTGCCCAGTGAAGGGCTCCTTACAAATGCAGTGCTATCAGTTAATGAGCTTACTATATGCCTCCAACATAGTATTTTACTCTGTTAACATAATGTTAGAGACTATTAGGTAACATGGAAAATCCTAGCATCTGAGTCTTTTCAGCATTGGTCCAATCAGACTAAAGTAAGTCTATAATTTTTGTCCTCAGCAGTTAAAATTACACAAAACATGAAGAGAATCTATGGAAAATCGTAAAGATTTTATGAAATTAATCCTTTAAAAATGAGAAATAAATTAAGATTACAGACTAAAATCATATAAGAGCAAGTGTGATTTAGTAGGAGCTACTGAGCCCAATCAAGAATTTTCTGTTCCAACTGGAAACAACCCTCCCCAACCCCCCACTTCCACTCCAAGGAAGAATAAGAGAAAACTATCAAGGGGAGAAAGTGAAAGAGTTTGAGGAATATCTGTGTGTCCTCTGGTTTATTAGAAAGGATGAAGCGTTCCTAGAGAAGATGGAAAAAATAATCCAAGATGAAAGCTGGAGGAAAAAGATTTCGGTGGAGTTGATGCTGAACGAAACGAGCACCAGAAGATTAGAGAGTTGACGCTCTCATCAAGAAAAAAGGGAAGGGAAAAGTCGACTCCTCGAAAGCCATAAAAATGTATAAATGGCACTGTCCACTGCAGCTGAATTTGGATCTTTCAACGAGAGTGCAGGCTCCTTGCCCTGGATGAGAGGGTCCCTGTGCAGCACAGGGCTGCAAAGCCGGTTGGTGGCGCTCTGGTGGCTGATGAGCCGATTGGTGGCGCTCTGGAGGCTGCTGCCATGGTGGTTCAACACGACTAATCAAGATCATTGTTTCTGAAAAGGATCTCCATCGAATCTGCAAACTCCCATCCACTACTGTTGATTGAAGTGAGAATAAATGGTAGTTACATAAAGTGCTTCAAATTGCCTCTAGAAGCTCTAAGGCTTTGGCATGGAAACTGGAGGTCTTGGGGGAATATTTTCATCTTTGAGGTTATGACTTAGTATGAGAAAAGTAATTGGGAGAGTTGTGTCAACAGATTTTCTTGAATTAGAATTCTTTTCATTGTGGAACGGAATTATAATCTCCTCACTGGTCAAGACGGAAGGGCTTTTGAAAAGACCAGGAAGCATGTGTTTGGCAGATTGAGGGCAGTTAAAGAGAGGGTAGAGGCCCAGGTAACATTGTATTAGAGAATAGACAGTAGTGAGTTATAAAAGAAATCAGGACAGAAGTTTTGCTACCAATATCTACATCTTTAGGAATTTAATGACTACTTTGTAAAACCTCAGTAATAAAAGCAAGATTAAGCAACATGGAGCACAGAACATACAGAAATGAGCATCATCCCATAGTTAGGGTGACAGAGGGCACACACTGACTAGCAAATTGGGAGGTAGGGTGATCTGCTTGGGACCAAAGCAGATCTAAGCAGTCCAGAAACTGTAAGCCTGAAAGGTCCACAGGATGTAGGATGCTTGGCTTAAGTAAAAAGTGGCTGAGCTGGTAGATGTCAAGAGGGAAAGAGGAGATCCTTGAAAGCATGCTGTGGGGCTGACTAAAGGAACACACTGGTAAGGGAACTGGAGGATTAGAGACTCTGTGGGAGTATCCTTCAGCTTTACACACCCTTCAACCTTCAAAGGAAGAAAAGTGAATAGTGGCACACTGATTTTCATAGAGCTGCCTTAAATCCCCTTTGAACAATACATAAAACAATAAAGAATAAAACCATGTGATCTCAGAGTTGGAGGGTCACAAACATCGCCCAGGCTTCTAGATGAGTCTCACTGACGCAGACTCCTCCTTCTGAAGGGTCTTCAGTCCTCCAACACTCTAGATACACCGTTATCAAAAGACTCCCAGTCCACGTTCAGCCAATTTAGATGGAGATGTCTCCCCATCAACATTAAAATCTGCCTAGCCACTAATGTGGCTGCAGTTCTTATGAAGCCCAGATGAAAGATGCCTGTTCTTTCTCAAGTCAGGCCTCCAGATATTTGGTGCCCCTTGCCTTTTCTCCCTCACGTCTGTCCTCTTACCCTGACCTGACGGCCTGATCACAAACTGCCACTGTTCACATGCCTTATTTTGCAAGTCCCTGTGCATTTCTTCTAGAAAAAGATGGGGATTACAGAGGAGACAGAGGCAAGAACTTAGAGGAAAGGCTACACCAGAGCGAGGGGCGACAGGGGGATGCCAATAAGTGGCCAGAGCTCTAGGTTTTCAGGAATACAAATTCAAAATGCGTAGTACGTGGACAGAATTATCCCCTGACTAGAGATTCTCCAATGGAATGTTTCTCTAGGCATCTGAGAGATAATAAAAGAGGATGTACTCTTGTAATGATCCACATGAGAAAATACAGAAGTGAAAGACACCAGACTAAATGAAAACAGCTAAGCTGGAAGCAAGTTTATTAGTGTAGCTAATGGGATATATATATATATACTAATGGGATATGTGAAATGTGGAAGTAGACACAGAAGGAAGATGGTTTCAAAAATGCCATGATACTAAAGCTGAAGTTTCTGAAAGCCTAGAATCTAGGGTGATCTTGGGTATGTAAAGCCTTCCAGAGATGTAAGTAGGAACATGGACATACTCAGACAACTGGCAAAAGACAGCTAATCAGGAAGGGTCAGAGTCATTTCACAGGAAAGATTACTAACCATCTGATTGGTCACAGTGGATAAAGGGGAAATAACAATTTTTCTTTGTACATTTTCTTCTTGTCTCTGGGTTATTGATTAAGAACATAGAAATAATTTGAAATATTTTTGAGTATACCAACAGCATCACTGAGTGGAAACAAAACGAAATAACTGACATCCTGTGTGTGTGTGTGTGTGTGTGTGTGTGTGTGTGTGTGTGCATGTGAACACAGTATCTGGAAGTGTGAAAGTATATCTCTATCTATGTACCTACAATACATACATACATACATACATACATACATATATCATATATATATGTTCTACGTGAGCAGAAAAATAGAAATGTACCAAATTATATATGTTCAGGTCCTACAATATAAGTAAATCATAATCTGAAGGTACAGAACCATGGATTGTATCTAAGGAGCATTTTAAATACAGCCAATTAAGAATGGAATAAACTGGGAACCACTGGGGGGTACTACTGTGGACTCTGAAGTCTTGGTGATTTAACTCTCTTCTTTTCTGATAGAGTTGCTAGATTTGTAGCCAAACAATTCCTCTAACTCTTAATATTGCTTTTAGCATCATATTTGATTGATTTGTAAAGTACCAAGACACAGTAGATGAAATATAGTTAAGTTAGGTAATAAACAGAAAACTGAATTTTCTGTTGGTAGAAGTCTATTGTGCTGAAAATGTCTCTTCTGCTAGATTGTCCTGTAAGATCTAGAATCATTCTGTATTTCTATCCATGTCTCCATAAAGGCATTGTAATATTCAAATAAAAAGTATTTCAGAGGGAGAACTCAGTTGAAGGTTAGAGCAGTGGGATTCAAAATTATCTCTGTAAGTTAGAGTAAGTGAGAAAATACTCAATTTAAAGGTAACAGAAAATAAAAGTCCCAGTCAAATTATTTCCTTTTCTTTCTTTCCTCCTTGTTTTTGTTTTTGTTTTTTCAAGACAAGGTTTTCCTTGGCTGTTCCAGAATTCACTCTGTAGACCAGGCTGGCCTTGAACTCACAAAGATCTGCCTGCCTCTGCCTCCCGAGTGTTGGGATTAAAGGTATGTGCTTCCACTGCCCAGCCCCAAGTCATTTTCTTATGTGTCACGTGGGACAATCTGGCCTATAACACTTGTACAGACAGGTCTGGAGCTGTAGTGGTCAAAATGTTGGGAACAGTGAAACGGCTGATACACAGCTAGAATGATGGCTTGATCCTGTGGGAAGGATGACATAAGATAGAGAGCAGGATGTACCTCTTTCCTGTCACATCCTTTTGGGATGAGTGAGAACACTGGCTAGCTTTCAGAGCATGAAGTGGAGTGATTTACAAACTACGTAAAGAGAAATCCACAAAAGAGCTGAATAAATACGCAAGTTCAAGGAGACAGTTCCCAGGGGACAAGATGGGGCCAGGAAGGCAACACTGGCATTAAAATGTGATGATCCAAAGATGATTCTTACAGTGAGGACATTACATGGCAGAAGTGTCTTGGCATACAGGGCTACCTTGGCAGAGGGAAGTTGGCTATCCTTGGGATATCTGAACATTGGCTAGGTGACATCTACTAAGAATATTCCCAATGAAGTTCTTACATTGGAGGGTATGGCTAACAGGACAACTGGAGGCCTTACTCGAGGGCTAAGGCTCCCTATCTTTCTTTTTTCTCTACATTAGGCGATCTCATTGCTACCAGAATACATACTCAGTATTGTTCATAAAAATGCTTCAGAAATCTCTATAAAATTTTTTACTAGGATATGCAATATATTTAACAATGACAATTTGTATCTGCATTAAAAATCATAGAAAATTTCCACACAATTGCAGTTTTTTGAATTATTACAGTGCCAGGGGTAAAAGCTCCAGAAAGTGAGTAAGTCTACAACTACCAACATTTTTTCCACCATTCTGGAACATAGCTTGGTTACAGAACCTTAGAGATGAGATGAACTGGAATTTGTGTTGCTTCTATGGTGTAACTCTACTATTAAGAAATCTGAAGAGACTGAGGACCAAGGGACTTGCTAAATGATTATCCTGGGATAGCAGAAAATACCCTTGATAACTAAAAGTAAATGATGTGCTTGCATGAAAACAGCTCTTTGCGATTTTTTTTTAATTGGCTTTCTATATTTCCTAGGTCGTAGGGGAGAATAATGATCATGTTTTCAGACAGTGGTGGTAGAAAGTTGCAATCAAAACATGTATATGAAGCTAATTATTAAGATAAGGAAGAACTGGCTAAAGTTAGGTATCAGGACTATCCTAATCATACATAGTCAGTATCCCCTATGCAGACCAAAGAACGTGTACAGAGAACTACACACTGTAGTAAGGCTGAAAGACTGGACTGCTCATCTCAATGTCATCTATCACCAAAGGGACAGTGACATGGGCCTGGACAGTGACATGTCATGAGATGCTAGGTATCATCTGGCTTCTTCACTCCTCAACTCAGCAGAAGAGTTTCTAGTTAACTGTCATCTTTAGGTCACATTGGTATAACCATTCCTGGATGAGCAGGTCATAATACAATACTTCTCAGATGCCCTTTAGGGCTTCTGCCAATGACCACATAAGCCTGGGTAAGGAGTGTAACTGTGAAAAGGTCTTTTAGCACAGGAATTCTTAATCGAAGTACTAAATCAACATTCCATTTTTATTTTCTTTCCCAACCAGGGACAAACAGAGGAAATTTTACAGTTGGATTAATTTGTGAACTCTTTTAAGCAACAAGCTTACTTAACGTTAGACTAGGCCTGTTCTTGTTTTTATCAAAGACGATTTAGAAAGTGTATACTTCGTCTGGGAAGGGTCTAATTTATAATTCTAAGATCCATTAATTTTCCCCCCTGAGAATTCTTACTTTTAATTGCTCAGATTCTTAATTGCGCATGGGTATGACCACAAGTCAAATAGAAAATACTCTCTGAAGACCCTGGTCAGCTTCTTTTTCACCACACAGTCAGGGTAAAGCCGGGAGCCAGAACCTGTACCCTTTCTTCTGTGTTCACTACAGTGAATCCTAAGGCACAACTACTCATGCATCTGTCTATTTTATCTATCTCCTCTGGAGCACTGTGGGACATCTCCTCATACACACGAATGTTCCCTTTCTTTCTGCAGCTTAGGTAGGTAAGCCACGGTCTCCTCACAGTAGCTTTCTTATCCACCATCTCAAACAAAACCTGCCGACAAATGCCCTACTTATTTCCTAAAAACTATGGTGGAACGTGCTAGATAAACCAGTTTTTAAAAATCCCTAGGACTTAAAAAAAAAAAAGCAGCATTTTTGTTGAGAGGATATTATCCATTGTGTCATGAATATGGATGAGTTTGGAAATTCATCAATGTTGAACATACAGTTCCTGTATACATTTCATTTATCCGCCTTTAGTGCCACAGATCTACACAGTGATTCCAGATCTCATATTGGCGGCCATGTTACAATCAACAGGAGGCCATTACCAAGATCAAAGCCTTTCTTTTAGGCCTGGCCACGTCTTCCATTTTGTCTCCATTACCTACTAACCAATGCAGAAGATTTGTGCTTCAGGTAAATACAACACTGAAATATTGTTTTTAGGAGGTGGGGGAGAGGCAGGGTGGCTTAGTGAGTCTCAGCATGGATTCAATGCCCCTCCCCTGAGCTGGTGGGATCACAATACAATACTCCAGCTGAGTTATTAATAGCACAGGAGTGCAGATAAGCACAGGTGCATCCATCATGCAGGACAGTCCTTGCCCCTTTTGAGTAACTTTCCATAGCTCTCTGGTTCAGTCTTGTGTAGAGCTTCCACTCTGCACATCACACTATAAACACCGGCCAGTTCTGCTAGGATACATTCCTTTTCCTTCCGTGATTTCCCCTCTACCAGGAAAAAGTATGTCTCTTCCTTTCATTCCACTTCCCGGCCGTTTGGACAGTCTTCCTTCTCTGGAAACACTGCTCGTCTGCATTACTTAATCACACTAGAAGGGAACATTCTCAACTCCTTGTAGCACATGTCATCTCCTCGTGCTCAGTGACCATCAGGAATTCTACTTGGAACCACATGATCAGTTATATTTACTTACAAACCAAGACAATGTCTAATGTCACTGGACTGAGGTACATGCGTGAGGGCCCAAAAGCACCACAGGGTATTTTCAGTACCTCACTGTCTTCCAGCTCAATCTCCCGCATTTCTATCTTTATTCTAAGATTCTCAGCAAACTGAAGTACCGCACTCTTTGAGAGCCACTATAAAGAGATAGAGATAAACATTTCCTGAGGAACAACACTGGGGACAATTGGCCTTCTTTGAAGCCCATATCAATCCTGGCTATGGTCTAACACCCTCTCCTGGTCTGAATCTCTCTTCTGCCACAGCTGTGTTGGTGACAGGGAAGACCCCTGGTCATGGCTCTCATTTTAGCAGGACTGTGTGAATGTACTGAGGCTTACAGTCAATTTGACTTTATTTGGGTGGGTTATGATATAAAATATTTGGATTATTGCATAGGGTTAAAGTCAAGCTATGGACTTCCATTCTTGAACCCAGCTCAATCCCAAAGTGGTTGTCCTCTCAAAAGGAAAACCTATTTATTCCAGTACAGTAAGGAGCTCTTGTTCTCTTTATCAATCTTGTGGGGAGATTAAAGGCCACTCTATTTGGGACAGTCAATTGGATTCGTTGAATACTCTACTGGAGAATACAGATAGGAGAAAACTATCAAGAGGATAAAAGCTCAGGGTCTAAGGGTTTCAATTATAAGCCATGTCCTCCGTAACCTGACTTTTTCTGTGGCCACAGATATATCAGGTAACGTCTTTGCACTTTTTTTTTTCTTCCCTAAGTAGACAAGTCTAGGAAAATGGGCTCTATAGTGCCTTGAGGATCTACATTAGGAATCACAGTATCTGGCAGTGTTTAAAAAATAAAAATAAAAAATAAAAAAAACCAACAAACCATCCTCTCATTAGACTGATGATGAGATTGACTAATTAGACGACATTACACAAAACTAAAGACAAACCATCGTATCATCTGATATAGCTCTGGACAACAGAAACAAAGGACGATGACATCCATCATCTCACTCTGGGCTCACTTCTAGAAGCTGAGGTTGGACACATGCTTGCATTCTTACGAGACAAGACTTGCAACAAGTCTTTGAGAGTCACACTAGGAAACAAAAAAAGGCAGGAGCAACATGGGCCACAATGACCCTCCCAGTGAAAACACGGCGGACAGAGAAAGCCACAGTAGCTCGAATGCCACTAAGGAAGGTTTATTCTTTTCCCTAACTAAAGAGCCAGCATCCTGGGTTTCTGGGGTTGCTAACTAGTTGTGAGTTAGTTGAACAGTTTCCATGTACGTATCTGAATTGTACCCTCAGAGCCTCAAGGGTATCACAGCCAAATATACATATTCATTGGGGAAAGCTAATTGTTTATGCTGATGAAAGACGCTGTAAATTGGATGAAAATATTTGGCAATCTTTTGGTATTCAGGGAAATATTAAATACATGCAATGACCTTTCAGGAGCACGACTACGGAGTAGCCAGCAATATCTGAAACATCGCCTCACAGAAACAGCCATTTCTTTTTGAGGATGCTAAACACAGTGGGAAAAAAGAGGAAGAGATCTGGGACAGAACTTCAGGAAGCTTCTTGTGGCTTTGGCACACAAGATACACCAAACAAGATGTGTTTCTGTCATCCAACACCTGGATGCACAGGCAGCCACCACTCCAGTCTATTGCTCAGGATGTTAACTTTAAAGGGTTAGAGCACATTATATCACACTGAAATATACTACATTCATCCCATTGATCTTAAGTAGTTAATGAGAACTATCCTTCAGCAAGTTCATACACTTACTGAAGCTGTCCCTAAAACTCCTCTCTGCAATGAATTTGTCCCGTTTTGTGGCAGCAGCTACATGCATACACAGGTCAGTCTAGGATTTGTTGGCATAATGGGCTACACTGTATACTGAAGGGAGCATTTCTTAATCATTTACCTAGTGCACTTTTCTCCTCCACTTCTCAGACTAAGGAGACTCAACTCCAGACATTTGCACATTTGGGGGTTTATAGAGATACCAACCAAAAGACATGCATTTCTGACAATGCATCTTCTTTTCTGAGGTTGGTGGAATCTACTTCGAAGATGCTGTGTGCAGTATTGGTGGTTTCTCTACAACAAAGTGGCCCATTGTCAGGCTGCAGATCATGTTTGTGAGTCTCAGAGGTGCTGTTCTGTTTGGAAGAGAGGAGGTGGAACATCCTAGCTCTCTACAAACTGCATGTAGAAGAGGATCATGGTGATGAGTATGGCCATGGCAGTTATGACTATAGTACTAATCTTGGTGTGGCAGCATACACCTGCAGTCTCAACATGTGCGAGGCTGAGGCAGGAGGATCTTGAGTTTAAGGTCAGTTGAAAGTACAACAGAGATCTTGAGTTTATGATCAGTAGAAAGTACATATTGAGAGATCGTGAGTTTAAGGACATTTGAAAGTACACACACAGATCTTCTCTCAAAACGAATAAAATAAAAACTTTAAAAAAAATCAATAAAACAAAAATTATACACTTCTTACATTGCTAGTTATAGGACATATACATCAAAAAGGTCAAGATATACTGGGGCAGGTAAGCTTAATCACGTTAATCAAAAAAATTACTCATACATGCTGGGTATGGTGGTGCATGCCTTTAATCTCAGCCCTTGACATCAGAGGCAGGTGGATCTCAAGGTTCAAGGCTAGCTTTGTCTACAGATTTAGCTCCAGCTAGTTCTGGCCAGGGCTACACAGAGAAACTCTGTCTCAAAAAATTACTCATGCATACTAAATTTAAAACTTATTATTATTGTATATGTGTGTGTACACATGTGTATGCATACACATGCTGTGACATGCATGTGGCATGGCTGTATGGCAGGCATCTTTACCCACAGAGCCACCCAGCCTGCCCTCATACTCATTTTTAATCCCATACCCTTAGGTATGTTCACTCTCGGATAAAGAATTCCAACACATTCTCTTTGAGCTTGAACCACTGACTAGAAGTTGGAAGCACAAAAGCACACCTTTACACACAGATGGTAGTAAAAGAATTCATATATCCTCTCTGATGCAACTCACAATTGTATGAAATATCTAACCTATTTCAGTGAGAAATTATCAAAATTAAGCTATTAAATTACTTTAAACTAATGTAAGTTTCCAAAGAAAAGTATCAAAGATAATATTTTATAAAATCTCCTTTTTTAGTACTGGGGAGTCAACTCAGAGTCTTGCAACACACTACCCCTAAGCTACTTCCATGCCCTTTTAAAGGGTTTTATTTCATGTCAGCTGTTCCGGTACATGTCAACAGGCAAGGGATGAAAAGGTTGAATCAGGAGGATCACCAGTCTGAGGCTAGCCTGGGTTATCCCATTTTAAAAATGTAAAATTTTTGGTTATGAGCCTAGCCTTTAACAGCTGAGCTATCCCTCCCTAGACTACTGGCAATAGTTGAGAGGGTGCCTGAATTGGCCTACTCTGGTTATCAGATGACTGAATACCCTAATTGTCATCATAGAGCCCTCATCCAGTGACTGATGGAAACAGACGCAGAGATCCATGGCCAGGCACCAGGCCGAGCTCCAGGAGTCCAATCGATGAGAGAGAGGAGGATTCTATGAGCAAGGGACATTGAGATCATGATGGGAAAATGTACAGAGATGGCCAGCTACTGGAAATGCATGAACTGTGGACCGAAAGCTGAGGAGCCTCCATGGTACTGGACTAGGCCCTCTGAATAGGTGAGACAGTTGTTAAGCTTGAACTGTACAGGGAGCCCCCAGGCAGGCAGTGAGATCGGGACCCATCTCTGGTGCATGAGCTGGCTTTTGGAGCCCAGTGCCTATGGTGGGACACTTTGCGCAGCCTTGGTTCAGGGAAGAGGGGCTTGGACCTGCCTCAACTGAATGTACTAGGCTCTGCTGAATCTCCATGGGAGACACTGTCTTGGAGGTGGTGGGAATGGGGAGTGGGTTGGGGGGAAGGTTGGGGGGAGGCAGGAGGAGGGAGGACAGGGGAAATCTATGGTTGGTATGTAAAATGAATAGAAAATCTCTTAATATAATAAAAAATGCAGAATTTTGAGACAGGGTCTCACTAAGTTTCCCCAGCTGGCTTCAGACTTGCCACTCTTCGCCTCAGATGCTGAGGTAACTGAGATTATCGGCATTGGTCACCAGGCCAGGCTAAAATCCCAAATTCTTAACTCAGATTTTAAATACAGGATGATCTTATAACATCTTGGAAAGTAGAAAACTAAAATCACAACGACTCTGCTTCATTTGAACATGATAATTTAATTGTGGTGCTGTTCCCTCTGAGAGGCTGAGCTTACACAGTGCTGAGTGACGAAGTCAGGATTTGAACTCAGCCCCTCTGAGTCCAAAGAGGGTGTTGCTCTCTGTGGCTCTCTGTTGCAGATTAATCCACAACTGTTAAAATACAATCATGTCGAGATAAGCATGCTGATGAACTACTAAACTACTCACTAAAACACGCCATTTCCATAATTTCACGGTCCAGGGTGTTATTGTGTACATGTGTGTTGGGGTGGGGGAGCTTGGGGTGGGAGTTCCATCATTTTATCATAGTGATTTTCTGACATCTGTAAGTTTCTTGAAATGTAGTTAATATTAAACATATACTCTCACAACCTAATGACATTGAATAAATGCACATTAAAACCTCCTCTACTCGAAAGTATGGTGATGTAAAGATTTCTTACATTTACATATGCCGTACAGACAAGTAAAAAAAAAAAATCAATGACATGGAATACCTATGTAATATAGTAATTGCTCTAGAAATGTGTGTGATAATTGCAAATCAGCTGAATAATTCATTACTAAAATCATTGGTAATGACTGTTAATTTGGCACGATTATCTCATGTGTGGGAATATGCTGATGTACAGTGATTTACAGTAAACCTTAAGGATGAACATTTTATTTTTAGACAATTGCATGTTCATTAAATATGAGAAAGTGATGACAAAACAGGTTTCAGTGATGCATCCAGTCTGCAGCAGTCTTGTTCCAACCACAAATGGCGTTGGGGCTGTATTAGATGTGGCCTATAAATCATATATGAATATGTGTGTGTGAGAGAGAGAGAGAACATGCAGAGCTGTCCAGCAGAGGGCTCCTTTGTAAATGAACATGAAAAACGAGTCTATGATTGAAAATGGAACCAACATGGTACTGTGAATAAACTCCACTGAGGTTTAGCAAAGGTCGATTCCAAACTAGTCAACGGCTTCACTATCCACCGAGAGATTGAAATGTATACACTTCTAAGTGGGTAAGTATGGGACTTTTGTGATACTTGCCCTATGAAAATGTAAAACACATTAAAGCCAGATATCCCTTAAAGAAGTGCAAGCAAAACTAAGGCCTAGAAGCTGTATAACTAGATGTTATGCTTAGTTATATTTATATAGCAACACAAGGCAAATTTACAGAAATATTTAAAGGAAATTTTTTTCTCAAAGAAATATAGTGTGTTAGGTTTTTTAAAAGCCATATACATTTCCCCTTTATTGGAAACTATAGTTGGCACTGAAAGACACCCCTCTTCTGTCCAACTGAGGGTGTAAGGGAGTTCTTTGGCTTTTTTCCTTTATATATTATCTAGCTGTATTAAATAAGAATGCTTAAAGTAATTGTATCTATGTATGGTGTGTTATGTTCACGTTTATGTGCATGGGTGCATGTGGGTAGGCATTGGTCCTGGCTAGTCTTACATCAACTTGACACAAGCTAGAGTTGTCTGAAAAGTAGGGAACATTAATTGAGAAAATGCCTCCCTAAGATCCAGCTGTAAGGCATTTTTTAAAATTAGTGATTGATGGGGAGGGCCCAGCCCATTGTGTGTGGTGTCATCCCTAGGCTGGTGGTCCTGGGTTCTATAAGAAAGCTGGCAGAGAAAGCTTTGAGGAGCAGGCCAGAAAGCAGCAATCCTCCATGGCCTCCACATCAGCTTCCGCCTCCAGGTTCCTGCCCTGTTTGAGTTCTTGGACTGACTTTCTTCGATGATGGAAGTGTAAGCCAAATAAATCCTTTCCTCCCCAACTTGATTTTTGGCCATAGTGTATCATCACAGCAATAGAAACATGAACTATGATAGCATTTATGTGTAGTTGCATGCCTGTGAAGGCCAGAGGTTAGTGTCTGGGGTCTTCCTCAGCTTCTCTCCACCTTATTTTATGAGGCAGGGTCTCTCACTGGATCTGGAGTTCATTTGTTTGGCTAGCCATTCATCTCTCTGCCTCACCCAGCACTGGAGTTTCAGACACCCACTATTAAACCCAGATTTTCACACGGGTGACGTGGATGTGAACTCAGAGCCTCGTGACTGTTTGGCAAGCACTTTACCAAGTGAGCCATCTCTCCAGCCCCAGCTCTCTTAATTTTTTAAAGACAGAGCTTTATGTGTTCTTAAAACAAAATGTTATGAAAAGGGCCTCCACATTCTATAATGGGTGACATTAAAAGTGCTACGTCTCACATCAACTGAATGACATCATTTTTACAAAGGAAGGCTAAATTGTGTAACAAGTCAAAGAGCTAGTTTTCCCCCACTGGAATGACTAACAAGCAGGAGAATAAACCTGGCAAGCCTGTCAGAGTCACTCAAGCTGATTCCTTTCTGCTTCATCTAAAAGTTTACATTTAATTTTAATAAATGGATACATCATTTCCACTTATTGAGGAAAGGTGAACTTCAGATCCCCAAAGAAGATACTGACATTTATAAAACAAAGGCAAGCAGTAACAAATCTTTAAAACAACAGTCTGAAATCCTCTGTAATCACTAAGGTGACATACGTTCATGTCATGTATTCATAAATCAAACACTTTAGAATTAAGACATAGGGATTACATTACTCCCAAGTTGGCAGTATTTCCAATACCCAAATAGCATGAAACAAAACAAAAAAGTATTTATTAGCCTTAAGTAAAAACTAGTACATACTATTTTCCTGTTGAATGGGACAATCTGTATCACACACTCCAGTGTCCAAGGAGCATCATGTAAGAGCTGGATGATGGAGAACACTGCTGTAAATCACTGACTCCTAGACATGACAAGGCTTTTGCACTCACGAGAACTCAGAACAACTGTGGCTATGCACAGAGGACCTGCTTAAGACTGGTCCCTTCATTTCATCCTTAATGGGAGTGGAGCTTGGGAGACTCCACACTCTATAAGGACCCACTGGCAGCAAATGGCTACAGGGGAGAGGTAGCCAGTGAATGGTAGTTACTCATACTCTAGTAAATAAACCCCTATCTATGCTCAAGCAAGAAAACCTAATTAAATCCACTGATTCATTAAAAAAAAACCTTAAAGGACATGAAAATAGAAAGGGAACTTGCTGGGAAGAGGTGTTCAGTCAGAGCATGAGAGGGATAAGGGTGAGTAATAGAGTGAATATGATTGGGATATCTGATATACACTATGATATCAATGAATGAATAAATAAAATAACCTGTTTAGTAATAGGAAATTCTGCTAATAAACTACCTACTTGGATATACATGCCCCTTTATGAAATTAGGATTAGGCACTGATCTTTATGGAGGTAGGGATCAGACCCATATTTAACTAATGAGATTCTGTTGTAAGAAGCTGGAAAGGCCAGATATCACAGAATTCATACAGCAAAAATCCAAATCAAGTTGGTACTGGTATTTCCTACCTCAAACATAGAAAGTAATAAAGCAACGTTGGTCTCAGAAAACAGTAGCACTCTAATGGAACCTAGAAAAACAATCACATAATAATATTGCATTTCACATGTGCATTTTAAATGCCATTATTTTTCCCTCTTTTGATCTTTCCTTTGTACTCATAAAAGGAGCTTTCATCTTTGGCTATGTGTGTGGGGAGGTACATTGAAGCCCATGTCCGCCAATGTCTATGATGCCAGCAGCTAGCAAGACTTTACAAATGACATAGACTGTACCAAGGCAGTCATGTGTGTCTGCTTCAGCCCTCAGCTCACCTGGGCAGTGCAGGAGCTCGTGCTGTGATGTTTTGTTTGCACACATGCACAGATAAAGGCCATCACTCCTCTCATTAAACAAGGAGGCATGTGGGAAAATTAATAATTTAATTTACAGGGAGAAGATGGATGTGGAAATCAAATGTAAGTCTACAACCTTCCTTGAGAGCTCACTTTGGTGTCAGATGGTATCTGAGGCCGATTCTATTGACTGACTCATGCTTCTAGGAAAATATCAAAGCATGAGCAAATCACTGAGACCCACTGTGTTAGGAAAGATTGTCCTGTCACAAGACAGCACTCTCAGGAGTGGAAACATGGTTAGAAAAGAGAGAGACAAACTGTACTGGAATCAGGCCACACCATGAGCTCTGCTAGGGTCTTCAATATTCTAAAGAATTATGATAAAACTCTAGAGAGTGGCTTTCTGAACACCACTCAAGGTGTGTTCTGCTGGCTCATTAGCAAATCACAGATGAGAACAATCCACTGGCTAATGGTGAACCCCTAGGAAACATTTAATCTTTCTTTACTAAAAACAGGGTTAGGATTTAACAAACAGAAGAAACTGATTGGGACCTTGTCCTACCCACTGGCTTATGACCCTGACTTGGTCTGCACGCAGACAAAAGCAATGATAACTCCTGCTCTTCCATGATCCTCATCAAGTACCATTTTTGACAAACTTATTGGAACTTTCAGGACACCCACTCAGATTTTTAAATTTCTAAAGCAGTCCCTCTGTGTGTGCATACACACTGGCAGTAGCCCCCCCGCCTCCGTACCTAAATGAAGTGAGGATATTCTCACCAGAATGGACCAGATGAGACAGTTCTCAAGAAAAAATACTGAGTTTCCCTTTGCCCCTAGACCCTTGCTCCAGTGTGCAAGGGCATCTGGTCCATAGGACAGGTTTTATCTTTGCAACTTTCTGAATGGAATATGGGTAAAGAAGTATTATAATTTAGAGCTGATTGCTTAAGGTAAAGAAGAACCAGGCCATGAAATCATCATTACTACAAGGTTATCAAGATCAAAACATCACCATGTGTTAAACCTAGAAAAATAACCAAATAAAGCTAGGAGGTCATGAAGGCATTTCATCCATGAATGTTTGATAGGCACCTTGACAAGAGACAGTCACAACCAAAGCAACCTTCTATAAAGGCCCTGCAAAATACTTCTGTGAGGCAGGGATACCTGCCTAACAACTACCTATGCAACCAGGGACTGACACCCTGGTTCTGCTTGACAATGGAAATTATTGCCACACAACCTATGATACCTCCTCATTTACCTTTACAAACCCTGGGTGATGTGGGCAAAATGACATTTTATCCAGTCTGGGAATAATAAAGAGGAAAACAAGATGATGCCAGCTAACTCAGTGCTCATCTCTATGATGCCTGACCTGCCCGAATGTGAGCAAGTAGTCTCCTACCACCACGATGAACGATATCTTCATACTATTAGCCAAAATAAACCTTCCTCCTGTTGGTTGCTTTATCGGTATTCTGCCCCAACAACCAGGATTATAACTAATATACCCAATCTCCCTTTGCCTCCCTGAGTATACCTAGAGTTTTTCTATGGCTGTCTGTAGTTTATTTTGGCAGGTACCACAGGACTTTTCACAAAGCATCTTTTCATTTCCATTTCTTTATTATTTTGAACTCACTCACGATCACATGTAGAGATTAAATCAAACCCATCCATGCTCATGGCAATACTGAGAAACTTTACAACTTCTTCCAAAATCAGAACAGAATTCTTTGTTTTCCTCTGTGTCACGTGTCATATGTGTCTCTTTGTGTATAACCATGTGTGAGTGTGTGGAGGCCAGAGACTGAAGTCAGGTGTCTTCCTCTATAGCTCAATGATTGGTAGACTTGCTAGCCAGCCAGCTCTGGGATCCTCTACCTCCTACGGCTGGCATTACAGACATGTGCCATGATGCCCAAGGATGCTATCACTAATTTATGGCTAAAGGAAATAAATATCCCTTGAACTCTTATTTTTATTAATGATGACAGTTCCATCTAGGCTCTCTGTCATTTTAATCAACAGCATCAAGCAGAAGAATAAAGGCCAAGGATAAACTATTAGGAATGTTGTAGAACTGAATAAAACAATTTTGTCCATGGAAAACTTGATCTTGGACCTGAACTTGGTCTGAGCAGGACAAGTATCTAAACAGATGTGCTACATGTCATGTCGATCCAAGAAATAGCACAGGATGAAACAACAGCACCCCAGATATGAGTCAGAGTACCTGGTGTTGATGAGATCCCAGACATCTATGTTCCCTAGCTTAGGAAGGAGAGTCAGCAACCAAGGGCCTTAGAGCATCATTATGCATGCCACAGATGCTGGTTCATTCGATTAATACCAGCTTGGGGCATCCTTTATGCACCTTGTAGGTTTTCATTTTTCTTTTGTGAATGCAAAGTGCCATGTCTGTCTTCTTCTATATGACATATACACAAGCATTTGAGGGCCACTTTCTTATCCTTCTTGAGTCTTTTTTTCCTTTTCTAACTCAAATATCTGCAGTTTCTTTAACAGCAAACAACATCATTTCTAAGCTCCTCACCCTCTTAGTTTCTTTCTCAGAGTCTCTAGCTTTAAATAAATGCATGTAAAAAATATATATGGGAAAGCACCTGCAAGCTGGTTGGCTTTTAAGTATACTCCACTGCATTCTAACCGTAGAACATGGTAGCCTACACCGCAGTCAGCATCAATAGTGTGAAGGCTGATTGATTTTCATCATCTACAACACTGAATCCAATGGCATCCCTCAGTAAAGAAAACTTCATCTCATAGTGAATCAGTGACAACCATGGTAGCCAGGCGATTTAGATAGAGGTGGAGCATTGCATTTCCCGTGCTGATCACATGGTTTGTGCTCACAAATGGCCCAAAGTCCACCTTTAGTTTAAGGCTTGGCCATGTGCTCAATGAACCCAAACACCTGGAAACACCCATGAGCACGTGAATGTGCCATTTTCATAAGGGAACCTTTCTTAATCAGTCAGATTAAATGGGATGCTGGAGGAGGTAAAATTTTCATGTTTTAATCTATAATGAACATTAATGTTCAACATTAGCAACCTTGTAATTTACACTACTTTACTTGAACTTAGTACCAGCAAACACAGGTAGGGATTTAGATACATCTGTAAACAAATTTGTATGCAGATCTTAGAAACTAATTATAGTTGATAATAACAGCTAAGAGGAATCAGCCACTCTGTGCCAGGCACTGTGCTAAGGGATTAGTAACCGAATCTTCATTCGCCCTCAGCAGCTAGGAAATAGGTATATGAGTTAGTAGTGTCTTTATTTTCTAGAGAGTGGACACTAAAGGTTAGAGGGTAAAAGAATAATCTGTCCAGTCTCCCAGCAAGCAATAAAGCATGGAACCCGAAGCCTGGTGTATGTCATGTACATGAGTGACGCACTATCCTATGGCGAGAGCCATATTCCTATGAATGAATACACTTGCTGAAGTGCTTTGGACACATTCTAAACTACTGTGCATTGAATTTGAGTCTGCAGCTTCTTCATCTTAGTCGTCAATGAGACATTCCCCATGGTTGTGACAGAACACCCGAATCACTCTTGGCAGTAGTTCTAATAGTTACATGAGGATAAATGCTCACAGCAACACTCAGGCACAAGTCATACTGGCAGAGTCAGTTAACTAATAGTAAACATTGAATAATTGCAGTTTTAAGTTACATAACATACCTCACATTCCCTCCATTCTCTGGGAATGGTGGACTTCACCACCAACATGACAACTAAGAAATAAGATCTGTTTTGTTAAGACATGGGCATTATAGACTATTGAGTTTTCAAAGTCAGTTCTTTAGCCAATAAACATGATTTGAGCACCTATTTGTGTCAGGCCTTATTGTGAGTACGGAATAAAGCTGTGAGCAAATAAAAATCTTCCTCCTCAAGGAATTCAGATTCCAGTGACTGTGTGGATCTTCAAAGTAGCTGGCTCTCCCAGTTCCCTAAGAGCAGAATGCCTTTATGTTCATCCCACATCATGAATGATGATACTCTCCCACCCTATTCCTTCCTAGTCAAATTCACAGAGAAGATAATGTCTCAGCACTCGAAGCTGCAGAGGAACGTTTTAAACGCCGATGGTTGGGAGTTGGAGAGAGAGTTCAGTAGGTCAAGTAGAGGGACTGAGTTCAGGTTCAGAGTACCCATGTAAAAAAGCCAGCATAGCACTGGGTGCCTGCGAGCCTTTTGCCAAGGAGATGGGGAGAAGAGGATCCCTGGGGTTCTCTGGGCAGCCAGTCTAGCTGAATGGGTGAGCATCAGGTTCAGTGAGAGACGCTGGTTCAAAAACTAACGTAGAAAGCAATTGAGAAATGAAAACTGAACTTGACCTCTGGCCTCCAAACATGTATGCACACTCATGCAAACACAGTACTGTACACACATATGAACATACATACACACCCACATACACAAAGACAGTGACAGATATTCTAAAACCTGCCATAGTATAAAAGGAATGTCTTTATGATTGCTGAATCCCAAAATGTTTGTAGTGAGAACCCTGCATGTGTTCATTTGCCACTTAATATGACCTACACTTACACCTTCGAGGACAGTCTAAGGAGTGCCATATCATGTGGCAGAAACAGGTTCCAGGTTCCCTGTAGGCAACAGCTGGGATACACAGTGGTCATTTAACATGCAGATAAGGAGAAGGGCCTGATCTTCCCCAACAATAGCCACTCCATAGGGAGTAGGTTACTTTCACAAAAATAAACTGTCAGTATCATTTAAATTATCAAGTACCTTAGGAAATGACACCTGTATCTCTGCTATGGTGCAGGGATGATGAAGCCAGCTGGGTAGAATAAGGTCTTCCACCTCATGCTGTATACATCATTTACCAAGATTTTGTGCAAGGACCATAAAACCATGCCTGTGAACAGTGCTACCCATCAACAAAGACGAACCAGAGCAGGTCAAAAGGCAGTCAAGGCCAACCAAGTTAAAGTCTCTGGCTTATTTTCTTTTTGCATACTATGATAAGGAAATTCTGCCAAGCTTCTTTACAGATGTGCCATCTTCAAACCAATCAAAAACTTCCCTGATAGAGTGGAAGCTGGAACACAAACACAAAGGAGATGTTTATCAAATGCATGCAAAATATAAGGGCATGAGGACATGCGGGGCCTGCGCCTGCGGACTGTCGCTTCCTGAAACCTCCCCCAGTCATCAACTCTCTGGTTCAGCACTTCACTCTCCTGTTAAGAGCAGTCTATTTAGCTAAGGGGACTCTACCTGTTGGAACTCCAAGCCTAAAGCCTACATAGTCTATAAGCAGGGAAGCCCACTCTGACCAGACTTCACCATCACAGGCGGGCCACCATCCCAATCTACTCCCAGGATTCCAGAAGAGGCAGCTCACTCTCCCTCCACAAGCATTTGAGCCCTCTTCTTGGTCTCGGAACTATGGTGCAGTCTACCTGCAGACCACTTTCTGCCCTCAGAGACTAACAGGAAGGAACGCCCAGGCCAGCATTCCCCCTGCTAATGTATCTGCCTCTGTTCACACCCCTTTCTCCGGTCTGTCTTCTTAGCACAGAGATGCAGTCTTCTCAGAGAAGGCCACCCCTCTCTTGAGGCTGTGGCACTCCTCTACTCTCCTCGACAACTCCTTCTTATCTCCATTCTCCCTCTTTACCGGCTCATTTCCCTTGAGGGCCAAGGACTGCTGTCTACAGCTGTGCCCTATGTTTCCCAAGAAAGCAGCAAACCTAGCTGGAAAATGCACCAGAGCTTCCCAGAAGCTTCTCTATGCAGAGCACTAGGTTCTGCTCCAGTTTCTGATGCAGTATGACTCAAATGCAGGCCAAGAATATGGGAGGGTCCTAAGCAGTTCCCATAATGTAATGATACTGTGGGTTCAGATGATACTGATTCCTCTTTGATGATGGGCAAATAACTCAGTTGTGGCCAATAAAATACAAGAACCCTAAAGGAATAAAGGTGGAAAAAAGCATGGAAAATAATTCTATTCCCATATACACAAATAAAAACAATGAAGAGAAAACAGAGTAAGGGGTGTTTCTCTGCTTCTGCTGTAAATAGTCAAATAGAAACAAAGGCCTGTAGGTGTCCATACATGTTAATGGAAACACAGGAAGAGTGTGGTTTGAGCATAGTTTTTTGAGTTAATGCAGTCAACCAAGCATCTAGTCAAGAGCTCCAGTCATATTTATGTGAAATAAATAATGCAAACATTTCATAAAGGCACCATTAGGTATTCTGTTACTTGTAATCAAACACAGCTGATGTATTCATCAACTCCTGGCCCTCTAAAAGCACCCCGTTTGAACTCTGTATGTATCTTCCTGGAGGCAGACCCCTATTTTCATCATTCATTTAAACATAAATTAATTGAAGGACAAGCACCTTCCCTCATGTCCTACTGGTCAGTCAATCCCAATATAGCCTCCATATGCTTTACTCATCATTGATGTTCTCTCTATGACATCACCTGAATGGTCTGGGCTCCGACAGATGATTTCTGATCCAGCCCTTCTTCACTGACCACAGCATTTGACACTGTTTATGCTCTTGTTTTCTGGAACACATAGTCTTTTTCTCTTGGCTTCCAAGGCAAGGGCATTACCCTTTCTGGGCTGTCTTTCTACATCTCCATTCCTTGTGAACCTTTCCCCTACACAGCCTTCAGTGTTAGCATTAGCCAGAAGTCAGCTCTCTTCTTTTAAAAGCAGCCCCTCCACCTCACCAAACCTGAGTGGCTTCAATCCCACGTCCACAGCCACGTGGCTCACATACCTATGTCCCTTACTAACCTTGGCTGTGAGCCCCAGGTCTGTGTCTTAACTGCTTTCTGCTCCACTCGACACATCAGAACAAACATGGAGTAAGATGAGTTCACTACTCCCACCACTATGAACTTCTCCTCCATTTAAGGCTCACTGGAACTACCATGCATTGACTAGGTTATGGGAAGTCTCTCCCACAAGTCCTGACTGTCACGCTTGCAGCCATTTAGTACATCCTCTGAGTGGAGTTCAACTGGCCACAGTTGATCGGCCACCCTCTGCCCCAAACCCTTCCACCACACACTGTTAGTGTAGAGTCTGACCCCAGCCCTCCCGGCTCTCTCTGAGTGCTTCCTCTCAGTCACAATGTTAGCCCTTTTCCCTTCGGCTAAAACCAGCTCTGCTTTCTTTTAAATACTTCATTGTAACGTTTTTGTCCTTTCGTTATGTCTTGACTCTTGCTGGTTTCTTTCTTTAGTATGCTCGGCTCTTTTTTGAGTTATTGTTTATCCTTTAGCTTTCAACTCAAGTATCACGTCTGAAGGAAACTTCTAAACAAGGCGGGGCCCACTGCTGATGGGTGTCATGCCTCTTGCCGCCTCCTGGAGAACTTGCTAGAGTTACAATTTTGTTTTCACGCATGATAACGGAGTCATAGTTTTGCCTCCTTCTTGAGAACTATACTTATTATTCAGTTTTGCTTACCAGGATTGTGAATTGAGACATACAATTGACTTGTGGTCAATAGTATTGAATGCTCAATTATAGAAAATGGGATGTTAATTTCTTTTAATTCACTCTTCCTATCAATGTATCATGACTTCCTTTAAAATTTTTAATAGATGCTTAACATTGTCATATATTTATGGGTTATAAGACTGTAATAAACACATGTATATGATATGTAACAATCAAGTCACCATGATCAGTATTTCCATATCAAGTACACCATTGCTGTGATAGCAACTTGAAAGCCTACTATTGTAGTTTCTATAAAATAAGGTGTTACCCTGTCAGAATGGCTAAGATCAAAAACACTAATGACAATTTATGTTGGAGAGGATGTGGAGTAAGGGGAACACTCCTCCACTGCAAACTTGTACAGATACTATGGAAATCGATATGGCATTTTCTCAGAAAATTGGGGATCAATCTACCTCAAGACCCAGCTACACCACTCTTGTGCATATATCCGAAGGATGCTCAATCATACCACAAGAACACTTGCTCAACTATGTTCATAGCAGTGTTATTTATAATAGGCCAAACCTAGAAACAACCTAGATGTCCCTAAACCAAAGAAGGGATAAAGAAAATGTGATACATTTACACAATGGAGTATTACTCAGCTGTAAAAAACAATGACATCAAGAAATTTGCAAGCAAATGGATGGAACTAGAAAAAAAATCATCCTGAGTGAGGTAACCTAGACCCAGAAAGACAAACACAGTATGTACTCACTCATAAGTGGATATTAGCTGTAAAGTAAAGGATAACCAGGCTACAATCCACAGTCCCAAAGAACCTACATAACAAGGAGGGCCCAAAGAGGAACATATGGATTTCCCTGGGAAAGGGAAATAGAAGAGATCTCCTGGGTAAACTGGGGGTGGGGGTGGAGGATGGGAACGTTGTTGGAGCCCATTTGGGTTTCCCAGTAGCTTTACCCAGCAGGTCTGTCTGCATAAAGAGGATGACTGGACCACGGGGCCTGAGTGCCAGGTGTCTGAGATGGTCTGCACTTGGCTGTGCTGGGGGCAGGGAGTCTTTTGCTCCACCCCTTGGAATTCCTTTAAAAACTCTAGGGCAGAGACAGTCAGGACCTGATGGATTAGGATCCAGGTCCTCCTGAGGCTATCCTGTATTTTCTACCTTTTTCTCTCCCCTCTATCCTTCTATCTAATATTTCCTGCTGCTTTTACTCAAGAGTACTCTGGGGAAACGTCGGGGTGGGATGGCCCCTCACAGAACATGAAGGATTGGGTTGGGTGGGTTGCGGGTAGAATGAAGGGGGAGAATAATGGAAGAGATGTCTTGATGGTAGGGTATTTTGGGGTGAGAGAGAAACCTGGTACCAGGGAAACTCCCAGGAATCCACAAAGGTGACCCCAGATAAGACTCCTAGCAATAGTGGAGAGGGTGCCTGAACTGGCCTTCTCTTATAATCAGATTGGTCACTATCTTAATTGTCATCATAGAACCTACATCCAGTCACTGATGGAAACAAACGCAGAGATCCACAGCTGAGCACTGGACTGAGCTTCCAGCATCTTGTTGAGAGGGAGGAAGAATTGTATGAGTGGTGGGGGGGCGTTTATCACAAGGGAACCCACAGAAACAACTAACCTGGGCTCATAGGAGCTCACCGACTCTGGACTACAGTTAGGGAGCCTGCATGGGACAGACTCAGGCCCTCCACATATATGTGACAGTTGTGTATCTTGGTCTATTTGTGGGACTCCTAGTAGTGGGATCAGGGCCTGTCCCTAACACTTGAGCTGGCTTTTGGGAACCTATTCCCCACACTGGGTTGCCTCTCCCAGCCTTAACACAAGGAGAGGAGCTTAGTCCCCTAATTTGATATGCCATGCTTTGCTGACACCCATGGGAGGCATGCCCCTTTCTGAAGAGAGACAGAGGAAAAGTGGATCTGGGGCAGCAGAGTGGAGATGAGGAAGGAGTGGAAGGAGAGGAGGGAGGGGAATACTGCAGTTGGGATGTAAAATAAATAAAAAATTTTAATTAATAAAAAAATAAAGTGTTACATTTGTAGTTGCTCTAACTCTGCTATAGGTATAAGAACCACTTCCTCGTATCTTAGTATATTTTAGTACTCACAATCTAGTTAATTTATATACCACAAATCTCCAACTTACCTTGCCCCCTAGTGACCTTTGCTATACCCTGAATGTCTGTGAGAACGCCTTAGATTTCAGAAGGGAGAGAACTCACAGTTCACAAGCCTGCCATCCTCTTTGCTGTGTTTTTGGCCTACAGTAATCTACTTTACTATAAACTTCCTCAACACCTTACTCTTAACACTTACTAATCACATCTGCAATTACTTGTTTGAAGTCTGCTTTTCTCTTTTAGAAAGACTCTTTGCTCATACCCACTGGATCTCTATGCCTGGCACATAGTAGGTTTTCAAAATATGTTGCTGAATTTAAAGTACATGTGCCTCCCCTCAATTTTGCCTTAAACATACCACATATACATATATGTTTCTGGGTATCAACAATAAACAGTGTAGCTATTTATATATATATTTCCAAATCTGACATAGACCAAAGAGGAATCTTAATAAAAAATGCATTTTGTGGTATGAAGGATAAAGAATCCTTTCTTTATACATGAATTTTTTTCTTATTTTTCTGTCTTTCTCCCTGACCCTCTCCCTTTGCTTATAGTCCTTCTTAAATCTCTGTTCAATTTTGGAAATGAATTTATTTTTTCTCTAAAGGAGACAAAAGACTGTTGTCTTTACCATCGTCTACAGCATAGTCTAGAATTGGACTCAGTTAGTTGGCAAACCTTGGACATGCTATTTGATATTTCCCCATCAACTCTCAGATGAGGATCTCAAAATGTTATCATATAACACGTACTGAGAACTGACAAATGTGTGAAGTGGCATACAGAGCTGAGAATTAGTCTTGGCCCGGCTGCTCAGGGAGCTCACGAATGCAAACTTTCATTCACTAAGGACACTCCACACTGTCTGAAAAACTGATTAGGACAACCACCAGAAAGTTCAATTTGCTGTCTCGAGGTCCTAATGGTGGCGTTAGTATCCAAAGGGAAAAGTTCACTACAAAAACCCATCCCCATTTTATATTATCTGTAGGAAAAAAACCAACTAAAATAGTTAAAACTCCCACCTACTTTCTGTGAAAGTGATCATCTCCAATCTCACCCCCTTTCTCTTGACTTTTTTTTTGAGCTGAGGATCGAACCCAGGGCCTTGCGCTTGCTAGGCAAGCACTCTACCACTGAGCTAAATCCCCAACCCCCCTTTCTCTTAATGCCAAATAATTTTCTGGCTGCTTAAATAATGTGCTAGTGTCTTTTCAAAGAATGTGAAGTTCTTCACAAACAGTGTTGTTCATTGTAAAAGAAAATTCAACTCAATACAACTGACCTGCCTGATGTCTATGATTTTATAGTTTCTATCAGCTCATCACAATTACGACCTAAACATTTATACCAGGGAAAGTGTGCTCTTTGTTTTGTCTTTCTAATGACAGAACAAAGTATCCAAAATCCACACAGCATCATGCTCAACTTGACACCCAAATCATTTCACCAGAAAACTGCTGTTTAGAGTGAGTGGTCTTGAGAATGGTGGCCTCTGTTCACAAGCTACCCGAAGATAATTAGAAACTGAGACATACAGATGTATCACCTTGCCTTTCCATGTTCTTGCCCACTTCCCTCCACTGGAAACCAACTTGTTCCACAAAGGCAAAATCCCTTTGTTCAGAAGTGGCTCCTGAGGAAATTTTCTGAAAGAGACTGGCTAAGGGGGTCCAGAAAGCGCATGCTTAGTGGGTTGCTCTAAGGTCGTTGGAACATAATGTTTTTCCTGAGACCACCACGACGAGCTGCAGAGACAGGACATGGCGAGTGTTCTGAAGGCTGCTGGTGCGGCCTGATTGTGTGCCCATACGAATCCAACGTCTCCTCGAGGCTTCGGGTTTGGTTAGGACAACCAAATGTAAAAGGGGGGGGGATGATGTGCCAATTTACCGCTTAGAACTCAATTTGAGCAACAAAGTAATACAGCATGAAAACCTGGTTATTCGACAGCACTCGGCCACACAGAGGACGGCCCAATGAGCTCCTCATGCCTGACTTGTCACAATGACTGACACTTTCTAATATTGAGCTGGAAATAATATGGATATTTAATACTGCAGCGTTTACATCAAATGGAAGCGAAGCACTATTGTTTATCAGCAATCTTCTTCTGATGGCATGAATCTATATAGACATAATTATTGTTGAATGATGAGCTCTGATTTTCGCATTATGGCATAAACAAATCTGAGGAATGTTCACAATGTTTCATCTTGTGTGATTTGAAAAAAAACCCATAAAGCCAAATTCTTAAGTATTTACTACGCTTTCCTCTTGAATTTTGACTAAAATTTACCTTTTAGATCTGTTATGCCACTCATGAATTTTTTACAGTATCCATCTGTGCTTCCAATCTCTATTCTCCATGGTTCCACATTGTTTTGGCTAACTAACAGGCCCATATGTTGCCTTAATGTATTTCTACACAATGTTTGTGCTTTAAAAAAAGCCACAGGGAAAAACCGCAGGTCTAAATAAGCTATAAAGAGCATCCACATACAGTTAGACTGTCTTTACTGAGTCCGAGGACATTATGATTCTGCTGCGACAAGCAGCATTTGTCTTCATTTTGTCTGACTGTCCTCATGTGTTATTATTAGTGGCTGTCAGGCTGAGGCAGAAAAAAATAGCGTCACTTGAGGAAGAAGTTGAATGCATAAATGCAATGAATGCTACACATGGTGGCTGAGGACGAGGAGGTTTGGAATACTCACATGCAAGTACCCAGAATGAGGAAATTTGAAAGTGAAAATCCACTCCTGGCAAATGTGAGAAAAAAAAAAACAACAAAAAAAACGACTGCCCTGTCTTTAAAGCAAAGTGAGGGCTAATTATTGACAAAAGCTTACCAGCCTCTGAATATCTTTGAAGACCATCTTTTCAACATGTCAGCTTTGCTTTAATGCAAGAAAACACGTGTGCTGAAGCATTTGCCTGTCGTCTGGCCCTTCAGATAATGTTGACAAATACCTTGCTTTTCAAAGTCAAGATTTCAGTGTTCAAAAAAGTAAATTGAAATTCCACCGTCCATAAGCATCCCTGAGCACCCTCTCCAGAAGCCGGATGTCAGTGGCTCCTCCAGACTGACTCACTGCCGCCCATTCAGGAGTTTTCACCTTTGAAGACTTAGCACTTGAGCCAAGAGTTCACTTTATTTCCCCTTTCCATCAGTAAAATAAGACAAATCAGATTATCATGAGACTCGGAAATTGTTACACTCAGCTCCCTATCAGACAATATCATTTTAATTACTCAGAAAGTAGATTTTCTCCCTGAAAATACATTATCTTTATCTTTTTATTTTCCTATCTGTAAAGATTATCTTCTCCTCAAGTCTCAGTTCTGGTCACCAAACAATGATTTTTTTACAGCAAAAGCTTTGAGAAAAAAAAAAAACCCCAAAAAACTACCTTTAAAGAAACAGCTTCCACAGATACAGGGAAACAAGGGATTACATCAGTAGCATCATATGAAGAAATACATACATATATTTCTAAGAGGTCAGCTTCCTTTGGCTTTCTGACTCATCACCTACAAAAGCCTGTATGAACAGTCTATGTTTTCCAGAAGACGTACATAGCTTTCAGACATATAGGGACAAGATAGGGGTGTTGTAGTAGTAACGTGTGACAACCTTGGTTATTCATTTGACCTTGGTCCTTATGAACCACTCTGTCTCTTTACTCAAACTAGCCTTAATCTACCTTCAGGTCCCTTCTAGAGGAGTCAGTCCCACAGAGCTTCTTCTTGAAGTCTTTTCTTTTTCTGTCATTATCAGACAATTGGAGTCCCATCTCAACTTCACATAATGCAGGTCGTGGTGCCTTCCAAGGTCAACCTAAGACGCTGCTTAATAGAACATTGCATTACTAATTATTTTGTGTGTATGTGACCTGCCTTTCCACCCAGACTGTCAGTGCTTTGTGGCTGGTGAGATTTTCTGTCTTTCTTATAATCCATAGCACGTGGTCCAGAGTAGATGGTGATAAAATAACCAATAACATGTGAGCAAAGCAGAGTTTATGCTAAAATAACTGATTTGCATATAGTAGGACAAGCCCCTGGTAACATATTAAGAAACAGAACCAAGAGCAGGGCTGTCTAAAGTGATAAATGGGGTCCTGCACAGAAGATCAATGATCAAGGAAATATTCAAATGCAAGTGATTCAACTCCAAAAGGATTCTCCATAAGCATTTCTCCCATCTGTACCCCCTAAAAAAAGAAATGAAAAATTTTAAAATGTGGAGAAACCAAATAGGAACACAAGCAGCAACCATATTAACATATTCTCTTAAAAAACGTATCAATAGAGAAATACAAATATTTTCACAGAAAGGAATGCAGGGGAGGGGAAGCAGAGTCTATGGAAATGTTTGCAAAGGAATATTTGACTGCCCCTTGAAAACAAACATTGGTTTATTTTCAGTGCCTTGGGAAGTATCTCTGTGGAAATTCACTAGCTTGGTATGAAGACTGCCTCCCGCCAGTGGCAGCCAGTCTCCGAGGCTTCCATGTTGTCTGTTTTCATTCTTTCAGGAGCACTCTGGATTCATTGAGAGTGGGGTATCCTGGGGAGATCTGTTCTGCCTCTGCTCCTTTTTCCTTTTGTTTGCTTATAAACTCACTGTTTTTCAGCCATTTCCCTGGGAGATTCATTCGGGTTTTACTTTCCTGGTTATGCGAGGCCCCAGCAAGAAAGTGAGGTAGGCCATTGGTAGGGTAAGCTCTTGACAGTCATAAGCTTGTGGTGGGCAAATATTGAGTCCCCTAAATTTTTATGTGTGGATTTATGGGGGAAAAATGATTCTGTTGATTGAACATTTAATATTTAATAAAATGTGTCCTTGCAAACTCTAAGCATTAGTAAGATATGTTTATATTCAGAGAACCAAAACCTTTAGGAAGACAGCTGTTCCACTAAAGGCACATGGGGGTCCTCTATTAATAGAAACTAGAAGGAGTTTTGATTTTTTTGTCAGAAATGTGTTTTTATCAAATATAAAGAATAGTTATTTCTGAGTACTTCTTTGTTTCTTCCTCTTTAGTTCAGTCAAATCTCTACATATCTACACTATTTCTTCTTCTTCTTCTTCTTCTTCTTCTTCTTCTTCTTCTTCTTCTTCTTCTTCTTCTTCTTCTTTTTCAGAAAGACACACACATACTGTTTTGTAACTAACACCCATTGGCCGGAATAAGGTAGATGGTATTTTAGATGGTGATCACATCAGCTAGCTGGTGGCACTTTGGAAGGCAGAGAGGTTGTGTCAAATGGGGCAACACAGTTCAAAACGAGAGGCTTTTCACATTCAGTTCTTGGAATAATTGGAAAGATTTAAGAATGCATATCTAAGAACACATTTTCCTTTGAACAATTCAACAGGGTATTTCATTTTAGAACTGAGAACTGATTTTCCCTCATTGAAAGTAACGTCGCAGGGATGAACAGCAAATTCACCCTAGGCATACCCTGTGTCACGCTAAAACCACATGCTAAGATAATCAATCAGGTGAGCAACCAGGTTAGATCAGACTAAGCACACTGCAGGTATATTGAGAGGACAATTTTGCTTTTGTTACTTCTTTATAATTAAGGGGACAATTCCTATCACCAAAGAATTTTTAATGGTCATTGATAACTCAAAATGATAATTCGTAAGTAAGTTAGTTTTGAAGATTATCTAGAAATGTGTATTTCATATTTCTAGTTTCCAGGGCCAAACGTCTATAGTATGAGGTGAGGTAAAAGAAACTTAACATTCTACTGTATTATTTATAAAATCTGCATATATCAGTAGGACTGGATAGAATTCTTAATTATATCATCTTGGTATATACTTGTACTGAACTCTGAAGTATCGACTTTTAACATCATTTCCCTAATATGAGTCATTGAAAACTAACAGCTATCCAGGAAAGCAAAGCCACTGAGTCTCATCTCATCGGCAGTTAAAAAAAAATCTTTTTTCTCCCTAGAAATTCCATTTCTGTAATTGGAAATGATATTAAAACAACCAGAAATAAATGAAGTAGAAAGGAAAAAATTAAACTCACCAGAAATATGCAAGTATGCACAAATCCTGAGGTCCACCAGGCAGGCAGGCAGGGGTTGTGGGAAGAGACACTTGCATTCGCTTTTTGGCTTTTCTCATATCCATAAAATGAGAAAGTTAATTCTTGCGGTGGAGTAGGAACCGAAAGCCTCATCTCTGAGAGAATTACTGTCATTTGCAAGGCAGGACATGGGATATTTTTAGAGTTTATTTTTCCTCAGATATTTGAAGACAGAGAGCAAATAGAACACAGTCTATCAAACAGAACTACAGAGCTACACTCTATCAGGTATGTGAAGTTCCTGTTTTAATTACTCAGTCTATACTTCATCATAAAAATAATCTGGATTTTCCTTATAGCACTTTGGGGTCGCTATCTTTAGCAGAAGTAAATATATATAAAGTAGAAAGTTCCTATTAGAAACACCTTATGAAAGTGGTGTTATCGTTGAGGATTTTAATAAAATCTCAGAGCCAGATAGAATCTCAGTACATCTTCTAGTCCGCTAGGCTAGACTAGAATTATTTTTCCCTTTATTGATCTCTGGGGAATACAGTCCTTGTTCTTCAATGCTTCGTTCTCACCTTCAAACAATTTTATTATCTGGGAATTTACCACCATGCTTAAGCTATATTGCACATGCTAATAGCGTAAGCCATCTTCTGATGCTTTCTACCTGGGAAGATGGAGTTGGTTCATAAGCACTTATTCTATGCCTGATATATGCAGAGCTAGATTTAAAAACACAAGAAGAGTCCTTTGGAGTGCTCCCATATAGCTGAGAACAAATACATACTAAAATCTTTATGGAAATAGAGAACTAAAAAAAAACCTGGGTATTGTGTAGTCCCCAAAGAGCAACTTCATGTACCATTTCAATTAATGCAAGTCTCACATGATAGACAGCAACAATCAGTGTTGAAGGAAACCAAATAAAAAATTTGAAAGATAGTACAAATTAGATAAACAGTCTTGATAGGGTGAATTCAGAACAGCACCCCATAGGATGTAAAGAACATAAAATCTTCAGGAGAGAAACTCATCGTCAAATAGGAGATAAGCAGTATCAAGCGAACTCAACAGGCAGGGTTTCCACAGCAAGAACTGTGACTACCATGGATGGAAAACATGAAGATCTATGCTACTGAACAGGCACAGTGGATGACTGAGACAATATTTAGAGAGAGACAGAGACAGAGGCGGATGGAGGGAGCAGCCATCGAGAGAGATGGGGAAGAGGAGGGAGGGAGAGAGAGGTTTTTAATACAAGGATTCCAATCTGACCAAGATGCTGTTGTCTATGCCTTTAAATACATCATGGTTTTCTGTGGCACATGCTATTAACATACAGGACAATTTACATATAGAATACTACTGGAAGAAGATTGAAGCACATGTTTAACATAGAGTAGGATTTTAATAATATGAGAAAAAATCTCCAGGAAGGTAAAATAAACTTTGAGGTTTACTTAGAAGAAAGTAAGATTTGGTCTTAAAGAAAATTAGAGAGGACATGAAATCAACCAAAGGTTTGCTGAAATCCAGCATGCGACTAAGCTGAAAGGCTACACAGATTGTCCAATCCAAGAACAACAGAAAGGAAATGAAGTTTTATTCTCACTAAATACCAAGAGGAAATGACCTTCAGAACATTCCTCCTTCTTCCCCCGGCTATGCCATGGGAAAATGTAAAGGGGTCTGGACAGTGAGGATAAAATCTACTCACAGGGAACAAGTTGAGAATGAGAATACTTCCAATAACAGACAGAAAAGACAGATAAGCCCTCTTTAGCAGGTTACAGGAAGCAATGTGCACGCCTTTAAATACAACTCTTCAGGTCCTGCATGGAGTGTGAACCATATACATACGGCTGTTAAGTATGGTCTTGTGCATGCATCTTGGCTACAAAATAGGTTTGTCCATGAAATTTGAGTATTTCACATTTCTTTGGAGAACCCAGGGCGCTGGACTTGAACTTTGTAAGTAAAGGAGCACTTCTGGGATGTGGCTTAGAGACTGGAGAATGGGGAAGAGGAGAAATGAATACTGCCATTCAGAATTGCTTATCTATGTTTGCTCTAGAGTTCTACAGCTTTCAGGTCCTAATTGCAACCACACACTGACTTCATTCTTTAAAGTTTACTCCTGGTTTTTGTTTTCGAACCAACAACTCACAAGGAGGAGACAGAGTTAGAACCAAAGCTTCCTTCTGTCCACCACCAGATTTATCCTCCTGCCCTCAAACCCTTCCTCAATGCTCTGCAGCTTTTCCTAAGGGGGAAGCTTGCCAAGTGAGTAATACTTGTGGTAACACTCGCCAAAACCAATAATTAAATTCATAAAAAAAGAAATTAAAGAGATGTTCAGTAAGAAATCACATGCTCAAAGATTTCTTAGATTTGAAGAAGTGGGGGGTCAGCCATGGATAAAGATGAAGTAGTGATGAAGTAAGAACACTGTATAAGAGCTTAAAAGGCTTCCAAACAGTGGTTGAATTTTGCCTCTTGTTGCTGTTAATCCATTCATCTCATCCTGTAACTGAAGGGTCTACTAACTGGTGTTCCTTCACTATACCTCACAGGATGACTATGTTTTAATGTTATACAAAAATGCAAACTAAATTAAGGGAAAAAATTGCTTCTTTTTGTTTTTGCTGACTCAGAATAGAGGGAGAGTGAAAGTTCAATGCTCAATTTAAGAGATGGTGGGAGGGGCTGTCGGTGAGAGGGGCTGACAGTGGGAGGGGCTGAGAGGAGTCGGCAGTGGGAGGAGCTGACGGTGGGCGGGGCTGGCAGTGGGAGGGTCATGTATATAATCACAGCTTCTTCCTATCTATATGGCTGTCTATGTGCAATGGATTGGCTTCTCTGTCTCTATAGTGACTAAAGTACTGCAATAGTCACACTGTATGGTCCCTAACTAAGGAGACATTATTTCCTTTGAAGATGAAGGGAGAAGAATAACCTTCCAAAGAGAAAGTTTGGTTCTCACTCATGGGCTAAAAGAAATAGGAGCTAGGCATTGCCAAGTACATTTTAACAACAATTACAGGTAAGTGGCTGGGATGTGGTAGGCTTTATTCCAGAACTCCACCTGGGAAGAAAGGAATTTTTCTCCAAAATACCAAAAAAAATCTTTGCTTTGATTAGGTCAGTCAAGTAGCTGAAGGCAGAAATTGGATCACGCAGAAAGGATATCCTGCGTTCAGTGTGAAGTCTTTTCAGGGGAAAATACAAAGTGGCGACTTTAAAAAGAAACCAAGTCTGTACACACAAACGATCCCCACCTGTGGTCCAGTCCATACACAGAAAGCCTGCTGCTGCATGGCCTGCTCACACCAGCAGCATTGGTTTGATGGATTTCCCTGTGGTGACTCCCCTACCTTCAGCTTCTGATGCCCAGCACGCACAGAGATGACGGGCGAAAGGGCTCACTCTGGGCCTTTACATTCAAAGGCAAGAAAATCAATATCCATCTCCAAAAGATAGATCTAAGGATGCCGGAGTTCCCAAACACTCCCAGTCACTCGGAGGCACGGCTGCCAGGACAGGAGTCACACAAGGAAGACACAAGCAGGGCCATGGCCTCATGCAGATTCCAGGGCCTGTGGCTCAGAGAAGGATGAAGGAATGACATCCACAGAAGGTGGAATTAAAAGTAAAAAAGGTTTGAATTGTCTCAGAGAAAGGGGTGAAAAGAATAAGTCACAAAAACTCACATTGAGTAAAACAGCAATAAGCAAAGTCATATCCTAATATGAGACACAGAGAGAGAGAGAGAGAGAGAAAGAGAGAGAGAGAGAGAGAGAGAGAGAGAGAGAGAGAGAGAGAGAGAGAGAGAGAGAGAAATGTAAAGAAACAATAAAGGGAATCATCCCAGGGAGGAGGTGTGATTTGTGAATGGGGTGCCAGATAAACTGACTGTACAGTGTCATCCAAGGAATCTAACAAGATCTCACTAAGCATTTTCATAGTGTGTTTCCTGTTCTAGGGACAACCTTTGTTTTTAAACCCTTGTAATTAAAAAGGAAGTCCCTCTGCTTATAAGTGAACTGTTCTAATAAGGCAGTAGAATGCAGTCTCCCTGTAGTTCTAGCTCTCAGCACTGGTTCTAACATGGGCTAGGCTTTGAATAGATACATATTGAACACTGGCAATGTGACAGTTCATAAGTACCTATCAAAGAAACTATCTGGTTTAATGCCCACAATTCTTTGATATGGGCTTGTTATGCGTATCCCACAGGTTAAAAACATAAAATCAGATGGGCAAAGGCCATGTAGCCAATGAGAAGCAGACATGCCATGTGGACCTGTGTCTATGACTCTTTCAAGTTCAGCATAGTGGTTTCTCAAGATACAGGTCACTGAAACAGGCAAATAACAGAGATAACTTGATACTACATATAATTAGCAATAAAACATCTATCATTTGGCTTATTCCTGAGAAGTGACTTAAAAAGAAATACTGTAGATCAAAACAAAAATTTGCATAACAAAAGATGCCACTTGACATCACTTTTTGTAAAAAAAAAAAAATTCAAGTTAACTTTAAAATGAGAGGAGACCTAGATAAGTAACCATAATGTATCAATTTGACTGAACATTTCATATCTAATAAAAGGATTCCAGAGACTTTGTCAAGTCATTTTTTAAAAAATATATTACAATTATTGGTGAAAGAAATTCTAGGATATGTTTCTATTATTACAAACTTGCAAAGCAGCAGAGTAAAGGTCTTGAGGTGCCTCGCTGTTTAGTTTCCAGCATACCTGCTTTCTACCCACCAGATCCTAGAAGCAACTCACCTGTCATGACAAGCAGAATGTCTCTGGATATGGCCAAGGTGCCCTAGAAGGCAAACCTCCCCAGGTGAGAGATTCTGAGCTACAACCTCAATTGGAACTTGACTCTCTCGTCCAAGCCGGCACTCTGCGTGGCAGGGGGTACTAACCGAGCACTGCTACTAAGTTTGCACTCCAAAGGCTGTGTCACTGAAATCTACACAGGACCCAGGAACACGGACCAGAGCAGACCAGAGCAGAAATGAGATGAAAAGACTATCCCAAGGCCAAAAGGGAGGTATGGTAATCTTTGCCATGACTTGAAACCTACAAAAAGGAGTCTGGACTGCAATGAGAATTAATGTTTTCTATAAACAAAGGGACTGAATAAAAATAAATGGCAGAATGTTGGTTATTAATCCAAGGAATGTGGGTTAAACTAGTAGCATTGGAAGGAAGGAAGGAAGGAAGGAAGGAAGGAAGGAAGGAAGGAAGGAAGGAAGGAAGGAAGGAAGGAAGGAAGGAAGGAAAGAAGACACGGACAATTTAGGAGTAGAAGAGTCATTGTGTGAGGACTAATACCCCAAGAGACTGGTAGATACAGAAAAGATGGATGGTATCAAAAGTGAAGAGTAGCATTAATAACTTAAACACATTAAATGCAGCACAGTTGATGTGTGAAACGTTAACAGTACGGTCGAAGTACAGGCAGTGAATCGGCATGAGCGCAGTCACACTTGGGAAGTTTTAGTACCACGGACAGACTCTCTCAAGAGTTTCTTTTATTTATTATTTTTAATTCCTTAGACTTATGCAGCTTCATGACACCAAACCAGAAAAGGATTAATGAAATAAGTTTATAAATATTTATAAATTGATTTTATTTATGCAGCAATTTTGAAAAAATACCAGCTCAACCTGGAGCTGCCAATGTTGGAGTTACAAAGAGGGCAATAAAATAACCCAATCAATTACAATTTGATGATTCAGTTAACACATCTGGTTCTCGAAAAACATCAAATATATCTAATGTTTTAGCAGTGATATTCTCTTCTCTTCTCTCTTCTCTCTCTCTCTCTCTCTCTCTCTCTCTCTCTCTCTCTCTCTCTCTCTCTCTGTTACCTTTGTTACCTTTTAGTATCTTGTTCTGCTAGATCTGGGGAAACAATTCACAGAAAAGAAGGAACAATGATGTCTTAGGGTTTATATTGCTGTGCTAAAACACAATGGCCAAAGGCAACTTGGGCAAGTAAGGGCTTATTTCATCTTATAACTCTCAGGTGATGCTCCATCACTGAGGAAGTCTAGGCAGGACCTCCAGGCAGACCGCTGAAGTAGAGGCCACAGAGGATCACTGTTTTCTGGCTTGCCCCTCACGGTTTGCTCCGTCTGCTTTCTCATCTACCCCAGGACCACCTGCTCAGGATTGGCACTGCCCCCCATGGGCTGGACCTGCCCACATCAATCATTAATCAAGAAAACGCCCCACAGGCTTGCCCACAGGCCATCTGGATGGAAACATTTTCTAGATTGAGGTTTTTCTTCCCAGGTAATTCTAATTTGTGTTAAGTGGGCAGGGAAAAAAAATACTGAGAAAAAAATGAAATTCCAGATTCTGATAGGCTATAAATGTTGAGTTTCTTAGCCCTTTGGTCAGTATTTAGTTGGGATGAAGCATAAAGGCCCCAAAGTCAGAATATTCTAGAATCATAGTTAATGAAAGTGAACTTTTATTATGTACTCACCGTGAACTTTCGCTATATACTTCCCACTCGCAAATTAAGTCTGGGAATTGAATAAACCCCACTTTCCCACATTCAAAAGACATACACAAAGGAAATATTTAATTACATCATGTATCTTTTTTTAATTTTTATTAAACTAGTGATTGGCTCAAAACTAAGAAGTCATAGAGAAAAAACTAGCAATTTGTCATTTTATTTTCAAATGATAAAAAAATATAGCAATGACCATTAAATTTCCAAGTTAAAATGAAACAAACCCCAGAATCCCCCTCTCTCCTGTGTATGTATTTTAAAAATTGTTATCATATTTCTCCCTTTTGATTTTGGGTGCTGTTGCATTAACGATGCCACTGGAAGAGGAAAACAATTCTGTAAGCATGGGCATTGGAAGCAGTGCTATCTCGATTACGGTGCCCACCTCTGCCAGATACTGCAGCCCACGTCACCGCATGAAGCCACAAACCTTGGAGTTCCATGCTTCTATTTTTGAAGTTCCACCTGTAAATGATACCATGAACCCTACTCTTTAAATGACTTGGAATCAAATCAAATATTTAACTAAAACACAGGCAGCATTAGAGTGACTTTCACCAGCAAGAAAATGTAGAAGCTTCCTTAATTTCCTGTTCTGACACCGCTTTAAGCAACTGTGTCCGATCTAAAGCCGTGTATCAGCAAAATAATTGCTCTTTTCCCTCAAGATATTCCACACGTTCTACTTTTCTCCTGCTGAGTCCATCACAGAAGTCTACACATTTTATCAGATTATTCTGATACCATGCTATCAGAAATAAACACCACATTCAGTCACATGCCATCCTTGGTCCCTGGTCCTGCTCCTCCAAATTAGACTTACTACTCATTCTCAGCTCTTTGTTCCTTGTGCCTCCCTTCACAAAGGGCAGAGGATGGCATTTCCTATGAGAGAGAGCCCAGAAAACTGGCACCCACAAGCACTGCTATTATCGGCAGTAAGAACACGAGTTACATTTATAATCAAAGGAAACAGGACCAGATCCCCAACCCAGTTTAATAAGATAATTGAAAATTACCTCATGCAAGGTGTTCAATGACCAATAAGTGTTTGGCTGGTGGCCAGGGGTCTCTGGATACACAGACATTGATTATGAAAGGATGTTTGGCTGTTTCCCAGGAAGAATGGATGGGAAAGGGCAGAGCTTTCCCATGTGCGTGGCATGAGGGACAGCGAGCACGGATTAGGACAAGGTTGAATCAGGGACACTGTGACCATTTGGCCAATGATGACAACAATCTGCCTAGAATGTTTTATTGCCATGCTTTGCTTAATCCAAGGCAAACTGATTGGAAATGACCCAACTCCTTCAGGGAGAATTAACTGTAGATCTGAAAAGACCCAGACAGTGAACTCCTGATACTCACTCAGGTTTCAGGAATTTGACTTAAAAGGGAGTTGTGAATCAGGAGTCTTGTGGGAAAGGACACCCCCCTGCTGCAGTTCATCTGAAACAAGTCATGTATACATACAATATCATCTCTTTTTCATGTAAGTCAAGGACACATTCTTTTATTGAACAGACAGTATAAATGAATTTCATTTCCCAAAGGTTTACTTAAATATTGTGAACCAGAATTATCTCTTAAATATTTGTATTAATTCTTTGAGAATTTCATACACATATACAATGTCTTTCGACCATGTTTACCCACTATTCCTCATTACAACTGCTCCCATGGTGTTTTGTTTTTTTTAAAATAAGCCCATGGTGTCCAATCTATGCTGCCTATGTATTCACGGGTCTGTGGCCATCCACTGGAGTATGGCTGATCTACCAGGGCCCACACTCTTAGAAAACGGACTCCCTCTCTTCCAAAAGCACCAGCTGTCAATATTTCCTCAGCTAGGGGGGAGGCCTCATGAGCCCCTCCCACTCTGCTGAAATGTTGGCTGGCTTGGTCTTGTGCTGGCAACAGCAGCTGCTGTGAGCTCACGAGGACAGCGTCCCCGTCACATCTAGAAGACACTGTTGCCCTCTAGTCCTCCCTGATGTCTGGCTCTTATAATCTATCTACCTCAGTGTTTCTCAACCTGTGTGCTGTGACCCCTTTGGGGGTCAAATAACTGTTTTACGAGGGCCCCATATCAGATATCCTGCATATCAGATATTTATATTATGATTTATAACAGCAGCAAAATTACAATTATGAAGTAGCAACAAAAATAATTGTATGGTTGAGGGTCACCACATCATGAGGAGCTGTGTTAAAGGGTGGCAGCATTAGGAAGGTTGAGAACCACTAGTCTATCTCTTAATCTGAGAGGGTTCTGGAACTTTGGGGGTACAGAGTTAAGATATAATTGTCCCAGTGACTGAGCCCTCTGCAGACACTCCCTGCACTCTGACAGGTTGTGTGTTAACTGCCATCCGCTGCCCACAGAATCTTCCCTGATGGAGTCTGAGGGGGCATTCATTCCTTTCTTTCAAGCCATGTTAAGAACTGTGTTTCTAGTGATTCATGAAGAATGACAGAGGTGTGCAGTAACTGTCACACTGAAACTTCGTATTTTCTGTCTGCATACGTGCTTAGCCTTAATCAAGGAGACGATGTCTTAAAGTGTATTTACTTTGCAGAGTCACAACTTTTTTGATGTTCATATTTTGTTTTCCTTTTTCATTTTAGCCTCCCCTAGGAGAGAATCACTGGAGGCCATAAGGCATCCTATTGATCTGTCAATACCGTATCTGCATCCTATTGATCTGTTGATACTGTATCTGTTTTTCTTTTCACTCTATCCTGAACCCCAAAGGGGTACAGTGTTCATCGGGGCCTCATATGAGATGGGCAGAGGAAGGCCCCAGTCCCTTGAGACAGTTGTTTGTAACACCTCCATTTCAAACAGAAGTTGGAAGAGAGGAAAAATAAAAGGGAGAAATATGGGAGAAATGGAAAGCAGGGTGAAACAAAGACTCTTGGATTCAAGGGAGTTAAGTGGTATCAGATCAGTTTGCACTCACACACGAGGCTGGCAGACCTGAAACAAGCCAGTCTCTGATCCTGCTGTTTGAAATCATATACTAGTGCTGGTATTTTAATGTTTTATTTTCACTTAAAAAGGACAAATCATACGAATTAACCTAATACCAAGAATTCAAATACCTACGACTGCAGTAAGAAAAAGGAGATGACACACAGGGTCAGTGCATCTACCATATTCTCCTCTAGGAAGAATTATCCTCCAACTCTAGAAGCCAGGGTGTGGGCTGTTCCCTGGAACTGGAAGGGAGGGCTGTCACAGTTCTCTGTGGAGGACAGCACTCGTGAAAGAGTCTTTACCACTGCTTCTAATGCCTGTGGAGAATGGAAAAGGATGCTATGGCTTCAAGGCTGAGATGTGGGTAGCCAGTGGCAGGGAGAATGGAAAGTCATTTGAATAGAGCATCTACCAGAGAGGGAGAAGTTTGATGAGAGGAAGCCAAGGGTTCCCTTAGTGACCACAGATCCTGCTTAAGATCTGAGCCAGGCTTACTGGGAATGAGGCAGGATTCCCCTCACATTCTTTGTCTGCTGTGTCTCAGCAGGGGTTGAAACAGTTCCATAGGAAAGAACAGGGCAATTATTAGGCCCTTTGAACTGTAGTGTGTAGGGCAATTCCAGTGGGATCATGTGTTTAGAGGCAAATTAGTAGCTTCAATGGTTTATTGTTAAGCTAACAAGTGATTAGAAAGGTCTGCTCTTCCAAGCACACTCTCTGAAAGTATTCATAAATTTTGAATCTGGGATAGGGAAACACAGTCCTTGGTTAAAGGCAGTATTTCTCTACCCAAAATATAAGCATAAAGGTTGTTGGGAACAGGTCTCTGTGAGCCTCATGCTCTGGTGTGATCTGATATGTTTTTCCTTTTAGTTAGATTTTTGATTGACACATAATAATTGTGCATGTTAAGGGAACAAAGTGATTTCCTGATACATGCATACATTACAGAGTGATCAAATCAGGGTAAGTGTCATATCTATCACTTAAATATGTATATTGTTTTTTGTAAGAACATTCATATATTGTTTTTTTGCAAGAACATTCAAAATCCTCTTTCAGCTATTTGAAGTACAATTTGAAGTATAATGAATGCATATCATTAATTCTAGTAACCCTACTATGCGGACCAGAGCCTCTTGCTCCTACTTGTTGTGTTATACCTGTTGACCGATCTCGCTCCACCCCGAGCTCCTATAGCTCTGGCTGTCAAGGCTATAGCTCAGCATCTATGAGATTAATGTTTGGAGATTCCATGTGACTCACACATGGCATCTGTGTTGTTGTGTCTGGCTTACTTCACTTGACCTCTTTAGGGTCATCACTTCATATTTTCACGCCTGAATACTATTCCATTGTTGAAATGCGATTTCAAGAGAATCACTTTGCTGACTACTACATGGGAGTACATGAAAAGACGTACTCTTTAGAAAAGGCACCAGCGCAAAGGGCTGGAGGAAGCCAGCTGGCGTAGGATTACTCATTTTTCTTTCTTGGGTTTTTTTTTTTCTGTCAGATTCCTTGAAGCATAATAATAATAATACAGCAAGATTTGAGTCACAAATGCTGATGTTAGGATTCTCCATGGCCACAGCTTCCTGGCTCTTTTAGGGGTCATTAGCACAGCAACAGGATTCTTCCCTTCCTCCTGCATCCCTCCTTACTCTGCTGCTTGCTGATGGTGGCTTCACTCCCTGTTTTCTCACCATCTTCACAGTCCACCCTCTTCTCTGTGCACATACTCACACTGTTGCTGAGGGGAGGCATGGGCGGGGCTGACTATGCTCTTACTGCTGAGGAGCCAACTTAAATACAGAAGCAATAACTCTGTAATGTTTGAGACTCTGGATGGTTGACGTGGTTTGCTTTGAGAGCCATTTTTTTTCTTTCCCTTGCTTCTCTCTCTGATCAAAAATTGACTGAAATGGAATGAGCAGAGTCCTAGATCTTTTGTTCTTTATCCTTCCTTGGCAGGTGTGGACTCACACAGAAATAGCAATGCAAGTGCTCCTCACTGGTTTAAATCAGGGCACTGAGTGAGCATGCACAGCTCTGAAAACAAACAAAAACACCAGTGAGAATACCCCTCTGATTAGTTAAGTTAAATGTTATCTGACTGAAGGAGGCTAAACAGTGTAGGGGTAGGGGTGTTTTTCAGTACTTTAATCCAAATCACCTGTTACTACGATGCAAGAACTCTAATGGCTCCTTAGCATGTTTCTATAGGTGCTATGAGATTTTTGAAAAATGGATTTACTAAAAGCTCATACTTTTTTTCCTGATAATTAAGATTTGTTTGGAAGTTGAAGTTAGAACAGTAGGCTTGGAACTGTCCTGTGCAGCCCTCTGTAGCACAGACCTGATCTGCTCCAATCCATAAGAGTACAAAGAAGCTGTTGGCCTCATGGTTTCACCCCTGTTCATTTCCTTGGCATTGACCAACATATAGAAAGAAAAAAAAATGCTTCTCAGTTACCCATTTGTGCATTACTTCTGAGGTGAGAAGGTTCAGTCCCGTGGAGAGTTCCATTTCAGCTCCTATTCTGTTCAGAAGACCATTTCCTGTCTAAAAGAATTCAAAATACCTCCCCAATGCCATGAAGCTGCAGAGGGCTAGGGAAGGCAGGCTGAGGGTGCGGAAGGGATGCAGCAGCAGACAGACAGAACATGAGTCCAGATCACCCAGGTTACTGAGACAGTGGGCCGCAGAAACATGCAGCCATTCCCAGCCATTCCCAGCCAAGGTGAAGCAGACAGCCAACACTAGGCAGAGCACACCAGAAGCCAGGCTCACTGTGCAAACCAATGCATCAAGACCAAGGACTTGAGCTGATACAAAATGAAAGAATACGAATTCTCTGTGCTTGGTAAGCAAAGCTTAAGGAAAGATACAGGGATTACGACACAGACACAGAGAACAGAGTCACCCAGACAGACAAGATGACTGGGCCAGGAAGAGGCCCTCATCTACATCACCAATCTCCCAGGGAGGACTGGGTACTAGGACCACAGAATATAGTCTAAGTCTCATTTGTCAGTTGACACATAGTAAACTAGATACAACCCTCATTTCAGAAGATAGGATCTATCATTCCCCATAAACTCCCACGCCAGTGTCAAGTGCCCAGCACGCATCTTCTCAGGCACTTCTAATGACATCCCAGAGTAAAGGCCTCAGAGACAGTCTCAGAAGCCAAGTGTTTCTCTGACCTTCTTCTTCTTTCCCTGTTTCCTTTCTAGATGCACCTATAAAAACTAGAATCCCTTCTTTCCAAACTGGGTCAAAAAACCCACAACCACTTTTCCCCAAAGCCAGTCAGGAAGCCTATGACAACAGTGTTGTCTTCCTTTGACTGTCTCTGTAAACAGCTGTCATTGAGAGACGAAGACCTTTGTTGTGAAGGAGGGGTCTCCTCCCCATATTTGGGAGAAAGACAGACTTTGAGAGATGGATCAAGTGGATCTATACATACAAGCCTTGGTAGGGTCCCCTGCCTCAGTCTACTGGCTTTAGGTCCTATCTCCTGGTCTAATTCTATTTATATGGCTGGTCATTCTTTATTGAACTTAAGCATATGAGTTAACAGCTCACTCTAGATATCAGAGTCTTCAGTCTGAAGGCTCTCATTGCCTACAAACTAGGATTGAATATGTTTGTCCCCCTGTATCTTCCAAAGCTATCATGTGCCACATGGCTTGCCCATGACTCTTGATCACAAGATAAGCTCTGTTTTCTGGCCCTATAATATCTAGCCTAAATGCCTTTAATTAATATTCAAGACTCTGACAGCTAAAGGAGTAAAATTCAGATTCAGATCATTAGTTTTTTTTAAAGCTCCATTTCTACGAGCAGGTAAATATTTACTATGAGTTAAATTAATAGTAGATGATAAGAACAGATGAGTAATATTAGAGATAGTGAAACAGACATTAATTATAAGAGTTAATGAGAAAAGAAAAAAAAAAACTAAATGAATAGGTAATTTCTCCCTGGGTGTGTATGACACCTCTTAATCGAATCCAACTCTGTTCAGTGTCCTGTGTTTCACTGTGATACCAGAGCCCTTGCATGAGCCAAGAAAGCGGAGGACAATGCCTCAACACGGTTTCCCTTCTCATCCTCTGGAAAAAAGTAGAGATCTTGCCACCTGGAGTGTTTAAGCAAGCCTGGACAGTGCTGTCCTCCAGCGCGGAGACAATGAAGAACCACGTGATATTGTCACCGGGAAGCAGCCACCACCAGCTCTTTCGGCCAGGCTAGGAGTATGTCCTTGGTGAGGCGAGACAGCACATCTTACTATCCACCTTGGTCCCTGAGCCTCCTCTTTCTGGGTCAGGAAAGGGACATTGTGCAACATGATAACTGCTGCTTTATAGCAGTATCTTTATGTCATTTGAGTACGGTTGCATTTTTTTTCTTCATAAATATTGGTGGTTACTGCTTAATTAAATTGGTGAGTGGGAAGAGATGGGGCTGCCAGAGGTTAAGCTATAGGTCTTATAGACTTTGAGAGAAACTGAACTGCTTGGGTTGAAAGAAAGAAAGAAAGAAAGAAAGAAAGAAAGAAAGAAAGAAAGAAAGAAAGAAAGAAAGAAAGAAAGAAGGAAGGAAGGAAATGCCATTAGTGTGGCTATCTGGATGCCCACCATCATCACCCATGGACGACAATAACAGTTTCTCCCTGAAGGTCTGTCTCCCATCAACTGGGGGAGGTGAGGCACAATTGAGAGAAGGAGGAAGTGGGCGGAGATGATAAAATGCACAGAGATGAAAAGGGTGCCCGTGTCCATTTATGACCCCATAATTTTAGCAAGTCATTTAATGAAGAAATTGAATGCAAACCCCATATAATTCCATCCAAATGATGTCAGCTGTGCAGCTTTCTGTAAGCTGCAGGACTTACATCAGCTATTTACCATTTTATCAGTGATGGAATAATAGAGGCAGGTGTTCCTGCTGCTCTAAGTGGAAAACACTCACTGAACATTTTATAAATCTATCAGGCCGTTGTATCGGTAATGTATTGTACCACTGCAGCTTTCTTAGGCCTAAGTTATAACAACAACAACAAAAATATCACAAGCCTCCTGCTAAGCCTCAGACAGTGAGGGCCACATCACTTATGCTTTTCTTTTTAAAATGCCTATTTATAAAAACAAACAAATAAGCTCTCCATTGTACTCGCAGAACTGCCTTTACACTAATTTGAAATGAAAAGAAATCCCACAGTTTTTCGGTGAGCAAACCGGCTTTCCATATTCGAATGCATTTATTTCTCTTTAATGTTTCAAACCTTGGTGGCTTTGGCAACTTTTCATTAAGGTAAGTGCTGAATTGTCGGGGAGAGGCATGACTGACAGGTGAACGGAGACTGGGGGGGGGGTCTTACCTGGTGACTCTCACTTATTCACAGATCTCTTCTGGGGTTCTTCTTTGATATAGCAATGATTAAGCCCTGGCAGGGACAAACTCTCAGCATATACTATGGATGTGCTCTCCTAGGGTGGCGTGGGGGCCACTATCCCCAGCTCTTTTCTACAGATGTATAGGTAGGGATTCTTTCCTTGCTATTTGCTGAAACTTGACCAGCCACTGAACAGACATGAACGTCTCAGAACCACCTTGTCAAAACCTGATGCATGTTCACAATGGCAGGCTTGAGGGGCTCAGAACCAGTTCCTGAGACCTACGCAGTCAGCATGTTGTCACTCAGAGGCACAAGATAGACAGCCATTGAGAGAATGCCTGAGTGAGTGTAAGAATAACAGGATGAGAGCGGTCACTCGGGCATGGGAGAGGCATGGAAGAGCCATTTGACAGATTCTTAAGCATGTTCACTCACTGGGATGAAGGCTGAGAGAATGAACAAAACTGTGACTGCTAGGAGGTGTCCCGGGCCCCACTGCAGAGCTCAGTGGCCTGCTTGCTGACTCCAGCACCAGCCTAGAGGGTGTTAGGGTCTTAGGTGAGCTCTCATATCCCTCAGCTGGAGAGGCCCCCTCCCCAAAGGAGAGCTAGAGACACAAAGAGTGCTTCTCACTATATTCCTCAATGGCCACAGCATTTCAAATCTAAGTCTGATGTTAGATGTAAAATATTGACCCTTGAAAATTTAAATGTGATCTTCCAGATTAATTAAAAAAATAATGTTTATGAAGAGCTTGTTACACACAGTACACCATTAAAAAATGAGCATATGTTGGTCTTGAAGATACTTTTAAGCATCAGGAAAGCAGAGGCAGACAGCATTATTGAGAGTCACACAAAAAACCCTCCATGACTGACCACAACATCTACCAGGCAATGGAATGCAAGGTGACTAGTGATCTAAGACTGGCTACAGCTTTTCCAGATGGCTCTCTGTTTGCATGGATATACCTTGGTCATATCTGTGGTCTTTCCAAAGCCATAAGAAATGGCTAGTCTTGTCCTTACAACTTAAAAAAAAAAAGAAAGCAGCATATGACTTTTACTCAAACCAGTCCATTTTTACTTGAGTGCCACTCTGGGAGCTTCTGTTGCAGATAGGGGAAAAAGGTCTTCCACCCCGGGATCTTGGTGCCTCCAGCAATGAAGGCCTTGGACAGGTGCTAGGTACCTAGCTGCGGGTACTTCCATGCCCTGACTAGCGCTTTTAGAAACTGTAGCCCGGATCTCTGTGTGATATTGTTACTACACTGAGACATGTAACAGCAAAATACTAACTCCATAAATCCACTGAGTACCCCTGGTACTTCCAACTTTCTCATTGCTTTGAAACAGCCCCTCCTTTTACTACTGCACCCCTTCCTTTTATATATATTCCCTTTACAGAGAGGAAAGGAACCTCTCATTGTTCCAGTGGGGCACGGGGCCCACACTGACAGCATAATGACACTGCTCCCAGAACAGCTCCCCACGGCACTCCCAGGAAGAAAGCATGCCCCAATTTAACACTTCCTTATTTACTAACACCAGGTCCAGTTTTCACACACATAAAGGAAGCATTCCTGGGAATGCTATTTGGAGTTTCTGAAATCTAGGAGTGGACTGTCAATCTATTCGGATCGAAATATACGCACGACAATTTCTCATCCTGTTCTATGATTGGTGACCTTTGACCATCAATGCTTGAAGATGGGAATTCAATTTTTAGACTTGCCCACTTCCTCAATTAAATTAACCAATACTGTAAGGGGTACCTATGTTGTAACATAGACCTGCTTTCATAGGGCTCTGAAGGGAAAAATGATTTCTGAAAGGCAATTTTCTAACATTTTGAAAACGGCCTCAGCCTGCTAACTCCCAAGCGAACCACAAAAGACCTGTGATAACTGCACCCTGAAATATCTCGTGTATATAATGTCTAACAAGGCTACTTGGGAATCTCTTTTTAAGTGAATAGAAGAGTACCACAAGACAAAGGTCAGAACACAGTCTTCAATCATAGGTCAGCTTTGATAGGACTGACATCCTAGACAGGCAGAAATACTTCATGTAGCCAGTTAGATCATCACAGACAGACAGACAGACACACACACACACATAGACACACACACACACATACACATACATACACACAGACACACATAGATACACTAGACAGATACACATACACACACACACACACACACACACACACACACACACACACACACACACACACACACCAGCAGTCATCCCATCTAACTCAAATGTTGCTAAATGGATGGGAATCCCTGTATGTGGCTGGTGCAGCGCAGGTGGAAGGCTTGTGGAGTGCGAGCCGCCCTCTAGGTGAACTAAGTGAGCCTCCGGCTATGGTGTTTATCTGCATTCTGGTCTGTGTCCCTCCTAGAGCCATTTGTACTTTTGTTAATTAGATCCATTAATTTATCTGGCAGAACAATTTCACAGCAAGACTATACCTCTGATTTTCTACCCAATCACCAGTCTTATCCTTCACTGAATGCTGTGAGAATTTAGATTTCAAATAGGCACAGAGAGCGGCAGAATGTCTTATACTCTTTCTCCCATTGGCTTTAACAAGTCACAACATGACATGGGGCTACGGTGTGAGCAGGTTTTCCACACTTGTACATAGACACTTTCTATTTGATCCCTCAGGCTCTTTTCTTTGCTAAGAATTTGAATGTTATTTCTGGAGTTTTTAAGTACTTGTAATTGGGTATTTTTCTAGTTCCTTTTAATTACAAGCATGTATGATAATATTTATAAGCATTTCTTCTACAATGACTTATTTTTTACATTAAATTTCCATTGACACACAATAATCATACATGTTTATAAGGCACAGTGTGGCTTTTTAATCCACGTATATAATGTGCAATGATCATCAGATCATGGTGAATGGCATCCTTCATTTTTAACGTTGATCACTTATTTGTGCTGAGAACCTTCAAAATCCTTTTGACCAGGTATTTGGAAGCACACAATTAATTTTCAACTGCCCTCTGTAACATGTGAGCCCTCTTCTATCCATCCTTCTAAGCCTTTGGCGGGTATTATTCTACTATAGTTGTATGAAATAATTTTTAGCTTCTATAAATAAATGAGAGTATGTGCTATTTGTCATTTTATGTCTGGCTCATATTCTTTAATAGGATATTCCTGAAAACTATCTTTAAAGCTATAAAAAAAACTTCTTATAATTTTAAAAGATGGATGAAATTATAAGCAAAAGACTTACCAGAAATACTAAATATGTTTTTATTCAACAGTCCAAATTTTCTTTAGCAAAAGCCCTGATTTGGGGGAAAACTTAAACACTGGCCAGGATATACAGCACTGACTTTGCATCCTGTGTGTTTTCCTTTGAGATTGTAAGAATCAGTCTGCTTCTGACTTTTTAGCTGAAGAAACTGGGCTACAGAGATTTGAAGCAATTTGCTCAGAATCACCCAGGCAACTAGCAGTGGAGCCCAGGGTTAAATGTGTGGCATCAGAGCACCTGACATGGACTTTGATATAAATTTAGATCAAATACTAAGAAATCGTCTTTATATAAAGACAGTAAATTAAGAATCAATATCAATAAACATAATCACATTCCAAGAAAAAGAACTCACTCATTACTGTAGGATAAATAATAAAATCCCCAACTTTGAACTCAATGATCAAGGGTTCAGGACAGTATTTTACAAAAGACTCAGGGAGCTGCTCTTTCCTTGCTGGGGTCTGTCTGCTTCCTCCTGGCTTTGAGGTGCTAGTCCACGTGTGGGGAAGAGACTTCTCCAGAGCTCCGGTGCTTTCAGAGGCTGTAAGTGCTGAACAAGTCTGTTTGAAACACGTGTCTTTGAAAGTTTAATGGAAGCTTTTCCTCATTCTCCTTGTTGCCTTTTAGGAAACAGCCTGCATCCTTTCAGGGTGCCTGCCTCACCTTGTTCTTTTGCAAAAGGCAAGCACTCCATGCTCTCCAGAAAAAAAAAGAAAGAAAGAAAGAAAGAAAGAAGGACCACTTTGATCAGGCTGCTGGCAATGTCACACTCTCCCTGAACAATAAACTTATTTTTAAAGTTCATCATTCTGGAAACCAAGGGTCTAGGACAGAGCTTGGAGGAGAGTTACCTGTTAGACATCAATGCTCCTAAAGTCTCTCAGAGGTGACCCAACAGGGCTATCTTCAAGTGTACTGTTATCCTCAACTGATAAAGAACATGATGGTGTGTCCTTTGGGTTCACAACCAGTCTCAATCATAGTTCATTCCCAGTACAACTCAAGACAGTACTGACACTTAATGTTCTGGTAAATAAATGGTCTAACAACTGGGAGCTAATTGTCACAGTGGGACAGCATGGAAGACTTGTAATCATGGCCTTTATTGTCACAATTAATTTTCATATTGTTGTAAAATATAACCTCAGGAGCCCCTCAGAACAAAAAAAAATCACTTTGTGCTCAAGTGTAGAACTTATGTGTTTTAAATAAATCTGAGCAATCTAAAACCATTTCAACTCTTGAAGATAAACAGTGAACACTTTACCAAAGAAATTAAAGATCTATTCCTTCTCAGAGAACAGATGTGTCCGATGCATGGACAACAGACTTTCAATGCCTCACAGGTTTTCACTTGTAGACCTGCCACACACACATCTTAAAAATACCTGTACTTAATAAAGTCTAGAGTACACCCAGAGACTAACAGAACACTGGACGGAGACTGGCAAAATAAACATCCTCATCTACCTTGTGTACCCATCTCACAAAGTATTCTAAGAAATCTGTGTTAACTGTAAGGGCACACTACTAAGAGCAAGCTCGCTATCGTGGGAAGCTGAGGAAGTAATCAACACTCAGACTGTATTACTGAAGGGCTATCTATACATTTTGTTTTTAAAGAAAATAACAAAAAGTTCAGTCATAGATAATTAAATATACAGAGGATCCAAAAAGCATTTACTTTTTAGGACCAAAGCATCAGTAGTTATCTCCCAATAGCAGAGGAGAATTGGACAGTGAGATTTTTGACTGAGGCTTTGCGAAGAGTGGCCTGTTGATTGCTTCATTTAACTTTCTTTAAGATTACTAATCTTCCAAAATTAGGCTTTCATTTGAGCAGTGTGAACTGCCACCTTCAAAAGAACTGGATAATCAGGTAGGAGAAAGCCTGCTCTCAGAGGCATGGTTGCCACTGTAGGTTGATTTTTCTTAATCTTCATTCCCCGAGAAAAGAACATTTTCCCCAACATTTTTTTTTTTTTTTTTTTTTTTTGGCATTGGTGTGCCGAGAAGATAATTGGAGGCTTCATATAAATCAATTTGGCTGAACTTGGTAGGATGAAGCCAAACACAAATTACCCCCCAGATAGACTGAATTCAGTGAAATAAGCATCCGACCTGCATGTCTGTGTAGAAGTGGATGCTCAGAGCTGGCAGCAGATGGCCTGATCTGCTCTCTGTGCGTGGCTGCTTCCAAGTACCCTGGTCAAAAGCCCGAGCTTTAAACGGAGGCTTGGCGGGACTGGAATGCTGCCTCCAACACTTCCTAAGATTGGATGAGTTGCTTCCATTTTCTCATCCCCCAAATGTACATGACAATATGTGTCTCCTACATTTTGGAAAGGGGTAAGGAGGAAGGCAACTGAAATAGACTCTAAGATGTGAACAAAATTTGTCTTCCATGGTGAAACCGCTATTATTAGCAGATTGTGATATTATTAACCCAATGTACATGGTAAGTAAAACATATTTCAAATAAAACACAGCCATGCCAAGGCAACCTAGAAGTAGTAGGAGGTAACACTAAAAATCCTGGGTTTGGTCAAATTTTATTTAGGAAAATAAAGTCAGAATTTCAACTCTGTGGCCTTTGAACTGTGAGACTTGGAACAAGTTCCATGGATCCTTTGAATCTCAGTTTCTCCATGATGAAAACAAAACTCTCTACACACAGGAAGTGAGAAAATGCCCTTTTGAAGACATGGAGTGCTGCAGTACTCAGAGTAAACACTGAGCACATTGTGGAAACCCAGCTTTTCTGCACAGTTGCAATTTCAAGCAATCTCCCCCAAGAAATCCATAAACACTGAGTTTGGGATCTGTAACTGGCAAACATTTGGCCAGGTTTGGCTCTTAGGTATCATTATTACTCTTTGAAAAGGCAAGAGGAAGCATTCTTAGTTCAATGCCAACCTCATTATTCTCTGTGGATTTGACAGAAACTGCGCTCATACTGTGAAAAATCTGTTTTAGTTCATTGAATATGTGTGTCCACATCATATAACCAAGGGGAAGTTTTAAGCATATAAACAAGGCCACCCATGGAATAACTAACAAGAGGATATATTGTTCTGTCTTAAAGTCTCATAAATAAAACAGTTGTACATGCCATATCAGACTCAAAGCATTTCATGGCTATATTAATACACATACATGTTCAGTCTATACTGAATTTATGGTAATATACTCAATTGAAATCTTTCATCTGTGCCTTAAGCATAATAAGGAGTCCCAAAAGAAATTGAATAAAATGTGTACAAAATTTCTCCATCAAGAAATTGTAGTCTTTAGAAGATATGCATGATTTGTGAATATGATGTCACAGGGAACAGAGGGAAAAAGAATGTTCAGAAACAGAGAGTTTTTCAGTAGGTAAGTGATAACCTCTGATGAAATTGGCTTGAATATAGGCAGAAATGAGATGAATCTTGAAACCAACAATAGTTATCCAATATAGGATTTGATGAGTCTAGGAGCCAATAGAGATTTTGCAGTTCAAAAGGTCAAAATAAGATGTTTCCCTTGCACCGAGATCATCCACTTTTAGCCTCAGAGTAGAAGGAAGCACAGACAGTATACTCACTGTGAAGTCAAGGGGTGCTACATCAAAGGCAGGAGGTACATGTGTGGAGGGGTGAGGGCGAAGAGCCAAACCAAAAGAGAAATGAATTTGTGTTTATTCAGCAGTGGTTCTAATGGCTGTGACTCAAATGAGTGGATATTCATTCTTCTTCATAGATAAGCTGCATGGTCTAATCCATGGTAGAAGCAATCCACCAGCTCTGCCTTTTAGCAACTTTCAGGTCTTTGCTATCCAGTTCTGACTAGTTCCCAAAACACTGGAGTGGAAGAAACCCAAGGCATAGCCAATTAGATGCTTCCCAGGAATGGGGCCATGGTCCAGGGAGGCAAAGCCACTTGAGATAGTCATGGACAGCCAGAGCCAGGGCGGTAGCACCTGGTCTATGAGGAAGCTGCTGGTTCTTGAAGAACATTTGCTTATAATGTAGTTGGGAGGAAGGATGAAAACACAGGAGGAGCAAGTGCCATGCAAAGCTTCTGCTATCTAAATGGTCTCTAGAAATCATGAATTAATGAATATCAAATTGAATGACTCAGGGAATGAATTCATGAATGTACTAGTAAGGTAGTAGTTAATGCCAAAATATCAGATCAGGCATCCCAGGGAACTTAAAAAAACAAGGAAAGAGTTACCGAAAAGGTGAAGTTGAACTAAGGTTCTAATGATAGATACATGAATAGTTTTATATATTACTATATCCATGTTTATATTTGAACAGAATCTCAGAGAAAGTTACCTCCTGGCATGGAGTGTCTTTGCTTTTAATGTTACAGGCGTGTGTGTGTGTGTGTGTGTGTGTGTGTGTGTGTGTGTGTGTGTGTGTATAACATTTATTATATTAATTTCTTCATATCAAGTAGCAATAGATCTCTCTGAAGTAGTAATCTTACAACTATTTGCCGAGATTTAAAAAAACAAAAATAAAAAATATTAAGTATGAAAGAGCATCATTTTTATATGGTGAATGCCTCATTCAGGATAAACACCTTCAGACACGAAGTGAGAGTTATGCTGCTGATACCTCCATCAACCGCCAAATATAAATGACAATGTTTATTTTCCATTGTGACTGAGGCACTGACAGAACTAATATTATCTTAAAGTATCTGCTGATTACAAAATGCAAAACAATGCTAATAACTCTTCACATGACTCTTCAAAAATTCATTAAACTCGCTGCAGAAGTTTCTCTAGTAGAAAAACCAATGCTACTTCAATTACCTTTCAAGAGATCTTTGCTATTTACAATTCTTGCTGCATAGCCCCTGCTGTTACAGACTTCTGCTACAACCAGTGTACTGAAAATTGTCAACACCTAATTGTTATAATTTCTAGCCTGTAGAATTTGCTTAGGATTTTTTTTTTTTTTTTTTTTTTTTTTTTTGCTGTTGGGGAGTATAAGGATTATGATATTGATGAATGTGGTCCCTCCTTTCTCAGCTCCATCACTGCTTACCTGCATGCATATTTCAAGCAGCAATGGTGCGTCTGAATATATTTTAAGCATCTGGGTAATGTTGAAAAATGATTTGCAAGGCAAATGCATTTATCAATCTGATCTCTTGACCTAAGATTTTGATGATGTTTGCTGAGAACTTTAGATAGACATAAACAATGGCCTTTGGATTCCCAGTAAATTCAAAATTCTAGTTATTGGTTTGGTTTTTTGAGGGGCTGGTGGATGGGTAAAAAACAGTTTGAAAATGCATAGGATAAATATGAAAAAACACTACAATATGAAGATCATAATACATGAAAGTTATGAAAATATTTCAACAATAGAAATCCTAAAAAATATCAAAAAGAAATTCTAAGCACAATGCAAGACATGAGCAAAACCTTAAGTTTTACTAAATGTGCCAAGTCCAAGGACAAGTGTCCTAATCAGAAATCTGGAATTACATAGTAAGATGTTTGCTCTGATTTGCTATGTTAAGCTTTGCTAAACACTGCATTTTTACTTTAATTTTTCAATATTGTAAAGAATGTTCTAGAGGAAAAGAAATATATAGTGTGCCCCTTTAGTAAAACTGTTTTTAAATTCTAATAGAATTTCAAGGTTATTATCTATTTCAGATCAACAGTGGGGGTCAGAGTTCACAGCAGCCAGAATTTACAAACCTCCAATGGGTTTTGATTGACAGCAATCAGCATCTCTTCAGCATCACTGAGGGAACAAAGTACAGGTCAAGACAGCGGGCGATTTCATCTGTCATTTTTAATTATCTAAATGATATTCACAGACAAAACCTTTCCCATCCATCAGGGCATCACATTACCATAGACAATGTTTGTTTAAAGGAGAGGCCATAAAATCAAACAATTATGAATGCAGACAAGCCTTGCTATTGACTGCATAAATAATCAAGCCAGAGTTCCAAAACTCTCTGCTAATGAATTGGTAGATTGCTGGCAGGAAGTAGCAAGTCGTAATATGGACAACAATCTAATGTTCTTATTGACTTTTACTAAAGCTTGACTACAGTCACAGAGATTCAAAGATGACGTCAAGTGAGGTTTCCATAGAGGCAGTATTGATAGCAGTACACAGCTAAAATACAAGTAGTTAACTCTTGACCTTATGGTGGGACCAGAGCTCCCCAGAGAACACTGAAATGCTAGCAGTATAATACATCATGAACTGAGCCAACAGCCGCGGGGTCCCTGACAGCATTACCACACAGGCGAGGGGCCCTTCTTTCACCATTTATAACATAGTAATCTCTAATAATTCAGCTGAAGCCCTGAAAATTAACTCTATTTCAGTTTGTTACATGAGTAAATAAAGTTTTCTCTCTCCCTCCCATCTTTGGGAATAGTAAGAGAAAAGCACAGATCGAAAATACAGGTAACTGGGATCAGTTAGCTAAAACAGAAAACCTGGAAGCAGCTGACCTCAGAGATGGAGCAAACGTTCCAAGGAGACATGCATGGAGACTGCAGGGTTGTGGAAATGGCTCTTCTCTGGTTAATGCATGCCATCCATAGGATGCTAATCAGTGGCATCCATTTTAGTGGCATATCCTTTCCTCTTTATCCAGTTTGCTTCACAGTGACCACCCCCACCCCCACCCCTTAAGCCATCAGCGTAAAATTGACCTCAACAGATATCATTTTGATGGGTTAAGGAAGTTCTCAATTAATATCTCAGATTAGATGAAATATCTTGATATGGGCATGTGTCATAAACAATCAGCTAATTAGCCCTTACTCTCTTATTCCTCATTTCCCCCAGTATATACAAAATGTTTTCATGTCATTTAGTATAAAAGAATTTAGAAGGTAGGTGCATTCACTTTGAGTTATTATGAAAAATGTTTTAGAGAAGGAGAACTTTCTCATCGGCATTATAAAAGATGACTCAAAGGGGTTGATTTAGAGATTTTCCCCAGAAAATATTATTTCCTATAGTCACTCAATAAATCAAACTCCTGACAATGGTCATGAGAGGATCACTGTGTATTTTGAACCTCTGGGTTTCAGTTCACATTTTATGAATTGAGAAGATGTGGGATAGGAGAGGAAGGAAAAACTCTGAGCTAAAGGAGTCGAAATTTAATCAGCAGAGAATGAGAACTGAGATGAATAGGATTCTTTGAACAGTAAAATTTGGGTATGTATTTGTCCTGGTCCACGCACAAACGAACAGCATACCAACCCACAGCTTCCTATGGTAGCTTCTGGGACTTTCTAAGCTTCTTTGGGAAACAAGGATGTATGCAAAATATAGCAAAATGGAATGTCCTACTAGTTTTCAAAAATGGTAACATTTTAATTAAAAAATTATGCATGGTCTGTGTGTGTGTGTGTGTGTGTGTGTGTGTGTGTGTGTGTGTGTGTGTGTGCATGCTATGACACAATGGTGGAGGTCAGAAGACAGCCACAAGATTCTGTTCTCTCCTTCCTCTGTGGGTTCCTGAGCTGAAATTCAGGTTGTCAGCTCGCGTGGCGAGCACTGACACCCCCTGAGCCCTGTCGCCATGGCCCACCTACGAAGACACTAGATACGGAGCCACGAGATCAGCTCAGACACACTTGTAGTTCAACTCAGCGCTCCGGTGCTTTTGTTTTCCCTGATACTATTATTGCATCATTTTAATTATATTGAAATTTATGTGTTAAGTTTTGAAAGTGCAGCCACTGTCATCAGAAAGACCTGGAAGCAGATCCTATCTCTGTTATTTGCCAGCTAAGTGACCTTGACCTTTTTCTTCTTATCTATAAAATGGGAATGCTAATAGCTAGTTTATTGGGAGGTTGTGAATATAAAGGAGTTAGCTATATAACATCTTGTAAATGCTCAATAAATATTAATTCCTTTCTTTTCCTACTGGTTGAAATTTATTTAATGAATGTATAGAATAATCTTATTACTGTGTATTTTACAAACAGAAAAATAAGCTATTAATAATTCTGTCTTTCATAAGAATAAAATAAAATATGTCTTCAAATTATTGATGTAATGCCTCTATTAGTCAAACTAACTTCTACAGTACATAGATTTAAATGAACTTTAGCTATTTCAAATTGCTTTCATTAGACTGAAATGTCAACCAAAGTGCGCAAACCTGGCTATGGACACCTTTCCATGGTTGATTTTGGTTCTGGGGGAAATGTTTTGACAGGATGCCGGGGTCATCTTCATCAATGCACTCATGCTCATATTTGAAATGCAATGCATTCTTCCTACATTCTGACACACTTAGAATAGAATATCTGGGAATCTGATCAAACACCTTCTGGCACCATCAATATACCAAGGAGTGAACATTTCTTTGAAATTCCGGAAGAGACAAGAAGGCAGCTCACAGGATTGACTACAAGGTCATTACCACCAGCCTCACTGCGCGCTTTTTCTATTTCTGACCATAAAAACTTCAACACAATGTCTTCTCAATCCTGAAAAATATATCACTTTCTCCCCCCTTTTTATTTTCACCCTTCTTAATCAAAAATGGGAAAAGCCTTCGAGTCAGACTGAATATGAATAAAATACTATGAATAATGCTGGTTATGAATTAAGAAATTGGCCCCCAAAAACAGGCTATGGTGGCACAGGCAGAGGCACATAGATCTCCAGGTTCAAGGTCAGCCTGGTCTACAGAAGGAGTTCTAGGACAGGCAGGGCAACACAGAGAAACCCTGTCTTGAAAAACAAAACAAACAAAAACGAAACAAAACAAAACAAACAAACAAAAAAGAAAGTAAAGAAAGGAAATGGACCAAAGAACTTGAACTTCAGCTTTTCCTCTGCCTAAATGCCTACTCTAGTCTCTTAAACTTTGATGCCTTCTTTGGTCTTTTTCAGACCTCTGTTCTGGAGAACTGCCTTTAATGTTAGCTCAATGGACATTGAGTAGTTCACAGGGATACATGGTAGAAACGGCCAGGAGAGCTGAAGGATGAAATCTACAAATATTCCAAAGCACACATTTGTAAAAGAAAGGAAAAGACACAGAGTGACTTGATGGTTTTTTAAGAGAGAACAAAACCAAAGCTTTTAATTAATTTGCAAAAGGGAATAAATTACTTTAATTTCCAGAGAGTTCATGAATCAAATACAGTGACAAAAAAAAAAAAAAATTAGACAGGGTCACCCTTCCTTTCTTAACACAGCATGAGGTTTAGATTCTAAAATTGTAATGTAACATATAAGCAAGGGCAGACTTTCCCCACATATTCGATATGGCAACATACCGGCATTAAAACAAAATCTGTCAGGCATGTTCCAAGCAAAGATTAACAGGAAGGAAGACATGGGGAGAGGGAGACCATCCATCCATGTCCACATGCTCTGTGCACGGCACCTACAAACTGACCAGACCCTCCCTCATCCGGCTCTACAGAGCAGCCACAGTCTGGACCAGATCTAGAATGTAACAGGAGAATGAGGTGTCTTTGGATAAGGGCCAGCATGTTAATTCCTGATGAAAGAAATGCTACTGATAGAAACATTGACTGCTCAATTATTCTTTGCTCTCTCCCTCTTTTCCTGATACCTTAAGTCAACCTCCACTACAGACTGAGACAGGGAGTAAATGTTGTTCTATCTCATAACTAACAGGACCCCGTTTCCATGTCCACATTAAAAAAAAGACCAGGAGATATTAGTATAAAAGTCCTGAAAGGAAACATTCTCTTTTCTGCTATGAAACACAATCAGATCAAATTGAAAATATTCAGAAATATAGCAAGTCTCACCTATATTACATAGTGACTATAATATTCTTAGCAGACAATCGTCTCTTGCTACCACAGTTCAAACCTGCCGGCATCTAATTTCTCTATATTCAGATTCTGTGAAAACGGCTCTGTTTCCTCCTTTTTATTTTTTTTTAAACATGAAGCATTCTAGATGACATGTGAAGAATAAAATTCTTTTCGTGGAACAACATTCGGCTGACAGATGACCATATGACACCCTTCAAACAGTACAATATGTCACATCAGAACGTGGCTGTTGGGAAGTGTATATTCAAGGTAATATTTAATGTTAAAGTCAAAACATAATGGAATTTTACCAGCACTTAGTATGAACACACGTGAAGAAAGGAAATAACGAGCTTTAACTGGAAAACTATTTGTGTTTCATTTACAAAACAACTTGGAAGATGGTTACAGTTTCTGTGAGACATCTCATCATATTTTAGCTGCAAAATTAAATGAAAAACAAATATGAGCTCTGGTTTTTTGAGTAATCAAGATGAGCTCTGTACTTCATTCACGTTAATGCTCTCCTAAGATTAGCTCCTCCACAAGATTAAGATGGTGATTTCAACCATGAGCCACACCCCCTTCTAGATTCACCAAGCCCTTGAGGGAGGAAGGACTTCTGGAGCTCCATTTTGTACAAGACTTTGTTGATACAAAGGGTGGAGGTATTTGGTCCTTTGACTTAAACTTGCCATGGAACGTAAGATGTTGTCTTTACTCCTAATGACACACATGTTGTGGGTGTGATTAGGAAGGCCAGCATGCATTATCCCACTTGTATTTTCAGGGCAATTTCTTGTTTCCCCACAGTAAAGCTGACTTGAAAGGGTTCCTAAGATAAACGACATTGTCAACTACTAAAAACACCTTAGAGGAAATATCCATGTAGAATTCCTTAAACAAGGTAGTCATGATAGAAGATGTTTGCCTTAACTGTTCCAAATGACCAACACCTGCACATCATGAATGATTTAATGACGACTGCTTGCTGGCTTTAGAGCACTGTCATGACTTAGCTTCTTATGTGTCTAAAAGGAACATGTCTGTCTTTTTATAGTATCCACAGTGCCTTCTGCAACAACTCTGCCTGTCATTCGGTTTGTGAGGCTCAGGACACTATGGGGCAAGTCTCTGGTCTGCGAAGACGCACAGGACAAATGGGCTGCAATGATGGCGGTGATGGAAACAGTTATAAAGGCCTGAGGTCTCGAGTTCAGATGCTTGGGCAGGCACAGTGCAGAGGAGTTTCTGTGGATTGTATTATTTAATTCCCATATCCAATCTATAAAACAGGCCAATGGCAGAACAGGGAACCCCATTCACAGCCCCAGATCCTCATATCAGCTCTAAAACTTGCTATCTTTTAAGTATTAGGATGAGATCTTTGCTTTTCTGAAGACTCAATGTCCCAATCCGTAAAGAAGAAGAATAGAATTTTCTTCTGAAACACGTTCAGCCCCTCTTCATTGCAGTCTCTCGATTTCCTCCCGAGTGACAGCTTCACCCTCTCTCCTCACAGCTGTCCCAAACTCTACTGGGCTCTTTCTCTGTTATCCCTTCCCTGTTACCCTGCCATGGAGATCCCAGTCCTAACTCCAAACACAACATCAGCCACAGGTAGCTTTCTGGTCCCTCAGAAGTGAAGTCTAAACCCCAGACTTAGGACTGTTTTTTGTTTTTTTGTTTTTTAAGATTTATTTATTATGTATTCAGCATGTATGACTGCAGCCAGAAGAGGGCACCAAATATCATTACAGATGGTTGTGAGCCACCATGTGGTTGCTGGGAATTGAACTCAGGATCTCCGGAAGAGCAGTCAGTGCTCTTAACCTCTGAGCCCTCTCTGAAGCCCCTTGGGACTGGTTTTAACCTGTTATTCTCTCTAGACTCGCTGGCCCCTCTCCTATTCACTCTGCTGAAACACGATGGGAATGTCCGTGTCTATGCGAAGATGGGTTTCTTTGATGCAGGGGAGGTGTTGCTCATTCCTATCCCTTAAGCCTATCTCTGTAGTGGTACATGGAATAACTGCTGTCTGAGTCTAAATGAACAGGCTGTTAGTGCCAAATTTTCTATAGCCCCCATGTTGTGGCCACACAGGACAACTTCCTATGTCTTTTCAAACTCCTGAGCATCAGACCATGCCAACCTCCCTGCCTGAAGTATCTTTCCAACCTTCTCTACCTATTAAAACAGCCTCATCCACATAGACCCCTGGAAGGTCATACCACCTATGGTACCTGCTCTGACCCTACAAGGCACTTTTCTATCCTTTTCCTTACTGGCTTTCTTCAGTCCTTGAGTCTACACAGCCATAATATACTTCCGACAAATTTGGCCACAATTGCTTATTTCTATGTTATTCTTCTTTGCCTGACACCCCCATCCCCAACTATAAGAATAAAAAGTAGTTATTTACATTTTTCACATCTAATTTCAGTGTGCCAGGCTAGGTAAACAAGTACATAAATACGTATTTGATAGGTTAGTGTTCAATTCAGGAAGTAATGAACAAACCATCACTTTACCAGAGGACCTTGGCTAGGGGACCGGACACCACCTTGATTGTTCACTCTGAGAACTGGAAGGAGGTGGAGACAACCTGGCATTGCCTCCTCTTCCACAGCTTCCTTCTCCCGTTCTCTCAGTGGGACTTAAGACAAGTACAGTCATACCACAGACTGTTAACTGGAATGTGGAGGTCAGACCTGAGGAAGACAGGCTAGCTGAAGGTTTCTGAATGTTGGCAACATGAGGGGACTTGGGGGTTGAGGATGGGAGAGAATCTATGTTTTTCACTAAGGCCCAGTATTACCCCAAATAAACAGCATCAAGTACCCAGATTGTTTGTGTAAAAGCTTAGCCAGCAGCCTTAGGGGCTAGATGAATATTTCTGGTCCTTTAACCCTAAGTAGTTTCAATTTGTCATTATTGTTCTGATATTGAATAGTGCAAGCTCTTAGTCCAAATGTGTAGACATTTTGGATCATGCCAAAGTCAGCATCATGAAGCCAAAGTCCATGTTCTGGATTTGAGCCATGGGGTTGGAAGTCCAGATTTCCTGTTTGTCCTATTAATGTCTTAACACTAAGGTTAAGGTGTCAAATTCTATCAATCCTGACACCCAACATCAGATCAATAGGGATACTATGGTTTTGCTTATACCCAATACTGTCAAAACACATTTAGGGTGACCTTAAAAGCTCACTGATGCTAAGAGTGCAAATTTCCTCTGCTAGTTGCAAAAGAGAAATAGTAATATGTAGTTACAAAACAGCATGTATATAAGGATGCCCACTTCCCTCTCATGAATGGCAATCACTGATATATGGTATCTTTAAAATGTGCATGCTTCTATCACAATGTTCAGAGATTAACAGCTATATTGATTATTACTGTGTACGAGCTGTCTGTGAGCAAGCATGGACACACATTTGTCATGGCACAAGTGTGGCGGGCAGAGACAACTTGCAGGAGTTGGTTCTCTCCTTTCACCGCTTCTGTGACTCAAACTCAGGTCATCAGGCTTGAGCGGCAAGTAACTTTACCTGCTGACACGTCTTGTGGGCCCTTAGTGGATATTTTTATGACTTAAATGTTGAGTTAATATAATATAAAAATAGAAGAAACATAGCATTCTAACAAAAGTCTCCCAAACTGTTGGTAAATGATTCCCAACCACAGAGAAACACAAATATAACAAATCATTCTTTTCTCCTACACCTTGCCTGGTATCTATCAGGAATTGGTGATTTTAATAAAGATAGAGGACCGCACAAACACACAGTTGAAATTGAAAGAGGCACATAAACTGGACGCCAGTACATACGTTTGTCCATTGGTCAGGGTGGTTCAAGATATTAACTTAAGATAATACCAACATATAAACTTACTCTTGTCTCCTTTGAAGGATTCTTAGGAGAGAAAGAGATAAAAAAAAAAAAAACATGTATGGTTTGTGTGGAATCACTCAGCTTGCTCCTGGAGCCATTATGAAGAGATAAGAAAACTAATGTCCGAATGGTAAATACTAGTTGATGTACTGGAGTCACTTCCCGTGTTATACGTGAGAGAGGAGTTGTTATATTAAATCTGGCAGACAACTGTCTATGCCAGCATAGTGTATCAAGAACTTTTCAGTGTGCAGCTTTAAATACGTTTCCATTACCATTTGATTCTAAATTTCCTGGAACACTATTATGCTGCTCAAAAAAAACAGCACAATTACACATGTGTACGCATATGCATATACTCACAATCTTCAAACACACACACACACACACACACACACACACACACACACACACACACACACACCCTTTCCTAAAGTGAACGTTTAGAAATAAGTCATCTTGAGTCCTTGAAGTACCTAGATTGTTCCTCTGAAAATTCGCTTTCATGGGGCTAACATCCTGCTTTTGACAGCTGTCTTAGCAAGAAAAGACCCAGACACACAACCACGTTGGTGTCTATTCACGCCATGGTAACCGTGCTGGTTTGAACGTTGACTGGTGGCACAACCCGAGCAGATGTAGTCCCCATATGTGCAACTCCATAGATAAGCTCTCCGAAGCGCTGGCATCTGGGTGTCAGCTTCTCCTTCCTGGCCCCACAGCTGAGTGTTCTCTGAGACCTGATTGCTTCTCTGCTGGATCAGCCTGCTGCCACCCACTGTGCTCAATGGTTCTACCAAGACTCCAGTGTGTTCGAAAACAGTCAACCAGATAGTCGCCTAATCCCACAGCACTCTGGGAACTCACCTGATTTGCCAGTGGCAGGCACTAAAGTCCATCAAGACAGAGCTCATTCCTTCTACTCTCAATTACTGGGACATGCTTTGAAATCCACCGAACACTAACAGGGTAGTGTGTCTGAAAGCGCTATGGGAAACTGAGCTTTTAAATGTTTCAGGTCTCCAACTGGGAAATTAGTCTGAAAAGAAGATACATCAGAGCAGATGATTTAGATATGAGTTTCTCTGGTTCTGGGCATTTTCACTATAGTCTTGAAATAGCGTCTGTCACAAGCACTTATCGCCCAAAAGGCAAGGGAAGGTCATCCTCCATATTTCTGCTCTCCTCACTTGCTCCTTTGCAAGCGAGTCCCTGGATGAATTTTTCCTTCCAATTGGGAGAAACAAAATGAGAAAAAAAAAAAAGATGCTTGGCAAGTGTGAATCATCAAAGATTAAAAATGCCAAAGCCTTCCTCCAGGGAGGAGAGCTAACTTGATAATAAATTAACAATGACGTGTCCTCCCGCCTGCCTGTACCAGCTTTCCCAACGCAAGGACCCTCCTCTCCCCAGATCGTGCTGACTCCTCACCAACAGACAGAAATCTCTCCACTCAGAGGCCCAGTGTGGGCCTCATGCCTTGAGGGGAGGAAAGAGTGAGGAAATGAGTTTTGTTTGATTGATACGAACTCTATCAATTAGATTCCTGGGTGAAAAATGTCACTGTGATACAAAAAACTGGTATTTCTGAGAACACAAAATGGAGACGAGATTTAAATTAAGGACAGCACAATGACATCACTTCAAAAGCCACCACAAAGAGACACTAAAATAACACTGTGTGCTTACTTTAAACGAAAATAATATGATCACAAATACAACATCTCACAACCTATCCAGTCTGTAGCCAGGGAATTAAAATACAAAATTCTCTGGCCCATACTTGTTTTATGCCTTACAAACATTTTAAAATGGAGCATAACCAACGTCCCCAATAGGTCTTGCTTCTCAAATTCTGTGCACAAGGACTGGACTGCCAAGATATTTAGTAAGAAATCATGTAGAGCTAGCATTTGAAACTTTGCCATTTAGGAAACACAACAATTTCAATCCCTGCTATTTTACACGTATAAGTGAAAAACAAGGGAGGCAAACCCACCCATGCTCCCCTTCAGGAACATCGTGTTGATCTTAAAGTGTATTTTAAAATTTTTACACATTAGGGAATAGCTGGAAGGTACTTATTTCAAATAGTCTCTTTTGGCAGAATGATTAATGTAAATAATGCAGTAAATCATAATGTGCAAGAGATGAGCAGTGGGGGTGCTCGCTCTGGTTCTGTGGAGTCCTGTGTCTCTCTCTGAACGCTGAAACCGTCTACTAGATGTGAACTGTGCTGACATTCTTCTGTAAGCTGCAAAACCTCTAGTTCTCTGTTTAATACTTTCCCTCTGTATGCTCCTGTGAAGCCCTCTGAAGGAGCTGTTCTGTCTTTCAAAGAGCTTTGACTTGGGCACAGTTAATCACTAACTGTGATAAAGCAATTAAAGGTATTCATAATTAGGACCAGACCAAATGTAAGTAATCAGAAAATTAAAGGGAAAATGACATCGTGATGGGACTGACTTTTCAAAAATGACCTCCAGACTGAGAAGGACACCTCACATTGGCGCATGGAGACTCAGGGGCATAATACACTAACCCTACCAGGGCCCAGCAGACAAGTATCTCCCTTACCTGATCAGGATACACTCTGAAACCACTCAGTATTTCTGATGTCTTAACACCAGTACTCAAGACAAAACCATTGATCCATCTGAAGTTCCACACAGTGTGTACACAAATTCAAATACGTCCTACAAATACGAATACCTACTAAGAGCACGGTATAATAAGACACAAATATGATCAAGAAATGATTCCTGTCTTCAAAATGCTTATGATGTAGCAAGATGTCTAAGACATATATGAAGCTGTTTGGATTCTTCCCTCTGCAATACACACGGATATAGCCACGTATGGCTGAACAGAGGTGTCTTTTGGCATAGGAGTGGTAGAATAGTCGTCTGTTTACCTAATTTTACACAGTTAAAATTCAGTCCTTGGAATTTTAGGTCTTGTCTCCACCTCTGCACTTCAACTTCAGTTTAGGACTTATCAATTTATTATAAACTGGAGGAAGAACAGTGTATGAATATTGCGTAATTCTTCATCTGTTCAGCCTCATCTAGTAAGCAGTCTGTGGGTGCTCATGTAATATTCCTAAAAAGAATGTGTACTTGTCCTGCTCTGATTAAATTGGTCTACATTTAAAGGGAGGGAGGGAGGGGGGAGAGAGAGAGAGAGAGAGAGGGAGAGAGAGAGAGAGGAGAGGAGGAGAGAGGGGAGAGAGAGAGAGGAGAGAGAGAGGAGAGGAGGAGAGAAGGGAGAGAGAGGGAGTGAGAGGAGAGAGAGAGAGAGAGAGAGAGAGAGAGAGAGAGAGAGAGTAAAACAATAGGCTCTCCGTAACAGAACCTGTCCTTTCAACACTACCTCCCCATTACAATAATCTGGAAGAATCCAAGGCTCCAAGTCATGGAAACAATCTAGAAATTCAGATTTGATAAATAATAATAATATTCTGGTCTGGATTAGTGCTATGTGTATAAGAGACCTCAGGCTAATGGAGGTGTAAGGAGGAAGATAAAACACGCATTTTAAAAACTAAATGGGCTTTAAGCAGTTGTTTTCACTACGAGAAAAAGCATACAGAAATGAATGTAAGTCTCACTTCCATTTTCATGTTAGTCATGAATTTTGTGTATTTGGTGGGGGAGGCATTATTTTGTGGTTCTGAAAACTCCCTAAGCTTCTCTGAAAATCAGGCTCACCCCCAAACCTAGTGGCATGAGATTCTATTAGATGCGGTTTGGTTGATGTGGCCCCAGATGACTTTCCTGTGCCTTCTCTCTGCAGGCTGCCCCAAGTATCCATTCCTGTTAATGATCTATTGCTTCTGTCTGATTCAGTGCAGCCCACTGGCTATGGAAATGGCAAGTCTCAGCAGGAGACGACAAAATGGGCAGCAAACAGGGCTGAGCCGTGTCATTTTCCTCAAATACTTTCCTAGGAACGAAATGACAAGCTTTGAAATGTTGTTGTCTGCTCAGGGCAAATATTTCTTTATTAAACAAAAGTGGATACCTCCAGCTTCCATTCGACCCACAGCTTACAGTATGTTGCTTGAAAAGCTTCTACTGCAAAATAATTTAATGCCAGAGATTTCCCCCATACTTCCATTCTCTGTCACTCTCCACTTCTCCATTAAGGTTCAAATCCCAACTGTGCCAGGTACCAATAGCTGTAGGACCTTAATATCACTGTACCATATCCCCCACCCCAATAACATAACTATACTTAGTCTCAGGATAAGGCCCAGCTAGATGAATAGTGATGAATTACCAATGGTAGTTAGCTGGTTAGTCAGCTGCCAGTATTACAATAGTTTGATCTAAGACAACCCAATTCTCAGTTTAAAAAAAAAATCAGACAGTCTAGCTGGGACTCCAGTGGAACTAAGCCATTCTGTAGCGATAATAGACACTGATTAAAGGGCCCGAGTGGGGGCTTAATATTTAGGGAGCCCCAACAATGACTTGTGAAGATTAAACGCTGTCAAAATCATGGGCTGCCCTTCTATATTCAGTCCACCTAAATGGGATCTCAGGAGAGGACACAGCTGATCTCACTATGCATTATTAAATAGTTACCAAGTGTTATCTCCTATGTGACTACAATTCTAAAAGTATAATTTAAAATGTCATTGAACTATCCTTATGGATTAAAGATGCAATTAAAGTAGTCATTGATATTATCATTTGCTTTTGTATCTATGTAGAACTCACAGACTTCCCGCTTAGAAAAATTCTTAAAGAAAGAATCTTCCGTTTCTTTAGGTCAAGTCTAGCCTTGCTCTAATCTCTACCCCAGACGGATTCTACCACACCATCATGCCGCTGCAGCACTCCGGAGCGAAGCATGAGAGCCGGTTATTTCAAAGGCATTTTCCCGAGGGCCTAAAGGATCCCTTGCATTTTCCTACGTTCAGCAGTGAGGGAAGAAGCTCTTGTGACCTGACAAACCCTGCTGCAGCTGGTCGACCTCCTGGGACTCACACAGGCTTCTACTGGGTGGGGATCTGACCACTCTTTACACAGTTCAACCACCTAAAACAACTGCTTGTAACTTCCCTACAGTCCCAAATACATTTTCCCAACACAGGTAGATGGAATGGTGTGACTGACATTTCTTAGACAGGGTTTTATTGCATTGCTGCAGAATAGTATCATCCCTTGGATCCCTTAACTGGCAAGCATATATCAACAGATCCTAAACTAGCAAGTGCCTGGAAGGTGATATTCACAAGAAGCTGACAGACAATAATATAAAGAGCTGGAGGCTGGGTGAGCCTAGCTCCTGGGCCAGCCCACAGGTTCACACCAACTGCTCGGGGTGTGACAGGGCTCCACAGCATCACCCCCACTGTGCTGTTCTCCTTGCCTGTGCCTAAAGGGTCTGGTTTTCTGTGCTTGCTGATGGCATAGTCTAACCCAGGTCAGAATTAGGAGACCATCTGTAAGCGTGTCAGTGGAAGCCCAGGCCTTGAAATCAGAATGGCTCCCACAACGACTTAAAAGAGGCAAGGATCACAATTGCATTTTGGTATTTACAGGAAGTCAAATACTTGATTTAACTTTCCTTCTCTTTTCTTACCTGTATCTTGAAAGATTTTGGTATTCCCCTCTTCCCACTTTATACAGTTAGAAAGGTATTTGAACACACACACACACACACACACACACACACACACACACACACACGCACACACACATACATACACACACACACTCGCTTTCTCTTGAAAGACTCTTCTATAGTAATCTTTCCATCTTTAAAATGCTATTAATGTAAACTACAGATGTGAAATTATAGTGTAATTGTTCAATTATATGTTCCATTTAGCTCTTATTGTATTTACGGATTTTAATATCTTAAAAAATAATTCTGATGGGATTCTTCTAGGCCACTTTTTCTGAGTGTCTTTTGCTAAATAAAAGCATTCGCAGGTGTCTGCCTATCAGCTTAGCTTGAGGCACAATGCCCACAACTGTTACCCTGCCCCAACTCCAATCCTTTCTCAAACTTAAATGAGTCCAAAATGTATTTGAAGTTTGGTAAATTGTGATGGGAAAACAGTCTGGCTCCTGTGACTGGGTTTTGAGTTCCTGGTTCATGGAAATAAGCTGAGTCACCCTGCTTCAGAACATTCCCAGCTAATACAGATAATCAGAATGCATTATGTAACTTTAGGAAATTTATAAAGAATGAATAAAATATTTTTTTATAAAAGAATGTGAGGCTGGTGAGAAGGTTTGGTGGGTAAAAGCACTTGCCACAAGGTCTAAGAGCTTGAGATCTATGCACCTGTGACAGCTGACTTTGACCTTCACATGTGTGCTATGACATGCTTGTATACATACATGCACACACACACAACAAATAAATAGATGATAGTTAGGATAAACAAATAAATAAATAAATGTTCAAGAGACCAGATATCATGTCTAAGCCAATCCAAGCAAAACACTGTCCTGTGGCATAGACTGGCAGAACTTACATGCATCGCCACAGATGTATAAAAAGTGACAAATAGCCAGGTGGCAGTGGTGGTGCATGCCTTTAATCCCAGCACTCAGGAGGCAGAGGCAGGTGGGTCTCTGTGAGTTTGAGGCCAGCCTGGTCTACAGAGCGAGATCCAGGACAGGCACCAAAACTACATGGAGAAGCCCTGTCTCGAACCCCCCCCCAAAAGTGACAAAACTATTCATATTTATATTATAGCCCAATATCATGCTTTTCTAAGACATCTGCTCATTTTTAAACTGATCATATATTTGTCTTTCTATCTCACTTTATTCTCCAAATAATTCACTCACTCTTAGCGCCTCAATCAGAGTGAATGCTATTCTCATGCCTCACAGACAGCAGGCTCCCCAGAGCACCCCATCAAGACATGCCCATCTCAGTGTCAATGTTGTCCCCACTTCCTAATCTCTACCGTGTGTGACTGTGCTAAGAGAACACATGCGTCAAAGTGAAGCTGCGACTCTCAGCCCCTCCCGGAGGACTCACATGAACACCAAACTTTAAAAGGTGTATGTGAAGGGCATGGACTGTGGGAATCTGTGGCCGTGGCAAGGGGTTGCTGGTGATCAGATCCTGTGTGTTCATCTCATCTAAGGCAGGCACCCTGTATATCTATTCTGTGTAGCTCTTGTAGCCTTCTGCAAAGTAAGAAGTATTGTTATCTCCATTTGGGATTCAAGAAACTGACGTGTGAGGAGTTGATGTTGCTTGTCAAGTTCATAGAATGAAGAGTAGAAATGCAATCCAGGTGCACCCCCCAAAAGGAACTGTGTTAGTCCATTTTCCTACTGTGTGTCTACACTCAAAGTGGGTCACTAAGAAGCAAAACTATGACTCATTTTTGTATTACCGTATTTTCTTCTACCAGATACTTATTAGGTGTTCAGAAAATATGTGCTGGACTAAGCTTTCTGATTTCTTATTTGTTGTCTCATTTCCAGGACACCTGACACAATTAGATTTGTGACTACAAAGACCCATTTTCTAATTTCAGTCAACTGGACAAATAACTCTAACTTCCCTCCACAGTAAGTTAACTCCAACCCTATCATCTACCCACACTTCTCACAGTATTTCTCCATAAATTATGGCAAATGTTTATTCTGCAAATCAAAGTCAGCAAGGTCCATAAAGCCCAGATGATATGTATATCTACCCCAAGATTCCTCTGAAGGATTCTCCATCGGATGAGAGCATGGATGGATACTTTCTGACATGCCGGAGGATGAATGCTGTGCAGCAGGCATAGGGCACATCACATGAAGACTTAATGTCATGCTAACATGACTTACATCAAGGGGTGGTGACTGGATCTACCTTCTAGTTCTCCTGGAATTCTGATTGGTGGGTTCTTCTCAGTTTTCTAAGCAATTGAAAGAATAGGATCTAGGAATAGCAGCCAGTCACATTTATTCTAAAGAACAATTTGATTCTGGAATCTCTTTACAAGCTCTGTTTCTACCAGGAGCCTTTAAATAGACTGTTCTGACAGTTTGCTTGGTTATCAAGATAAAGACTGTCATCTGAGGTAAAATTTTCCATGTTTTTCTCTGAAGCAGCACATACTACCTAATGCCAATACTAATAATGTAACCAATTTTGTTGTATTCAATGAAAAATTATTCTTTCACCAAAGAGGATTTTATTGATAATGTTCTCATATTTCTATATTGAAAATATTCTTGATAGGCATTACCATATTTCTTAAAACATAGACATTATCCTAGATTATCCAACACAGAGATAAAACTACCAACAGATGTTTATCAAACTTTACAACCCAGGTATGAGACGATGCCTACTACTGCTTCCTCCATTTTCAGAATTGGAGGCACATTGAGGGCTAGAGAGCACTTCAGATCTACACAGTTCAAAAGGAGCCAGCTGGGATATGAATTCAAGTTGGCTGGATGCAGAAATCCACATTAAATGAGTCTGTCTACCCTCTCCTGTGCCCAGAAGATGCTGATGATAACTGAGCTGGGGATGTGAGACAGGCTTGGGTGCTGGCTGTTGGGTAAAATTTGTGCATTCATTCTCCTATTAACCATTTGCTTTCTGAGCACCATATAGAAAGGACTCAGACTTTGCAGTCCAAGTACACTACATTAGTACTTACTCCAGCCCCTTACTCTGATTTAGTCTGTGCTTTCTATGACTCTGTGGTATGGGAGCTTTTAGAGCAAAGCTTCATGAGTTAACTTTTCCCACATTATAAAAAAAAAAAAAAAAAAAAAAAAAAACCCGAACAGCTTTAATGTCATCTTTTGCTTTAATAAATAATGAATTAAAGCAGGAATGTTAAAATGACAGGTTTTTAACTTCTCTAAAGTGACAGGTTTTCAGCTTTTGTAACTATATGTTCTCTCAAAATCATGGCTAGCACTTTCATTTGGCCTGTTGGTTTTGAATAATAAATTATTCTTCTAAGCCTAAAACAACATTGAAGGCAATGCATTAATAATGAAACAATGGTTTGATATCAACTCTTAAGTGCTTCAGTTTTTCAATTTTGAGAATAGAGATGTTGATAAAATATAATACTTGTTTTCCAGATATGGCTCGGTAAGCCATACCGACATTGTCGTTGAATAGAGAGAAGCCACAAAGGTGAGCTGCACCCTGCAGGTAGGAGAGCCAATCCATCACCTTATTCTGAATTTGCCAAATTAGGTCACAAACAGGCCACCCCTCTTTCATAAGCCTTATTTCAAATTTTTTTTAACTCACCCAAATCCAGTAATCCAGGCCAGTCACTAAGAGAAGTTTCAAATTAACTTAGACTACTAAAAACATTTTCTAAATGCCAAACTGATATCTTACTTGAGGTAAAGATGTGAGAGAGGTAAATGGTGGTAGGAATTCTGCTCTTTCTTCATCTTCTTTTAAAATAAAAGTACTGCAACCCTTACTTTCGATTGTTTTACAGCTCAATTGATAAGGTGTGTTCTTTTTTTTTTGTTCAAGAAAATTTAAAAGCAACTAATTTAAATATGCAAAATTATCTTGAGTTGTTCATACGTGAACTTAAAAGCCGTGCAACACAGGAAAATTAAGTAATTATGCCTCCAAGTTATTTACTGCAATTAAGCTCATTTATCATATGCAAATTAGTGCAAACTGGTCTCATTAGTTACTAAATTACTCAATATGAGCTGAACAATGTAGCACTCCAGTTTGTAATGAAAAATCCCTGTAGAGGCAAGCAGTATCAATTAAGCTAATTTGCATATGCAAATATATTCACTAACTTTCTCTTTTTCTATATTTAGTTTTACATTTTCTTACCATTCCAGATCATACCAAGACTGTGGGGTCATTCACCTCTCTCAACTTACCCTATCGAAACTAAAGGGATTAATCCAGAATGCCTCTATTATTAGAAATCATTTTATTTTAGCATTTATGTCCAGCAAGATACTACCTCACTAGGAACAATCAGGACTGAGGACGTAGTTTCCCACAGATCTTTGTTTGATACTTAGAGGTTCCAGTAAAACAAAGATGACATTCTGCTTCATCAATAAAGCAGTATACCTAATGTCACTCTCAACAAGTCCCTTTGAAAACGTGACTCCCAGAGGAAGCTGGAATGCTGACTAAGCTATCCAGCATCTGAATACAATCATAATTTGTCTATTTGTTTTAGCTTTTGGTATACTGCAGGTTTAATCACTTTCTTCTGCTTAGATATTTGATCAGATGCTTTTTGTTTTTGGTTGATGTGTATGGGTATGCCCTGGTTTGGGGAGGCCAGTGGCCCACACTGGGTACCTTCTTCAATCAATCACTTCCTTGTGGTTTGAGGCAAGGTCTCTCCTTGAACCTGGAGCTGGCCATTATGCTAGGCTGGTTAGCCAGCCAAATCGCAGAAATTCTCCTGCCTGCCTTCCCAAGCACTAGGATTACAGTTGTGTGTCACCATACCCAGTTGTTCACAGTTCTGGGGATGACACTCAGGTCCACGTGTTTGTGCTGCAACGTTTAGTGACTCAGTCATTTACCAGCCTCCTGCTCAGATTTTTGACTTGTATTAGTAGACCTTTTAATCTTCTTTGCTGAAATGAATGAGACTAAAAGAGTGTTCAACCACAGCAGCGTGATCATCCTCTGCCCATCCTCAACATTGCTATAAGTGTCTGTCTATGTTTCCACGGTATTTTTTCCACCAGAATCCTTAGTTTTTCCTCTGTGATTAGCTGATCTCTGAGAGTAAAATAGTACTGTAACTGAAAGTACTTAGATTATAACAAAGACACACACACACACACACACACTTTTCCTTATGACATCTGTCACTTTAAAAAAAACTTTTCTGGTAGAAAACCATATGTTCTCATCTGCCTAACAATTCTTTAAGATGGACCGATTAATCATGATTTTGGTGCAATCTATTATCTAAACTTCAAAGGATGGAAAACAACTGGAATATAAATCCTGAATTAGTTTATTCTAGACCTGTTCCACGACATCCTCTGCCAAAAGCACAGGTTCTTTGCTTGAAGCAAGAGTACCCTGCTTTTCCAGGTGCTAGGTTTGATTTTATCATCTTAATATTTATAGGTGAGGATAGCAATATTAATATGGAACATGAAAAAGCAATATCACAACAACAATGGCATAAACATTATTTACAGAGTAAAAAAAAAAGCAAACCCTCTGCTCAGAATATACAGATAATTAAAGCATTCCATTCATAATTCTGGCACCTGGGGGAAAGCTATTCCAGTGGTTAATTTTATGACTTGCAAATATGATATTTGGTATCTTGTGTTGTGTTAATTTTGATGAAGTGAAGTGTAAATATTCAGCCTGGTCCCTACATTGGAAGAGTAAAAAGAAACAGCATTTGTACTTTAAAAAATTCTTACTCATTTTTAGTGTGTGTGTGTGTGTGTGTGTGTGTGTGTGTGTGTGTGTGTGTGTGTGTGTCTGTGTCTGTGTGTGCGTGTGCGCATGCAATAGCACATGTGTGGAGGTCAGAGGATACTCTGTAAAGGCCTTTTTCTCCTTCCACCTCTACATGGGTTCTGGGGATTGAACTCACATTGCCAGGCACGAGCAGCAGGCACCCTTTACCTGATGAGCTGCCTCAAGAGAGCCCGCTTGTACTTCCTTTTGGGAAGGAAAGCATAATTAAGAACAATACGCTCAAAGAGAACTTGAAAAGCAGGAGCCGAATTCATAGTCACATGCATGTGTTTGGTAAAGGTCCCTGTAATGACCTCCCAAAGTGCTGGGACTCTTACTTGATCTGCCATAAAATGTGCACTCTTCAGCTTCCAACACGTGCTTTCTCATCTATCTCATAAAAGTCAAAGAAACTACACGTCTTGACTTGGGCCCCTTCACAGCCTCACACTTGCAGGGCTGACATCCCATGAGCCTGCAACTGTCCCATGGATGATGCTTCAGTCCTAAAGACACTTGAAAACTGCAGGTTCCCTGGGTCTATTCTAGTGGTGGCAGTCAGTGGTAAGGCTCTGTGCACAGTGGCCCTTGAGGTACACACCACATGTGGTACACACTGCATGTGCCAGTACTGAACCATCAGACATGCTGAGAGAGAGAGACAGAGACAGAGACAGAGACAGAGAGACAGAGAGAATTTCACAGAACAAAATCATCACACAGTTTAGAATTTTTCCCTTTACAAATTTTACAGATCTGATCAAATTTTAAGAAGTTCATAAAGTATTTTTCCTGAAAGAACATACAGTGAATTATATTAACATATTAATATTATTTAATATTATATTCTATAAGAATATAGTTATAAATAATTAATGTTAATAATTATATTAATATAATATTAAATATTAATAAAATATTGATATAGTCAAAGCATTTATTTCCTTGACAGCATGGACACACCCAAAACAAAATAAAGAAGACTTTCTTCATCTCTAAACCCCATGAGGTACTTGGTCTATATTTAAATGAAACGGCTACGGACACAGGTAGCACAGAGGTTTGGCACGTGATGAAGTCACAGGCATTTCCTGAACCTCACACTGGCATTTTGAAGTGACCTCACCCCTACAATTTCATCAGTTTCCTACTTCACTCTAGCTATAAATAGCTTAATTCTCCCATTTTAGTACCACTGTGTTTCAGATTGCCCTTATTGTTTTCTGGGTACCATCTTAACCTCGTGGCAGTATCCTGGATCCAGATTCAACTCTGGTTCCCAAATAGACATGGGCTTGAGTTATTTAACTTTTCTATGCCTTAGCTTCCTCACTCTAAAAATGTTCATAATCATGACACTATATATATATACATATAGTGTCATATATATATACACACATACATATATATGTATATAAAATGAGCACTCAATGACATAGAAAATGGAAGTTAGCATAATATATGAGACTAGCAAAATCAATACATTCATGCTATTACCCACCTGGACTACACTTTTATGATTGAAACACACACATACACACACACACACACACACACACACACACACACACACACACACACACCCCACCCCACCCCACCCCACACCACACACACACACAGAGGAGTGCACATTTGTGCCCACAACAGTTGGTATTTGCAGTAGAAATTTTTAGTTACACTCAAAATATCCAGTGCCAGGGAACTGATTAAATAAGCTGTGAAACATTCATATGATGTTTGGCTGATGTATGGATAACAATGAAAATGATTCCGTGCAGGTAGATGATATAAATATGAGATATTTATTGCATAAAGAAGGACAGAAATAGAGTTAGTTTCCAATACTCCAAAAGTACTTGATCCTTGAACCTTAACCATACAAACATATTTTCACCACATGCAAAACTATTTTACCTGGACTTCACTTGGCTGTCATTCGACTCTACCATAACCATCCAGATTCTCGTCCTTCCTCCCTGGACTTTTGTTAGGCTTTCCTTCCATGCCTCATCTTTCTATGCAATGAGTGTCTATCTTACTGAAGGACTTATTCTCTCTACCTGGGGGTTATTAGAATTCCTTTCTTTAGCAAGATCAAATCCTGCCTCTGCCACCTTCTGTCTCATCTTTCCCTTGCCTCGTATCTGACTGACCACATGTACCAGAGATGCTTTTGTTTATTCTCTTTTTCCTCCAGATCACGTCTACAGGTCTTCAATCCATCCCTTGATTATAATTATCAGCCATCTATGCTCTACTGATTTTGAATTCCCAGTCCCCTTTTCAACCCTAGGCTCCACAGTGCTTTAAACTAAGATTGTGCCTAGAATTTCAACTCCTTATCTAGTATCAACTCTGATTTTTCAGAGAAAATGTCTTCCAAAAACCCTAAGGAAAGGGATCATCAGATAAGGTTACCTTAACCTATAGGGTCTGTGTGTTATCAACCCTGTCACGTTCATTTGTCCTTAATGTCCATGTGCTAATGAAGGTCTCAGTTTTACACTTTCCTGTCTATCCACAGAATAGATATGTCTACCTCAGAGACATCTTCACTTTCTGTCTTGGGCTATTTTATGTCATATTCTAACAACTCCCAAACTCCTAGATACTGTGTTTTGATAAGCCTAACCCTTTCCTTGTTCCTTCTTGCATAAAAACCTTCCCCACAGCATCCTCAGTATATAGAGAATGGAACTTGCACCTCCCAGGTTAGCTCAGTGGCCTGGTAACACATGGTGTGCATGATTTCTCCACCTTCACCACTCAGGTGCTTCCTGGTCAAGTGAGCCAACCATCATATCAAACATCACAACAGTTCTTCAAATGAGGCCTACGAGCATTTGCCTGCATCTCTTTGCATCTCATGTTGCCTTTGGTTGGAATGTTATTCTACTGTCTCTGCCTAATAAACTGCTCATTTATCAACAACTTTGAGATCCCATCTTCGATGTCTTATGGGCAAATTAGAACTTGGCTCGTTCAGATTCCTACTATACTCAACCACTGTAACATTTCTCATTTTATGAAGCTTATTTCCTTCCTTTAAATGAATGTAAGCTAATTCAAAACAACAGCCCCATGTAGTGAATTTTGTATTCCTGTTCAATGTTTGAAACTCTGGTGGGATGGTCAATTACTATAAATCATAAGGTCAGGGATCAGACCTATCATCTGAATGCCAGAGGTTTTGTCAACTATTTGCATGGGATGGAAGGGTCCGAAAGGAAGGAAGTACCTCTCTCCAGATTCCACCAATCCATGAGTCTACCAGAGATCTTTTCAAAACGAAATATATGAAGCCATCTTAAGCTTTTGCAGCACTGATACTTTGTTGGCTGTGGTACTGACACTCATCTGTGGATGAGAGGATTTCCTTGCTAGTTGGGCAGATAACTAAAGAGAACTTGACAAGGGCTCTTCTTGCTATGACCACCCCTAAGTCTAGTACTGTAAAGTTCTGCACAGACCCTTACATTGTTCTTCCACTCACAACCACTGTGTTCAAATCAAATGATATGAGAAGCTCTCATTTCCAAGGCAATTTCAAGATCCGATAATTCACCTGTGCTTGAGTATCTTGCCTTGATGGTATTTATCAAGCCACCCATCTATCCCCTTAAAGCCAATATCTCCAAAGAGTTCACATGTGGTCAGGTGTATCTGGGACCTTTATGATAAGAGAGTGTGTTTTTTTTTTAACTTTAATCCACATTCATTCCCTTTTCCCCACTATGCTCTGAGGACACTGTCAGTATAGTATTGCTTTATTGAGTTCTTCCAATACACAGACAGGGTAGTACTGTCCTCTTTAAGTTATGTGTTCTCCAGTTTCTCTGGGTTCTTCACTGCTCTTCATGTAACATGATTTCTAGGTCATGCTCATGACTGTGCTCAGTCTCCCCCAAGTAATACCCAGCTATAAAGGCTTCTCTTATAGTCTGGTGTCTAAGGACAATATAAACCAACCAAAAGTAATGAGAAACCAACAGTCTCCTCTTCAAGCCCCTGTTCTCTAAGTAAAGCATGGTGTTGAGCAGATATTTGGGATATTCTCCCTATATGAGGTGTTTACACCAAATTGCAATCAGTCCAAACTCTTACATGTTCCATTAGTTTTAAAATATTGCAACTTCTAAATTACACCCCTGTAATGGACTTTGAACTCAGAAAACAATAATCTAGAGCTACTGTCTGAACTACTCTTTTACTGACTAAGTATAAGACTGAATGTATCAGAATCTAAGTAGCAACAGCCCTGTATCACAAAAGAATCCAGTAATATATTTGTTCCAGTCTATATAGAACATGTAATAGAGATCCCAATCCTGAACGAATCATGTACAGGAAAGAAAAAGATAAAAACAGAAGGCCTAAAGAGAAATGTGATCCTTTCTGTATCCTTAAAATGAACATGGAGTTATTGTGAAGGTAACTCTAAATATGTATGCAGCTTCCATTATAGCGGCTCCAGAAACACCCCTTCTGAGATAATAATAGATTTTAATGAGAATCAGAAACAGAATATTCTGGCAAAATTAAGGCAAGACACTGCAGTGTCTTAAATTTTCAATTGTAGGCTATGATTTTTCACACAACAAAATTCTTGCAGGAGGCCTGTGAGAGAACACATTTCTTTCCTTGACCCAGTAGACTTGGTAAATCTAGGTGGAGATGGAGAATATTTCCTTTGAACACACATGGCGGGGGGGGGGGGGGGGGGGGGGGGGGGATTCCCAAGCTATCAGTCAAGGGGCTAGAGAACTAACAGCTGTGACTACACCTGACTTTTCTCAAGAAAAAATCTGGAATGTATTCCTAGTGTACAAAATTTAGGGGGATAACCTTCTAGATCCAATGCTACTTAGGGCCATCTTCTGGCTATTCCTTTGCTTAGCTCTGAATGGATAAGAATCTAGAAAGCATCACAACATCTTCTAAACGTTATTCTGGACAACGTGGAACAGTGATCCAAGGGTAAAGGTGGACGCAATAAACAGATGGTATAATCTTAAGATGACAGTAAGATAGTTAAGTAAAATGCTGAGCCAGGGATGGATTTTTTTCTGCACTAGAGAACTACAGCCTCACCCTAGTACCTTTCCCATTTATTTATCATGAAATGTGCCAGCAAAACCAATTATTATTAGAGCCCCTTACTTAAATAGAGGCTTGAAAATTCACACTAAGCAATTTTCTAATTTGAGGAGGCAAACATTGGGACTGGAAGCATTTAACAAATACAAACTCAAGCAAAGAACTGAAGGTTGACGACACACACACACACACACACAAATGTCACAGCACTTTCACAACAAAACTTTGCTCTTTGGAAAGCAATATGTAGCTCAGAGGACACACACATGATCACTCTGGGAACAGCCCGTCACTACACACTGTGCATCAGCTGAGTACAATTCATCTAAATTATTACAGCACAGATAATACTTGCCCTCCCTTTCTCATTAATTTTCTCTCAAGGAATGGCTTTCTAAAAAGGAAAAAAAAAACAAATTCATAAGAATTTGTGAATTCCAAGATAAAGTAACAGTAATCAAATATGCATCAAAAAATAAAAACATGGACAAGAAGATCACAAATATGAGATTTTCTTGATAAGATGGAAGGAAGATGTTTTAGGGGTACCTGCAAAATGTGGCTTCCCAGATGTGCTTCAAATACTTCAATGGCTAGTGCGCTGGGGCTTCGCCTTCGCTGCGCACCTATAACTTGAAAGAAAAGAAAGAGAGAGAGAAGAAGAAGAAAAACAATTGAGTTGGAGTTCTGATGTCAGATTTTCAGCTTAATCTCTCTCCATTTGCATTACCACTCTCTTACAGCACCAGTGAGTTCTGGAAGAAACACTACCCACTGTCCCTTTGGGTTCTGAGCTGTTGGAACCTAAGTATAAGTTTCGTCTGAATATCAGTATCTACAAACTTCAAACAAACAACCAAAACCTCAAAACACTCCAGACTTAAAATTTTACCCTTTAGACAGTTTTTCCTATACTGAGGTAAAAACACACAAATGTTCATATTTCTTTAGAACAAATTAATATAGTTTTTCTATAAACTATGACATTGCTCTTTTTCAGTATAAGTAGCAATAGTCCCAACCCCCACTCCATGCTAGAGAAAGATAAACTCCAAAATCCCAAACAGGACATATCTAGTATTTTTTAATATGTAAGTTCATCACAACTTACAAAGAGTCATGTGTCAGAGGACAGAGTTTCTTTAAGGGGCATTTACACTGGTGTGATGTGTCAAGAAGAGTGGCTTCCATAGCTCTGAGTGCTCATGTGACTGACTATTCTACAAAGCCAGCAAGCAGTTCAGATGGACCCTGGTCAGCACACACTTTCATCAGTGGCTGTCTCTGGTCTGGAGATGCCAATCATCACTGTACTCCTTCCCAAGGGGCAGCCTGCTGGGTGGCACCTGCCACTCCAAGAGACCTCATAACAAACATGCACTTCCGGACACAGCATGGATGGAACCCAGAACTGAGGGTCCTTTCTTACCAGTATTTTAAATGTACAGTGCCAGTTTGCTGTTCTATGGGGTGTTTATTCTTTCTTCTAGAATCTCAAGTATTGTAAACACCTGTTTGCTCTACAGAGTTTTAAGAAAGGACATGTTTAGAGCTTTTCTACGTTTCTGACAAGAAAGATTCTCCAAGATCGTCCTGCTTCTTCACACCCAGGTACTAAGAGGAAACAAAGTCGAAAGCCCTTGCTTCCTCACAGCTAAAGCCTCTTTCAGCTGATGGACAAGACAGTTCTGTCAATCGGTACTAGAGAAATGCCACTTCCTTTTGGTTGCCACACCAATCGCTCCTAACGAGAGCTGAGTAGGGTTGCAACACAAATGCACACAATTATTGTGCCGTGTAGACACAGGAAGCCTATTCTAATTACTAAGAGGACACATCTGAAAGGCACTTTGAAAATAGCATGAGCGCCAAGTGCCATTATTGCTACAAGAGAAAAGGGAGACATTTTCTCAATGGAAAAAATATATAAAATATAATTGAAGAGTGATGATTATTAAAGAATATTCCAGCTGGAAACTCGAGTCCCATATCCCTGTTTCCTTCAGAAGTAAAACATACAACTAATAATTTTCAAATGGGGAGAAACCTCATTTCTTTGCTGAGATTAATCTTTATCATAGGTGCAGACATAGGATTTTACTTTTTCATATTTAAATACATTTAAGTAGCACTGCTGTGTATGTGTGTGCATGTGCTTCTGATTAATTTTCTATTCTAACATGCACATTACTCCCTTCAAAACTCCTTTGGCATTTTTGATAATGCAGCTGTCTTGCTGAATACTGTTTTCAGTCTCTAGAGTGCTAATTGCACATTATGGTAGCTTGGTGTGAATGATCCCACATGAATAAAATCTGCAGCTTTTTTTTTTTAAGATTATGGGGATGGGTGGTTTTTAGGAGGGAGAAGGGGAGAGCAGAAAAACTTCTAAAATGTCCACTCCCTTTTAGAGGCAGTAATTATGATTCAGAGTTTATTAATAGTTTAGAATTTGGGGAGATTTTCGATCACAAGCCGTGAAATAAATAACTGCATGCCATTTAAAGTAGGATTAATGTTGGACTTCAGATAACAGAAAGTATTCTATGAATAACTCAATAAGGTGGGACTGAAAGTGCCAGAGCCAGTGACTTTAGAGAGCCCTCCAGCTTCCCAGGGAATGTAAGGAAGCCTTTATTGACTAGAAGGCCCACAAGGCAAGCTCTAGCAACAGCAGATGGCAGCTCAAATGCTTCTAGAAGCCCCAGAAACAGTTGTCTTGAATAACGCTCAGGGATTATGCAAGCCTGGCTTCCGCTGGCCTTTTTCTTCCTGCCTTTCCTTCACCAGTGCTCAGGTTGTTCTACAAAAGGATGTCTTCATCAGGTCTCGCATCCTTGACTCTGACCCAAGCAATTATTCTTTGTTCTCCAAATCCTCCGGAAGCCTCCGCGTGCATCCCAGCACACGCTAGCACAATATCCCAGTATTCTGGAAGTGGTTTCATGCTATTCTACTCAATGGCGTTTTTATGACGCTGGAACTCCTCTTGATTTATCTGTTTTGCACTTATGCAGGTGATGTGGGGCTGTAATGACAGCTCCTAATTTTACAGCCAACATAAATATGTTAAACAGGAGCCCATTATGCCCCTGGTAGGAGCCCTGCTTTAACTCTGGCATTATTGGTAACTGAATAGATGTTAAATATGGACTTCTGCACATCTCTTTTGGTACTCTCCATTTTGAGAATTGGTAGACTTATAACGCTGGGACAATGGAAACAGTTAATCTGTTTTTTCCTGCATTAATATTACTGTGTTTGCAGAGTATCATGAATGCCAAGAGGACTAAAGGGCATGACCTCAGTGAGGTCTACTGTCTTTAGCATGGTCACCTGCTTTGTGAATATGTCCCTGTCTCTTTGCTTCTAAAAGGTTATACTTTCCAAGTTCCTTTGGTAGCTCCCACACAACAGTGCCAAGGTACTAGACTTGTTTTTCATTCCACCTGCTGATAAACTTCATTTATCAGTTTATTTAGTTAAGTGACTACTTTTTGAAATTGAAAGAACACTAAATTAATAAAAACACTCATAAGCAGAACATTACTAAATAAAGGGAGACTACTTTCCATTGTCTCTGAAGACTGCCACTAACTCACAGAAAGGAGAGATGAATAGTCTGAACAGCATATACAAACGGTTCAAAGAAAGCAAGCACACCATATACTTCAACTTAAAACTCTACTCAACATCTGCTTAAGTGCCCACTGGATGCTGAAAATCTCTAACTAGGAAGTGGGGACTAGTGTTGGGACTCAGTTAACAAATACAAGAAAATCTGTTGCTTAAGACTGGGCCCAGCATAAAATTATCCTTAAAAAGCACCATTATCTCATATTTTATAAAGGTTGAAAAGGAAGCACCCAGAGTTTTAGAGCTTTTAAAAGGAAGAAATATACAGGGGGAAGCATTTATTTTTTCAAAGAAATTAGCTTAGGAAATCCTGGTCTTATGTTTCAGAAATCCCTAGTGATGTGAGAAGCTGTGAGGACGAGGCACTTGGCCTAGCTCTCATCAGAAGGTAGAAGGCATCCAGGGAAACCAGTTTAAAACACAGACTTAAAAAATTAGTTTTGCCCCTCAAGAATGTCAGCCAAAATATTCTACTCTGGACCCTGCTATAACCACACATGGCGGTCCCCAAGAATTAATTCTGTGCAATAAAAAACAACCCTCTGTCAAAATTATACCCCACCAGCCCAGTTACGTTCTGAACTGGTGCTCCATGCCTCCAGGGATAAAGTGAGGAAGGCTGGGGATTAGCACTCAGTGGGAGTTTGACCTATTCAGCCAAAAGGTCAACTTGCCATGGAAGAATCCATTAGAAGCAGAAACAGGACAGCTCAGTAGATACACATAATGAAAGGAGAGAAGTCCTGGGCTCTGGCTGCCTCGAGGCCTGCTTTGCCCTTTTCCTTCCCAGCCCTCTGCATGCAGGGCCCTCACCAGCATAGTTCATAATGCAAGGGGCAACCACAGGCAGAGAACTGCAGAGAGCCTGCTGCCAAAGTAGGGTTCACTCAAGAAAGGAGAAAGGTCTTCCACCGTGAAGAGTGTCTGTCGCACAGAGAAAAGTAGGCTTTGGTTGACAAGAAGTTCAGTTGAAGTCAATCTCACTCCACTTCCTAATTCAGCGACCCAGCTCCCAAGCCAATGCTGCCCTTAAGTTCTCCTGGCAACCTCATAAGAATGGATCCCCCCACCTGGAGAAAAGGCCAGCTCTTTGCCTGGCCACCTCCCAAGGCTGCCCTCTGAATCCTTCATGCATGGAGCAATCTCTGTTCCCACACTGAGTTTGGGGGAAGGGAGGCCCAAAGGACAAGCTTAAAGGCATCTGCAGACCTCACTCCCTGAGCTGTAGCACTTGGGCTCAGCAAAGCCAGGGTCTGGGAGAGAATGAAGGACAGAATGCTTAATGAGTCTTTCTATGGCTACCAGGAACAGAAAAGGGGTTTCCCTTGAAGAATCTCAATTAGCGGCCCACACTGGAGGGTCAGGGGAGCCAGAAAAACTTTTCTCAGGGTCTATAATAGTTTATAAGGTACAGATGTGTGTGTGTGGGAGGTGGGGTCCTGTCTTAACTTTGTGACTACTGAGAAATTCCACATCTTCCTGTAATATTAGACCAAATTCTAAGTCTGAATGTAGCCCACACAGTTCTACCCAGGGTCTACAACCTCCTCCATTTCACTAACCTCTTTGGTGTTTTGAGTATGCCTTACACACAGGGAATTACCAGTTTGGAGAAAAGGCATGGGAACAGGGCTCAGTACCAGATTAACTCACAGCAGGGCTATAACTAAAGCTGCAACTGAAAGGCCGGGTGCACTGTGGAAAACACGTGGTGTTCTCAGGCTACACATCTGGCAAATATTGAAAACTAATACTCAGAAGGTTCTACCAAAGTGTTCTCACCAAGATTAGTTGCTACCATTTAAAGTTTAGGTCAGAGAAGAAAAATAGTTACTGCACTGTTAATCAGGTATTTGAAGGTCCAACTGAAAATAATTACAAGAGTTGGGCATGGTGGTACAAACCTTTAATCCTAGACTCTGGAGGCAGAAGCAGAACTCTCTGAGTTTGAGGCCAACCTGATCTATATAGTGAGTGTCAGGATAGCCAGGGCTACATAGAGAGACTCTGTCTCAATAATAATAATAATAATAATAATAATAATAATAATAATAATAAAATAAAAATAAGGGGCTAGAAACATAGCTCTGTGGTTTAGAACACTTGCTGTTCTTGCAGAGGACCCAGGTTTGGTTCTCAACACCCACATGGTGGGTCAAAACCATCTATAACTCCAGTTCCAGAGGATCTGATGCTCTCTTCTGGCCTTTACTGGCACCAGGCATGCTTGGGATGAACATATGTACATATAGAACAAATACTCATGCATATGAAATGAAATAAAATAAATAAACCTTAAAAAAATTAAAAATAATTACAAGAAAACTCTCCCTATATGCTGGAACTTATTTTTAAATTCACATTTCAATTTTTTTTTTAAAGTTCATAATCTGAATCCCAGAACCTATCACACATTATAGAGTACTATCAATCCAGGAAAAAGAGATATTTAATCATAAGGAAATAATTGAAACTTTAAGCAGTCTTATGCTAATTGGAAAGCTCTCTGATGCAACACATTTAAATTTCTTCCACATTTTAAGTATGGATTGAATGCATTGGGGAAATTTAAGTATGGGTTGAGTGCATTGAGAGAATGAGGGACAGTATGACTGGAGGTTTTAGTGCTTACCAATAGGTGGCTGAACTGGGAGGAAAGAAACCATGCATGGTTTGCTTCCAACCACCACAGCATCAGGAAAATGCCCGTGTTCAACAGGCCTGGCTAGTGAGGAGAATGGTTCTACTTCTCACTTTAAGAACTGACTCTCTTCCTTTGATGCTTGCAAAACTGCTTGCGATTTTCCGTTTCAAAATGGCATAGTATGAAGTGTGAAATGGCATCCAAATTCCCTGTCTCTCTTCACCAGGTTTTCCTATACTTGATCATCAACAAATTACAGCTTCATTGTGGTGGAAAGGCTCCCGTTAAAATATTCACTTCCCGCACCTCACTTCTCATTTCCAATGGAGGAAATAAGAGTTTCCTTGGTAGGCATCGCAACACCTCTAGTTAACAAGATGATAAAATGGCCTTTGCCTAACAATGTGGGGGTTCCTACATGGACCGCTCATTGTAAGGTCCTCATAAGGTCACTTATAGGGTGGTCGGCATTTGATGGCAGAACCTATATTTTCCCTTGACAATGGAATTCTTAGGGCAGTAGCTGAAGCAGTGTTTGGAGTGATAGCACCTCAGGGCGCCCTTCACCATCAAAGTCTCTGAGGACGTATCCTCGGGGAAACACAGGCATGGTCCACAGCTGGGCTGAGCCCCAGGGTGTGAGGTACATGACAGGTTCCTTTAGAGATACCAGGGGATACGAGAGAGAAGCAACCCTTCAAGATCATGGGTTTTGTTTGTTTGTTTGTGTTTGTTTTATTTTGAAACAGAGTTTCTCTGTGTAGCCCTGGCTATTCTGGCACTCTCTTTGTAGACCAGGCTGGCCTCAAACTGAGAGATCTGCCCTGCCTCTGCCTCCCAAGTGCTGGGATCAACGGTGTATGCAACCATAGCCTGGCTCAAGATCATGCTTTATCTTTCTAAGACTCCCAAAATAATTGCTATAAATTCTAAGAGAACTTTTTTTGATAAACTGTACTCATCACTCACTCACTACAATTTCACTTTCTTAATTATTTTAAAACAACTGCATGTGTAACTAAAATCAGCATACACACACAATGTACACATGGTACTGTTTATCAAGGACTTTAGTCCAGAACTACTTAAAAGAAATCACAATGTTTCTGGGTATATTTACTGGCTTCATAAACTTGCTTTCGGATGTATCAGAGTTAACAATTCGATTCCTTCATACAATGGAGGAAATTAGAGTTTCTAAATTTTCATTACAAAATAAATACAAGGTTAAAAAAAATCAGTCAAACCAACAACCAATTCCTCCCTGTAGATTCCCAGAGATACAGCAAGTGTTGGATTGCTCTCAACTTGGAGGAAGTTATAAAGGGGCAACAGGATGAAGAAACAGGAGACAGGCTCTTGAGTTTGATTGCATATGAACTCAGCAGGATAATATGAACTCATTTATTCTAGCTCAGGGATACTGTAGCAAATACACCTTGAGCTTCTCTGGGAGACAGGCATTCTTCCTGACTCAGGACCTGACAGTGACCCAGACAGAGTTCCCTGAGGGATGCAGACACATGTGTTGGGAGAGCATATGGGTCATGTAGACAGCTAGAGGCCTACACGCCATCCTGACAGACTGTTCCTCAGTTTCCTGTACAAACATCAGGCTGTAGTTGAGACAGGTCTCTCATCTTGTGTAAACTCATCTTCTCAGGAGCACACCATGCTACAGACCACCTGCTCCAGGTATTTGGGACAGGGCTATCGAACAACTCTCACAGGAAGGTATCACATCTTCCTTGACCCATAGCTCTCCAAAGGAAAACAAAGAAGATGCCCACTTCGGGAATTTGAACACAGCATGAGCTTGTCCTTTGGTTGGAGGGAAGCACCTTCCGTGAACACACTGAAATTATTTTTCAGACTGTAAACTTTTTACGGGAGTCAGGTTTGGTGCTCTCCCTTGGGGGGGGGGGTTGGGGTCGGGCGGTGAGATTCTTGTCCTCTCGTTTTGCAAACTGTCTTTCTAAGAGTGCTGCTTCCCAGCTGCAGCTCCTCCTAACTTCCTGGGCACCAGACGGATGCAGGCTCCGCCTCCCAGTCAGAGGGGTGGCCATTACCAGTCAGTCAGCCTGTGCTAGCTGCATGGCTGGTAAACAAAGAGGCCCCAACAGTTGCCTTCTTTCTCTCAATCTGATCCCAAAGCTTTATGTTATGACTTTTACGCCATCTGCTCCAAAGACTGAGGTAAGCCAGGCACACCCTCACGACTCTTATCTAATAGTCATGGGCCTCTGGGTTTCCCAGGCCACAGATACAAAGGGGGATAAAGACACCTCAGATCTGTAGGAAGCAGCTTGTTTTCTTCTGTGGGAAAAAGAAGGCAATGTCTCCTGCCCTCTCTGCTTTCTCTCTTCATTCATGTATTCCTCCATCCTTTCCTTCTCCTCTCTCTCCCTTCCAGTCTCTTGCTCCTTTTCTCTCTGGCTATTGGGCCACATCAATGCCTGGCAGTATGCTGAGTAACTTCTTTTCTCTGCCAAAGGAACCATCAGTTCACAAAGCAGTGGCCAGGGGAGGCTGGGCCAAAGAACACCTGCACTTGCTCTTAAGGTCACTCTGATCCATTTCCAAAGCTCAACCATTCTCATATGATAGCTCAATAGAGGCAAGCGGTATGAAAGACACTAGCCTGGCTGACCTAATTGCAAGCCTCTATTCCCATTTCTAAAAGAAGGTAAAAGCATCTATGCAAAGTTGAGTCTCTCTGCTGTGCCCAGGCATTGTGTTAAAATGCATACTAATGAGAAGGTACCATGCCGACTCTCCAGAGAAACAGAATACTGCGTGGAGACAGACGGGGGCAAAGGAATACAATGCAGCAAATGGGTAAATGAAGCCAGGATGGGGGAGTGGGAGAAAGGGAAGTCTGCAGTGAGGTCGCATGACAGATGGACTACAGTGGTCAGGCCTCTGGGGTCCACTGTCAGACACAAAGGCAACAGCAGTACATGGCAGGTTAGGGCCTTGTCACCTTGTCTGCTCCCTGTTCTTTTCTTTAAGCTACATCACCCATGGACTGCCACCCCATCAGACACTGGCAGGGTTGGACCTCCACTACACTCCAGCCTTCCTGAGACTCTTCACTGCAGCTCAACAGTCACAACGCCTCACCCAGAAGCACCAATGAACACTCAGTGCTGGGAGACAACCCTACAACCCCAACAATTTTACTTTCTACGTCAGTGCCACACCACCGCTTCCACTGTAGTCTCCAGAGCACACAATCCCATTGTGGCATTCAGCTCAGTACTGTGTGAGGCAACTGAATCACTTACCAGACTACCATACCAGTGTTGTACAGTGTTGACTCAGGTACCTTATAAGGGATGTCTGACTCATTTCCAGAGGCTGCCTATCCCCTCTGCCGGGGGAGGGGGTTCGCTGGGAGGGTTCATATTACTGGGAGGCAGCTTTGCAAAGAAGAAAAGATTTGGGCTCTGGAGTCAATCAAATTCAGTGTTAAATTCTGTTTATCCCAAACTAGCTGGGTCTTACTGAGAAATTAGGCTCCAGGGACCTCAATCTCTTCGGTCAAAACAGTCAATGCCTCTTCGAGCAATCGTGAGGACTCACAATGTGCCCCACCCAACTTGAATCTCCCCTCACTAGCTCTTACCTTCACAAGCCAGAGGGTTTCTGTTATTAAAAGTCTAGTGGTCAGAATGGGGCCCAGAGCACAGAAGGAACAAAATAAATAGTGAATGAATGAAGAGTCCCCAGCAGGATAGCCACCCCATGGGATAGCTCAGCACACAGCATTCACTTCTGAGTGAATGAAAGCTGAGGCCAGAGCTGAGGACGATCTCCTGCAGACTATCTTTATCCAGAATGTAATGGGAAGAGTAGGAATTTTTCCGTGTATGTTGTCACCAGCTCCCGCCTTTCCTAAAGGATGATGTCATAGCTACCGCGTCACCACCCACCCTGTGGCGCTAACTGCAATCAGGGTCTCAAACCAGCACAAACATTTCCCACACACTCGGGCAAAGAGCCAGCAGCCATTCTCCAAGTATCAGCAACCGCCCACTGCGTTTTCCCTTGAAGGAGTCACTCATGTCCTGTTCCAGCCCTAACTGGCATTCACTTTATGATGCTGAACGCCTCCGACATAATTTGATTAGGTAAACACATACCGCCACCACTGCTAGAAACCAAAAACAGTTCTTCTGTCCCACCACCTTCCCTTGGATTTCACCTAAACAAAGACTACAGGGTCCTCAGTGGTAACTGGGTGTGAGTCTGATTAACAGAAGATCGCCAGATTTCCAGAAGCCCCAAAGTTGGGTGAAGTTGAAAAGGAAACTGGAGAGATGAACACCATTTGGAGTATGCAGACTGGCTAACAGGTTCATAATACAGCCAGGCTTGGCACCAGGGCAGCATAGGCAGATATATTTGGATAGTCATCACTCCCGTGAAACATTAAGAAAACTTGACCTGTTGCTTAGATTCAAGGCTGACCTCAAGCCTTTAGAGAAAGGTTCTGGAGGTTTCTATCATTTCTTTCTCTGAATAACAAAGTTGTTTAACAAACCCTCTTCCAAACACAAAATTAAAACACAAAGCTTTGTCCAGGCAATGATGGAAACTTCCAGAGAAAGCCAGCCCTGGGTCTCATGTCAAGAACTCTTGCTTCAGACAAGAACTAAATATTCACATAGACCCTGCACCATCAGCAGGGTGGAATAACTGATTCTCTGGATGAATGAGTAAGTAACCAAATGAATGAATGCAAGGAGGCTCAGAGACAGCATCTCCAGCGAGAGCAGACACTTGTATTCTGCTCGGAGACTGGGAGACTGAAAGAAGCAGCCAGTTAGTGAGTTTATTCACAAAAATTGCCTTGTGGAATTATCCGCAGCTCCGCCCCTTCTAAATGCAGACAGAAGGAGGAAAGGAAAAAGAGATAATGAAGGTTTGCAAATGAAGTGGGGACAACTGTGCAATCAATCAGCATTTTCTGAAAAGGAATCTGCATCACTTGCCAAAAATCCGCACTGAGCAACAGAACTAGAATTCTGATGAGGATGGACTTTGCCACTAGCCAGTCATTTTAATCCATCCCTCAGCTGCCTTGCTTCCCTTTCCAGAAGTCAGGGGTCTCCTCAGTGTGGTAGGTTCAAACATGGGAATTCAGGCCACCGTGTGGATTCTTTTCACACACCTTCATTAAGGATTTGCTCTGGGCCAGGCATTATGTCAGCTGGAAAGAACGTAAGGCAATCATTCATGTGAGTGCATACTGAAGGCCTACTAAGTGCCAGGGAATGATGGGCCATCAAAGACTGATTAAGTGGGACAAACGGCTCTGCATTCTTGTGGGGAGGCCAGACCACAGTGGCAGTCTTAATACGTGAACACCTGTATAAGAGACAGAGGCTAAAGAAGAGTGGGGAGGTAGGAAAGGAAAATGCTTACAGGAGCCTATGAACGGGTAGGGGGGCCAGAGAAGGCCCCTGCAAGAATATAATAGTCAAGTAGTGACATGGTACTAGTATCCAGCTAAAGGGAAAGCAGATCTTAAAGGTCCCAACATTCGAGAAGCTTGCCAGGTTCCAAAATATGACAAGGAAGTAGCCCTCTCAAGGAATATAAAGCCTAGGAGAGAAGGGGAGAGGAGAGGGTGACTTGGTGGAGTTCAGAAGGAACACCCACCTCCAGTGAAGTGAAAGATGTGAACAGATAAGAAATAGTTGGGTTGCAAATGATCACAAATATTTCTAGGCAAACAAAGCCATGTTTTTATTGGTGGCAATGGGGTGGGCGAGGTAGAGAGAAGATTGTATACAAAGAAAGGAATAAAATGACTAAGATATGGGAGATTCATGTACAGAGGAAGACATGGCAGAGGGCATCACCTGTCTGCCACCCCAGTCACAGATTGCCTTACAAATATTGCAAAGGGCATCCCAGCCTTCACAAAGATTTGGAGATTCCCTCAGAAAGTCTGAGCAGGGCTGGATGGTGGGGGAAGACCTGGACTGTATTATATTAGCAGGGGAGGGAGGGGACGGGAAGGGAGGGGTGGGGAGGGGAGGAGTGTGTTTGGAAGCAGGCTAAAAATGTTGCCATTGCAAAGTCTAGGCAGGACATGGGGAGGTACGGCCCCCATAAGTGAGCAAGACTGTAGAAGAGGGGTTAAGTTCTGTGATATTTAACAGGCGGGGCTAAGATGGCTTTGGGACCAATAAGGTTAAAGCATTAGTATGAGTTCTAGGGGTCTGGGGTAGCAACCACCACCAACCTCCACCACCCGCCCCCCCCGACAGGTAATTTCAGAAGGGAAGAGGTGCTAGGGAGAACATGGGTTGCTGAATGGGAGACGTCTTCAAGATTTGCTCATCATGATGTTCAATGGGCCTGAGGTTCAAGATTGAGTTTTTACTGAGAGATGATTACTTGACTGCAAGTCATTAGCATCTCCAGGGGAGGAAAAACCATGATAGAGCACACATGCATCCACACACACCACCCACCACCATAAAAACACAAGTGACTGGACAGGGTCTTGGTAGATGACGTAGTCAGTAAAGTACCTGCTGCATATGCATGTGGACAGGGTAGAGCTCATGCCCCTAATACCCACATAAAAAGCCAGGCAGAGTGGCACACACCTGTAGTCTTAGCACTGAGGAGATGGAGGGAGGTCCTTGGAAGTCATTAGGAGCCTGTCTGTCCCAATCAGCAAGCTTCAGGTTCAGTGAGTGACCATTTCTCAAAAAGTAAGGTAGGGAGTAGCAGAAGGAGATACCCAATGCCATCTCTGGTCTCCCCACACACAAGCATGTGCACACATGTACCCTCCCCCCAACCAAACCCATACATACACCAAATAAACAAACAAACATAAATAAATAATAAAGTGACTAGATTGTTTACATCTTCAAAGAGAGAGAAAAAAAATAGCCAAAGCCATGAGAGAGAGAAGCAAAACCATCTACAGAAATGGCAACATTCCTTGGGGTTTATGGGAACTTGACAAACAGGCAACACACTATTAGCTTTTAATTCCAAATACATATTGTGACTTTGTAAGCGGAATGTACAAAAGCAGTGTTCCACAGTGCAGTGGCCCAGCCATCCTGGAAGAGAGTTCAACCTCAGAAGTTCTTCTAGTTGAAAGTCAAATAACACAACAATCTAGTATCTGGGCTCATGAGTAGGCTAGGCCATAGGAAGCTTCCTGGCTACATCTAAACTCAAGGTAGTATGATTCCCCAGGAATGCCTGTACTCCCCCCCCCACCCCCCCCCACCCCCCCGCCCCATGACTCTGTGATGGTTTGAATGACAATGTCCCCTACAGGCTCAAATGTTTGAACACCTGATCCCCAGTTGGTGACCCTATCTGGTATGTTTAGGAGGTGTGGCCTCACTGAAGGAAGTATGTCACTTGGGGATGGGCTTGGAGAGCTCAAAGACTCATGACAGCCCCAGTTTACTCTCTCTGCTTCATGCTTGCCATTGGCCATGTGAGCCCGCAGCTTGCTGTGTCTGCTCCCAAGCCTGCCTCCTGCTGCAGGATGCAGAGTTCCCTCTGGAACTCTAAGCCCAAATCACCTTTCTTCTGTAAGTTGTCTTGGTTATGGTGTTTTCACAGGGCGATAGAAAAGTAACTAACGTAGACTCCATTTTGATCATGGCTATAGTGTAAGCTTACTATTCCTGATCTGCCTCATGGTTTCTTCTCCACTGTGTGTACAAGAAACTCAGCCAACGACCCTGGTCTCCGTTCATGAAGTGTATTTCCTGCCAGTTTCACAAAGGCATGAAACCCCTTTCATGTGAATTTATAATGATGCCCAAAATGCCACAAAAATGCAAGACCCCAGTTTGCTATAATGCTGTTTTGAGGTTTCCCCTTACTTCATATGCTCCCAATACAGCTGAGCACTTCACTCATTCACAGATGTTCTCTCCTGGTTCAGTAGGCCCCAAGTTTCTCTGTCATTGTATCTTCTGCCATGGCAAAAGCTTTACATGCCATCAATAGAGGCGTGACCTACAATTGCTTTTGGAGTCCCTACAAATCCTGAATCACAAAAGCAATAAGTATGATTTCCTTCCAGCCAAGAGCTGTCAGACACCCACAGCCAAATGTTGGAAGGGATTATTAAAACACCCAGGTGTGAACTAAAAGAATACTAAGTAATCAAGGAAACAGCACTTCATCTGTTGGGAAGGGCAACTCAAAGGGTAAAGCATTAGCTCACACTCTTCTTGCGTTATTTAATGACTTTAGATTAGGCCAGTGAAGGGACAAATCTGGGACTGTCCTGTGTGGGACAGAAGGCACCATCTCCTGAGAATCCATTCTTGGACACAAGTGCCTCACCTCTGCTGAAGTCGAGAAAGAGTTTTTCTCTAATTTCCAAAACCATTGTGTCTAGAACCCTCATCATCGGGATTCAGGAAGCAACACTGGCTTCCCCCTTCATGCACTCTCCTCCAATTCTCTCCACACAGCCTGCTCTGAGGCCATTTGAACTCAGTCACCATCCTTCTCGGACCAACTTTGTTTTCTTCGTTTGTGGCATCCTCGCTCTTTCGCCTGTGTCTCCAGACTTCCGCCCACAGCTGGGAAGAAATTAGCTCACCGTATGCCTTAGGTTTGTTCAACTCGTGTGCTGATTTCATTTTCCACAGGGCAGAGCTCCGACAGTGCCAACTCAGTTTCAGCTTCAACCTCTGCAATATCCTTCCTAGGCCCTTGAAATTCTCACTAATCCATACTTACAATTTTTGGGGAGTACTGAAAAAGTTGAGGAGGTAGTTGTAATTTATAAAAAGCCCAACTCTTCAAGGCATGAACCTTACCTTTATTTCTCCTAACAGCTCTACTGTTTACGAGTTAGTGAGCCCAGATAAGACACGTCTGATACCCCAGTATTAGCTTCTCCGCTCTGTATACTGAGACACTAATACCCTGTCAAAAACAGTCATTGCAAGGTCAAATGCCAGGGTTTGTGACAGCTTTCAAGCACATACCCAACAAAGCAATGCCAGTTCTATCTGACGTTTTAATCTCCCTAGAGCAAATAATATTGGGTGCTGATAAAGGCTTCTGATATAAAGAATTAAAGGAAGCTACCAGTGTGCTTATACATAAACAGCACTTTCCTGTGACTTACTATGTTGTGTGTGATATTGGGCCAATTAGAAAAAAAAAATCTCAGAGAAATAATGGTAACCAGAAAGATAAACTTATGAATTTCCATTTTAGCACTTTGTTAAATAATTAAATGAGCTATGATGTGCCAAATACCCACTATACCTGACTGAGTGCTCAAGAGGCATTCACTAATTGAATTCCCTTCCCCTGCAAAGATATGTGTCCATTTGTCACTTAAAAAATAACCCTGTGGATTTTGCAGCATCAATCACAGGTCATATCCTCTGTCACAAATAGGAACCATGAAATGGTTATTAGAGATAGAGTATCTGATATTCTACTACAGATCTTTAGCAAAATAATCTTTCTTGAAAGTAAAGGTGAAGCTGGTGTCTGTGGCTGTCTGGGGGTGTACACACATTTATGTGTACATATGTCCATGCACTGTACTTACACACATACTTAAAATTTTCCACTTACAGTGTCCCATTTCTAAAAATTAAAGATGGTGGGTACTGGGTGGTTTGACTAAATCACCTAAACTTGGGTGTGTGGGGGTGAGTGGGGGTGTGTGGGTGTGTGTGTGAACACTCCTACTGCACAAATATGGTCATGGCCCAGAGGCTGGCTTCTACTTTCTGTCCAGAGAAATACACAGTAGTATAAAGCAAGCAGACCAAACATCCGGTCCCCCGTCGGTGGGCCGGGATTGGTCATCTCTGGTCAGCTGCCAGGTCCATCTGTGTGTGTGGCACTGTTTAGCTGTGGCTATTTGACCATTGACTAGCAAATATTTCTAAAGGGATGACTGGGCTAGGGCAAAAGCAGGTAGAAAACTCCATTTACACATGTAAGAGCTAAAAATTAAAAAAAAATAAAGTGATTGTGAATTAAATTTTTATTATTATATTTTATGTGAAAGGGTGATTTTTTTTTTTTTTTTTAAAAGCTACATTTTGACCAGAGGCTTTTTAACCAAGTCTCCATATATGTCAGTCAAACAGAGCTTGGTAAGCTCGCATGGAGTCTATTAAAGAGGGAATAAGGTTCATGAATTTCAAGCGTGGAGGGCTCTAATTACCTCATGCTCAAACTTTAACTACAAAACTCAGATAAATTGCTGCACTAAACCCATCGAGGATCCTCTACCTGATTGGTGCCGGGGCTTCAGAAACCCATCTGAAGCTCAGCGAAGCTGATCCCAGCGAGCGTTTGCAAATCAGTCCCAAGGGACCGCGTTCTGGACCTGTCCCTAATGAGTATGTAGGCATTACTTGGATGTTTTGGTAAAGCTACCCGGTAAATTAGGCCATCTGAAATTTTATTAGCCACAAAGCATTACAGCAGTCAGTCACCTAGGCCAGGAACGCTGGGGGGAAGCACTGCTGTTTAAAGGGGCTTCTAACCAGGTACCGAGAATCTGTTTCCGGCCCTGGCCAGCAGTGGAAACATGAAACTAATTGGCTAATAGTTACAGCTGTCTCGGCAGGGCTTTTGTGCTTAGAGGTGTGACCCTGTCTCGAACCAATTTATGTACACCCAGAGGGTGGTCCTATATTTATTCTCCTTCTATGTATGAATTAAATTCAAAAGGAAGGGAAACAGCTGCATCTCTGTCATAGAGCGAGGGTGTGAAACGCTGAACCTGAGTCCGTGGACTGGCAGCCTAAAAGTTGGGAGGCAGCAAATACTCGAGGCAGAGAAGGCTGGAGAAAACAAACACTATTCTCAAATATTCAAGACATCCATATTTTATCCAAAGGGGCACAGAGGAGGAACGAGGCTTCCTTTCTGATGGCTCTAACCCCCCACCATGGCTATTTATCTAGTAACAAACTTTTATAGATGTGAAATATTTGAAGAAGTCCTTTAGAAATGGCCTGAGGTGATTTCGAACTTAACAGACCCTGTCCCACCAGAGCTCATTACAGTGAATTTTATAACAAAGTACCTTCTACTTAATTTTCAGAGCCTAGCCAAGCGTATGAGAAACGCAGCTGCATTAAGCGCAATTAATGGCACAATAAAAAGCAGGAGAGGGCTGTTTAACACGCAAGAACCAGCAGTAAACACTGGCTTCATGCTCTCCTACAGGCAGTCATGTGTCAAAGGACCTGGGCTGAGAGATTTGCCTACCGGAAGGGTAAATGCCTCTCTCTCTTGCTGCAGCAAAGCCTGCCCTTCAACCACTCCGCTCAGATGCTGTACAAAAGGCTAGAAAGTTCTCCCCTCCAGTTACGCCACCAGCGGCCTCCCTCCCTTTGTGCGGGCGCCCAACACAGCAAGCTCATATTCCCACCAGTGAGGGGGAAGGACAAATTCAATCCCACTCAAAAGGCGTCTAATAACAAGTGACTCACACCATAGAAAATGATTTGGCTTCATAACTAACAAAGTTGACTGGCCAATGACAGAAAAAAAGGAAACATCTTCAATCAGAACAGTTTTCAAACAAACCAAAAAAAAAAAATTTAGTTTATGGGCAAAAATAATTATAATGATGTTTGCAAACCTCTTTAATGATGAAAAATCACCACTTAGAATTTGAATATGAGAGACATCCAAAAATAAACAGAAGCCCCAGTGGTTGGTATGGCTCTGACTGCTGGAGGATTTGTCAGTCAGTAAGCTTGTCAATGACAGTATACAGTAATGGGTTCGGCTGCATATACAGGTGGACCTGGGCATCCAGGGAGGACCCTCAGATTCAGGGACCTCTTAGGTGTAAACACTTGGCAACGTGCCCTGTGTAATACGGGCAGTACTGACAGCCAATTTTCACACGTGCTCCTGGATGCTTTACGCCCTAAGTTACCTACAAGAGCTAAAATGTAAATACCGTGTAAACAACTGCTACACTGTATCATTTAAGGGGATGACAAGAAGTGAGCTCACATGTTTATGACTGACATAAATGGTTTTACAAATATTTTGTCCTGTGTTTGGGTGAATTCATGGACAAAGAGCCTGAGGATATGGAGAGCCACGTGTATTTACGTTACTTCACTTACACAACTGAACAAAATCATTTTGCCATGGGAAGGAGCTGATGATACCTGTGGCCTTGGTAACCCCGTCTGAATTTAGGACCCCATCTTCCTAGTTCCGTGTCTGAATAAATCTGTTGTTTGAGCAATGTGAATAAGACAGGAAGTAAGGTTATATTTTTGACTAAAATCTTTACCAGTGGTCTGGAGACATGGTTAGGTGCCTGAGCACGTGACAAGTGTTCATGAGGCCCTGGATTTGAGACAGAGACAGAGACAGAGAGAGACAGAGAACTACGCGCGTGCGCGCGTGCACGCGCACACACACGCACACGGGAGCGAGCACATGGGGGTCACTGGTGACAAAGGGGAGGAAGAAAGAGGTGGAGGGACATGCTAGGGACAAAAGAGGGAGCCCTAGGGCCCAGGAATGCAGATTCTTTCTCATCAGCATCATGGACATGGCTTAACTAATAAGAAAGGTGACAGATAATTCCCCAAATGCATTTTACTGAAAACATGCTCCCCAATGTGCTGGAGCAAAAATCTGCCAAGAACATTTACACAAATTTTGGTTTCTTCATTTGCCAGTAGTCACTCTTGGTTAAAAGTGATCACAGGCCCCTGGTCGTGGTGGCGCACGTCTTTAATCCCAGCACTCTGGAAGGCAGAGGCCGCTCTCTGTGAGTTCGAGGCCAGCCTGGTCTACAAAGCGAGTTCCAAAAAAAGCCAGAGCTGCTACACAGAAAAACTCTGTCCCAAAAGACTCAAATAAATAAATAAATAAATAAATAAAGTGCTCATGGGCAATGAGAGGAGACAAAAAGCATCATCAGCGGCAGAGTGCACGGTTGGCAGGCAGCAGGGCCTGAATCTACACTGTGTCCCTTTAGACACACCCAACTATATCTCTCCCCCAAGACAAAACCAGAATTCTGGGGCCCATGAAACCGCCCAGCTGGTAAAGGTGCCCACGGTATACCAAGCCTGAAGACCTGAGCCTTATCTTCAGAACCCATATGGTAGGAAGGCAGCACCTGCCCCTGCTTTCCCCTGACCTCGGCATGCAAGCTGTTGCATGCACAACACAGACACACATCCATGGAACACCTAATATGTGAAATAATAATCTTAAAAAATTTAAAGTGTAATTCTGAATACCTCCTGTGTGACCAAAAAGCATGTACCTCAAGACAGACAAAGCATTGCAAAATGATATGAGGAAGAACACTCTGTATGCAACTGCAGAGACCCAAAGGGGCATTGCAGCCTGGGCGTGGCTGCCAGGCCCAGGAATGAGTGGAAATAGTGAGCTACCATCTGAACACAGGGGTCTTTACAAAAGAATTCAGCCACATTTTACTCTTCAGAAAACAAGATCCATTTTTCAAAAACATAACTCACTCTGTTTCTAAATGACCTAAATTTGGCTAAAAATAAGTCATTTGTACTAATAGTTTCCAAATGAGGTATTCCATTACTAGCCCTCTCTCCTCAGAAGGTCTGCTAAATCACGCTGTTATTTTCATGAAAACTGGCGTCAAGAGCTTCTCGATCAATGTAGGGTGTAAGGAACTGTATCTGTCTGCGCATGAGGCCCAACTTAGAACTGACCCCGGCCTATGTTGTTCACTGATCTCTTCATCTTCACCCCCAATTCTGCCCACACTGAAGGGCCCCACACTGCAGGGGAGAGTCCAGGTTCTAGAAGAAGCAGGCAGATTGAAATTGCAGCCACGGATCTGCTATTTACTGACAGGGGCTCTAGGCAACTTGCTTTGTCCTGCCAAGCCTTGCTTTTCTCCTCTCCAAAGTGTTTACGTAGAGAGCTGTTATGGGAATTCAAGGATGCAGAGTGTGGTCATGCTACACTCAGGCGCTGATTTCCATCCATTCCTCTCCTACTGTAGAAGAACTCTTGAGAATCAGGGATCTCTCAGGAGGACCGGCTGTTCCTCACTAGCCTTCCAGGGTCTTTGTTACGCTACTCTCTTGGCTCAGACTACCTGTCAATCTGAATTTAGTTCATGCAAACCCTGTCATTCCAGTATCATCCGGTGACCCCCCACTCCCACTCCTCACCCAGGCATCATGGGTATTTGGAAGACATCTTGCCCTGCTCTGAGCTCTTCAGATATATTCCAGACTGTCCTTCTAGCCTACGCTTTAGACCTTGCTTGAAATTTCCTTTATTGTGACTGTTCATACTTACAACCCAAAATGCCAATAGGTATCTTTAACTAATCTTCTCAAATACACATGTTTTTTTTCCCCCTTTGCTTTTTTGCTAGACTATCTGAAAAGAAAAAATCTGAATAACCCATTCAAAATGTGTCTGATTTAGCAAACATACTTGTTAGAAAGTAAATTTTCTGTGTAGGGGGGAAAAAAGACTTCATAGCTCATGAAGCAGCATGAATTGATGTCACCAGTTTGCATTCCTTTTAATCCCCAAGGGAACGGAGCTATGCCAACAGGATTGGAATTCTGATAATGCAGAGGCAAAGATCACTTTTGAACATGGAATTCTTTCAGGGTAATGAGGGTATCTTCTCTCCCTTATCCTCCACAGTAGAATTAGGATGGGGATACAGAATAACCTTAGGACCACTACGGTCCTGTGAGCCCCAGGGAGCATCCCTGGCAGGTGAAGGAGGCACACCAATGAGAAAATATTCTAATAATTTCAGCCTATTTCAGAAAGTCTCCCAGCACCACACTCGTACTAAGGAAAGGTGAAGATATTCCTTCCCCTGCCTGGGGACCATCAGGCACTTAGCTCCCAGGAAATATGACGCATGAAATCATGATCCATTCTATCACTGGTTCCACGATGAGGACACAGGGTTTATGAAAATCCCAAGAACCAGAGTTTCATTTACATGCCCCCCAAGAAAGAATGCACTGGCTTTCCACACAGCAAACTATATACCATTGTTTTTAATGCTTTCCAGTAGATTCCAATTGTTTGAGGGCAGTGATCACAGCTGAAATTATACCAACTCTGATTCAACATTTCTATATATCTCAGAGTCTTTCCATAAGTAAATCCATGATGATGATAATGATTAATTTCAAGCAACTAAGAGTGGCTAGGGAAGAATGAAATGAGATTCCACAAGCAAGCATCCTACAAGATTCTGCTGTTTAAGTGTTCAATGGAGATGTAAGCACCAGGGGGAAACTCATGGCCCCAGCAGAGGGCAGGTTGTGTCTTAACCTGTGTATTCATCCTTACGCTAATTCCAGGGGCTCATATATTTTTAGGAGGAGTAAAAAAAAAAAAAAAAAAAAAAAAGCTTTCTTAATTCCCCATTCTTCCATTGGCTAACCCGGGTTCTGTGAATACAAGAGAAGGAAGCTAACTTCAAGGATGTCAATTTCTTCTCATTCATGAGCTAAATATAGCACACTCTGAAGGGAGAGACACATAGAAGGGGCTCTTGACCTCATATCTTTAGCTTTAAGTGTAAACTGCCTTTATTTTCCTGTCGGCTACAATTTTTACTAAATACTCCTGGCTCCTTTCTGGCATAATAAAGTTTTGCCTAGGATCACAATAAAAAGCTTTCCTAACATCCATGACTGGACTCTTCCGGATTCTTTTTTTGAATTGCATCTGCAAATGAGGACCAACAGCAATCTGATGTTTCTGTTCTGGAAGCCAGGTCCTCCCATGCCCGAGCTGCTCTCACTTGGCTCACATCTTTTGGGAAAGCTCCATCTTGTAATGGCTAAGTTGAGAAGAGAGTGTATGCCTGTGCTAAGTTTATGTTTATTTTAGTTTGCTGTGTTGTACTGTCGAAAAAAAAATTAGTCATCCCTGATGTTCCTTTTGGAGAAATATGGGTATCCTGGACATGCTCCATTGCCACACGCCTCCCCCACGTCCCCAGAACATTTTCCTTAACTACTTGGACAAATAAGAGCGGGAGGAAAGAAGGAATTGCACCAGAATTTGTGCATGATTTCTTCTGGTCATTTCTCTGCTTACCTTTGCCCTTCACTGTTCTGGGTACTCTCCCGTTCCACATGCGCGTCTGGGAGGAGGGGGAAGCAGGTGATACCTGACTTCACAGAGTCACGCAGGAATAACACTAAACTATGACTGACTCTTCCTTCGGGGGACTTCATAGTGGCATAAAGTGAAGGAGACTGGGATCAGAGCCTGCCCAGGGAGGTGAGAGTAAACTGGTCACTGACTTATGGAAAGTGCCATAAAAACAAACTTTTCAGTTATGAAAGGAGCTACTGGATGGAAAATGTGTTTGATTATTTCAATGAACTATATAGGTGAGCTAAAAACTAGGGTGTAGGGTATCATCCCACATTCCTAAGGCCATTTATGTATGGTGAAAATGTCCTAGTCATCCACTATATGCTAGAGACTCAGTGGGCGTGGGCACTGAGGACGTGCTTAGCAACAAGGAGAGACTTGCTGCCCCTGTTTGTCTGGAAAGCAAAGGCTTCTGGACTAAGGCAGCTGCAATGGAACTTGGAGAAAGCTACAGAACTAGCTACACCATGGCTCTTGTATATTCATAACATAGCAAGAGACAGACGCCATTGTGTTGAAAGAGATCTGCCTACAAATGAAGTCACCGGTTTACTGATAAACGTAGGTGCTGACAATTCTAAGATCAAATAAATTCCACCTTTGCTATTTAGATTAGCACTGGGAACTAGAGGACAGCTGTGCACAAACCTAACCTTTCTTGGTTTTTACTGAAATCTTCCAGCTGATTGGATTAATTTGCATCTCCACACAAAAGGAACCAGGTTTTTGTTTTGGTTCACTTTACCTGCCATTTGATAAACACTACTACTAGTTCAGAAAAAATCTTTTTCTAAGAATTTCTAAGAAATTAATAATTGGCTCGAAATCATTCACAACAATTCCATTTCCACATATTTGGGCTCCTTCTAAGCATGGGAGCATGGTCATATGTACCAACAAAAGACGTGAAGTGTCCAGGAAACATTTGTCTGCATGAGGTGACAAATCTTACATGGGAAAGGCAAATACAATGAACAAAAAAAGCAAAGACCTGTGGTCCTGGTCACTGCCACTGCCTCCCCAGGGGCTTCGCGTACATGCAATAATTAGGTTGCGTGTTCTATCATTTGCAACCAGAAGCAACCAAGCTGACCCAGCTGACAGTCTCTTAAACCCTGAACAGGACTTTGAGTAACATAGACCAAGATAGCCTCTCATTGTTGAGACATTTAAAATTTTTCATGGAATTGATTCAGTGAAAAGTATTTCAGAGGCCTCTCAAACTTGAGATTCCCTTGCATCCATTAGTTCAAGCTTCACCCTGGAGCGACATAGTATGTGGGAAGAGGAAGGAGTGAGGGATGGCTTCTAAAGAAAACACATGGAGTGAAATTAGCCCAAGTGGGGTTATACTGCAAGGTTGAAAACCATGAAAAGAAACTAAGGCAGAAGTGAATGGAAGAGCCCACAAAAGAAACCCTGACTCATACTCACATGCCTTCAAACAAGCCTGAGTTTGGTTAAAAACCTAAAGTTGTTCCATCAGCCCAGAAAACCCTCCTAGGGAGACATGGGTTCACTGACTGAACAATGGAACAACCAGCAGCCAAGCTGATATTTGTGTAATTTCAGTGCACAGCAGATGTACAGGTGTTGGCATGAAAGCCAAACTGTCTGAAGTGGAATGGAGGACAGAATCCGGAGCAAAGATTAGAAGACAGAGAGACTTAAATATGCAGGAGCTCAGACCGCCAACGCCTGTGACACTCAGGCACTAGCAACGACGGCACGTGGGCGAGCAAATGGGCAAGGGTAGAGACTCCGACAAACACTGTATTGAAATAACCATCTCTGTGGGCAGGCTGTAAAAATCATATCACTCTCATTGAGAAATAATCCATTAAACTGCACCCCGGCGGGAGGCGAAGAACTCCACACAGCATACAAAGATATTGAGCGGCAGGGGGTAATAAACTTTATAAAAACTATTAAGGCATGAGCCAAGGCAAGCTAACACAAGGAGGAAGCAATGGCGTCGCCAGCCCAATTTATAAAATAACCACGATAATACGAAGTGCAAACACTGGTGAAAAGTGCACATGCTTGTCACACTAAATGTTCACGCTCTAGAAGAGCATCCTTGCACGGTCAATGCTGACATTCCGCAGAGAGAGAAATGAAAGAAAGCATGTTGCCGGTTGGAAAGGCGATCCAGAACTTCACACCAGGTCAGCCAGCCTATGGCTTCGCTGTTGGCAGGTATCCCAAACACTGCTCCCTTTGCCTTTTTGGATGCAGAGGTGAACTGAATGTAGGACACTGGCAGTCTCTAGTGGGTGGTGTACAGGGACACTTAGAGCTCTGAGCTGGCAGGATTCAAACACCTTGGCTAAGTCCCTGGTCTGTATCCCTGGGCAGTTTAGCAAGCATGGCGTTATGGAAACCTGCTTCTGAGTCCATGGACCTGAGGATCACCTGAAGATACAGCCCATCTTCTCTGGCGGAACCCCTCTGTTTCTCCATAATGGCCAGAACTTCCCTCCCCTAAAAGTAACTATGGAGGGATTTGTTAGACGCATCATCCCTGTGAAGCTGCCTGAGAGATGCTCAAGCTGTCTGTTAATGCTTTTAGCAAATAGTGATGGATCCGACTCTCTCCCACCACCTTCAGACATGTAGGGACCAGGGGAAAGAACTAGGAATTAGCCCAGGAAAGAGCACAAAGGAGGAATTTCGCACCCAAGACATCACAGGGAGGCAAGAAACAGTCTCTAAGACACCAATAAGTCAACAAACAGATCTGAAATGAAAACAGGGATCTGAAGGTTAAATGCACTTGGGGAGGACTTTACGTTAGAGTAAGTAAGAACCAGCCCTTCCCACTAACAGAACATTCCAGATGCCCGCTTCTCCCTGCCTTTCCTTAGCCTTCTTTTCCTCTAATTTATGGGACACTCGCTCATAGCATGAGACTCAGGGACAAAGGGCCCACCTATGTTTGTTTTTAGGTTTTCCATAAAAGCATGCCTCAAGCTTTCGATTTCTGTTCCTCCTGGATTTCTTAATAAAAATGAAATCCTATCAGGCAAATTTTGTTCTCAAAGCCTGGCTATTTTTGATTCTAGGCTGGGGAGTATTTTTATGGCTATGTTATAAACATCTGATTTTGAGTAGGTGCCACTAAATGCAGTTTTTAGATTACAGGTGGCTGGCCTAACTTTCAAAGTTGATCTACTTGAAGATGCTTTGTTGTTAAAAACTGCCACCCTATGAAGGCACCACATCGCCTTCCACTTGCTTGTAAAGATTGACTGAAGCTGCAGATACTGGTGCAGTTTGTGGGTGTGAGAATTTTTTGTCTTTACCAATGGAAATTACACAGTTAATCTCTCGGTTTAAAAACCAATCAGTTTTTAAATGAAGCACCGTGCAAGAAGGGCTTGCTTGTTTCCTGTCGTACTGGGATGAGAGGGGCAATGCTCTATGGCTCTCTCACTAGAAGGACCGGTCATTCTTACATGCGATGACAAGAATGAAACCCTCTTGATTTCACTCTAGTAATTTTTAGATCCTTTGTAGATGTCGCTTTGAACTGCCAGTTTCAACTGTGTGAGTATCCCGAGGAAGCCTTCATGGCAAAACTGGATTCACAGTAGTAACCTATTAGCACACCAACGTAGAATTTTACAGAACTCATGTGGAAAAGTTGGGGTGTTCAGATTCAAAGTTTAGGAAACCTTTGACCAAGAGTTTTTCTCCTGCTAAAACCTATTATCCATAGCTATGGTGTTTTCATGGTGTCTGAGGTTTCCTGGATGTTTTGTACGTGAATTTTTATTTTTAGATTTAACATTTTTTTGTTTGTTTGTTTGTTTCAAGACAGGGTTTCTCTGTGTAGTTTTGGTGCCTGTTGGGGATCTCGCTCTGTAGACCAGGCTGGCCTCGAACTCAGAGATCCATCTGGCTCTGCTTCCTGAGTGCTGGGATTAAAGGTGTGCACCAATGCTGCCCGGCAAGATTTAACTTTTACTTTTAGTTATCCATGTCTGCTATTTTGTCTTCCAGACCTGCTATTCTCTCGTCCCCATGACCCAACCTGTGGTGAGGCTTTCCTCTGAGGTTTTTGTTTGACTTCTTGAGTTTTCTTTCAGTGGGACATTTCTTCAGAGATGTTCATATCTTCATTATTTTTATTGTTTCTTTCAACAATAAAAAATATTGTTTTGTGGTCCTCATTCAGACATTTATTCATATTTTCTTTGAGTTCCTTGCACATATTTACAATTGTTATTTTGAAGGCCATGTCATGTGTATCAGCTAAGCCTTTTTTTCTCAGAGAATACTATGATGGGGTGCTGGTTTCTGGAGGTCATTTACCTTAGTTATTCATGCTGTTTGTGTTGAGGTATCTGGAGTTATATCTGGGTAATGTTTCTTGGTATGGATATCTGGTCATGCTCTTGTTGAATGGGGGTTTAGATCTTTGTTTGCTGTTACCCCAACTTAAGAACTCTGGCCTGTTACTTTCTCCATAGCAATATACTAACATAGTTTCACATTTTATCTTTTAACCTATAAATGATCCTCAAGTAGTAGGTGGTACTGGTACCTGACTACTACTACATGATTAACCTTATGAGTGTAAAATATGATGTCTAAGATGAAACTGAACAAATCTCAAATATAAAAACATTATTGTATGGTATGTTTTGAAGAAACAACTACATGCTTCCTTATCCAAGAAATTAAGATAACAGGAACTACCAATGGTTGGAAGATCTACTAAAACACGAACAAACAAGTCCAGCTGTGAGGAACAGGAACAGGTGAGTTAGCCTGCATGTGCATGGCTCACCATGTCTGACGACTTCACATTTTTCACCCTGGCATCATAGGATATCACCTCATACTTAACTTGAACATATCAGGATATCATGCTCATATTTTACCATTTTTTCAATCTTACATTATTTTTAAATTTCTAAGCATATACACAGGAGTCCATTAGACTTTCTTAAAACACAAATTCAAAAAGATGTCTGTAGGAAGAATTCAAATGGTGGCCTGTTGGGAATCCTTTTTATTAGGGATTTCTAAAGGCAAACTTCACTTGACTTCTCTCCCTCCAAATTAGATGGGAACCACCATGCTGATGATTTATTTGTGCCATTTGACAGGACTAAAACCAACCTGTCTCCAAATTTCACAACCATTCATATATTTTTCTAATAAGAACTAATCTTACAAGGTCCTTTTTGGCCAAGACACTTTCAGCCAACATAAACCAGTCAGACACAATACAGGATGATTAGCGCAGAGTCTATAGACTATGTAACATAAACTGCCAGTTAAACATTATAGCGTGCTTCATTTTAATCATGTAGCTTTCATCTTTTTTGAACACCCTTTCAGCATCTTGTGAAAAAAAAAAAAGAGGCTTTTGAAAAAGCTGAGCTACTGCTGAAAAGTCTACGCTGAAGTTGCTCTCCTCTGCTTGGCTCTGCTGCTTCCCTGCCCCCCACCCCCGGAAATGAAACAGGTCCTCCTTAGTCAAAGCCCAGGGTCTATGGTGTTGATGTAGTACAGCATCTTCATCTGAGAGGCCAATTTCAATCAGGATGAAAACGTGATCACGCATCACAATTAGACGTATTCTTGTTATGCTAATATAGTTAGTATAACAATAATAAATAAAGGGCAGAGAAGCAGAAAACTAGACCACATATACTACATATTTAATTAAAGGGTTAATTTCTGTTGGGCCAAATACCCACCAAAGCACAATTATATATTTTTGAAAGAAAAATTCTCAGAAAACATAATGTTCCATGAAATCTTAGGAAGCAAAGCACCCTGGGTGAGGCCCTTGGGGTTTAATAGCCTAGTGAAAACTTGCATTGAACCTTAACAAAAGCAGAGGGAGTGGACAGCTTCAGAAATCAGAATGCGATCTTTCAGAAATGTGAACTCTTGCAACTGACTTACTGAATGACCACATTGTTTGAGAACTGCTTTTGCAATCATGAGAACAATATGACAGGCCGGGCGGTGGTGGTGCACGCCTTTAATCCCAGCACTCGGGAGGCAGAGGCAGGCGGATCTCTATGAGTTCAAGGCCAGCCTGGGCTACAGAGCTAGATCCAGGACAGGCTCCAAAACTACACAGAGAAACTCATTCTTGAAAAACAAAAACACAAAAACCCCAACCCCCCCAAAAAAACCAATATGACAGATAGATTACAGGCAAGTATGAAAATGTTCCATTGAAACCCTTGGTTTTGTGTAATTAGTGTATATTAATAAAAAGAAAAAAACAAGCCTCAATGCAAAACCTCAAAATTAAGTTATCTTCCTTAAGAGCTGTAAGATAGCATACGCCTTCATAACCATTAAATAAGCAACAGAGGATGGCATTGAGCACGAGCTCTGAAGGCTGAAGTATCTTCTGTAAAAACGACAAACAGAAGGCTCCAGAGCAGACAAGAGGTGTGCCAAAAGTTGAACAACTAGCAACTAAATCCTGTTTCCAGACCAATGCAGCTTCCACTTCCTTCTCAGGGAAAAGGAAATGTTTTGAAAGAAAAAGAAAGCATAACTCAAGTGTAAGTTATGGTACAACACTCCAAACAGCCTTTAAAGTCTGCTAAGGTGTGGACAAAAGACACTACAGATTTCCAAGAATTTGGAATCAGTGTGTTCTTGGCAAAGACTTCAAAGCAACTGTCCACCACTTCCCTAGGCAGACATATATACTGTTTACACAGAACTCAGGTTCCTGGCAATTCTTGGAAGTAACCGGAGCATTCACTGGGTCTTAGGGGAAAGATGACTTTTAGAATAAGTATTCAGAAATAACACTGTATCTAAGAAACAGATACACATTAACTTGAAACCACACCAAAGACTGGGTGTAGCTCAATGGGTGAACATTGGTTAGCATCTTGGAGGTTCTGGGTTTAGTTCCCAGCACTAAACAAAATACTACAATAGTAACTATATCCAAGTCCTCAGCATTTTTTCTCAAAGGATCTAGAACTCCTTGGGGTGTCTAAGATGAACCTACCTGTAACATCTTTGGGGAAGGCAGTTAAGTTAACTAAGAGTACTGGTGACTCCCAGACAGGCATACATGTTACAACTGGATTTAAAAACAGGTTAGGAGAAGGAGCAGGAGAAAGAGGTATGGTAGAAAGAGAAGGAAGAGGAAAGGAGGAGAGAAGAAGAGGAGGAGGAAGAAAGGAAGGAAGGAAGGAAAGAAAGAAGAATGAAAGAAGAAAGAAAGAAAGAAAAAAAGAAAGGAAGAAAGAAAGGAAGGAAGAAAGATAGAATTACATACATTGCATCATATGGTTATCCTTATATAACTTTTCCTTAAAAGGTAAAAAGAGAAACACAAAGAAGGTTGACTAAATAATCAATGAAAGCCTGGAATTGGAGCTTGAAGCAGGGACTGGCCTTAAGGGCAAGGAGGAACTCGAGGTGAGTAACTTTAAATTTAAACAAAACTCTTCCAGCTGCCTACCAGCAGTGAGGTGCATGGCAAGCACCAGGCCCTTCCGAGGCTCTTCAAGGTCCTTTCCAAGCGGAGCCCCAGGATGAGTAAATGGTGAGACTTTCCTATCATTCTACAATAAGATACCCACAATACCATTTTCAAATACTCACAAATCAAACACTGACTCAATGGTAAGTCAGCTTTCCAACTTTCCCCTATTGGTACTCCACATTAATCATTTATTTTATAATCTACCTGGTTACAGGGTTTGTCTTTCAATTTATATTTCATTTCTGAATCAAAACTCTGCAAGGGGCAGCTATCTTGGGAATGAAACCCCTCTTGAGTATATACTTTTGCCTTGTGATAAAACTTCCTTTTAATGCCTCACTCTGCCTCATCTCTGAATTCAAACTCTGGCCTTCACATATGCACTCATGGGCAAACACACATGCATGCACTACACACTCCACATACACAAAAGAAATTCTCATAAAGCAGTCATGAGGCAGACAAAAGATGAACAAAGAGAAATGAATTATAATGGTAGCTATGAGTGGTATTTTCTATTAAAATAACTTTCAATGAGTGTGTTAGACACTTTTCAAGCAACCACAATTTTTATAGCCTTTAGTTAATAACTAAATAAAGCTAAACCATCCAAATGAATATATTCTTTCAAAGATGTCTTTCATACCAAACATAAAGGACACCCAAGGTAGTGGTGGTGGGGGTGGGAGTGGGGGGATGGGTCTGGTTCAAGTATTGATTCTATCACTCAAACTCACTGGACAATATCGGCATAAGTCATAATATTGCCCCCCCCAACTTAGCTTCCATATTTGAAAAGTAAAACTGATAATAGTAAAAACTGACCTACCCAATTCACAAAGTTTTCCCCTGATATAAAACAACACAGGCAAAGGTTGCTTTATAAACTCAAGTAGTACAGAAACATACTGCTTAAAAGATCAAAGGGAGTGTCAGCTGAAAACATGAAGCACTTGTTAGCTGAGTCTAGGGCAAACAGCAGGCACAGAAACCTAGAGTTTAGAGCCGGTTCAAGGAATGCTATTTACCTCTAATTGCTGCATCGTTTACCTTCATTCTATTCCTGGTGTGGCCACTACTGTGTCTGCGCTAACAGTGAGACATTAAGGAACGGTAAAAGGAAACACTAAAGAACCCGCCTCAGTCCTGGAAGACCCCCATGGTCTAGCGAACCCCAGTACCTCACCACAGGTGCTGTGGGGTGTGACTGAGGGGAGGGATATGTTGTAGCTACCCACAACAGCCAAAATGGTGATTTTGTTGATTTCTGCACTATCTCCACAATCATTCCACTTTTCCTTAATTTACGGAAAGAGAAAAATGTCTGAATGTCAAGGACAGTAGCAAAATGCCAGTAAGTATCTTGCCCATGACCTTGGAGGTCATGATGAAGGAAAACTTTCTTGGAATCTTAGAAAAAAGTCTATACAGCTCCTGAAACCTTTAGACCGAACTCAAGCTTGCCTGGCACCCAGGTTGGAGTGAAACAAGTCCACTGACTTGTGTGCAGGCACAATGCCATCAAGCCATATGGGTGCCCATAGATTCTGCCAAGTGACCATGTAGGAGAATCAGGAGCATTTGCTGAGGGCAGCAGTCCGAGTATGGGACATCCAAACAGCTGTCTACTCTGAGATTCACAGGCCTGTGGTTAAGGGGATAAGACATGGCTAATCTAGGGTGGATTAATTTCGAAACATAAAATATCAGCTTCCTTGGCCCCATCTGATCAGTTGGGAGCATGGGTGAATCATCTTACATACTGCTCCTATGTGCTGCTCTTTCCTCCCCAAAGACTCATGGTGTATTTCTACTTAATAGCTTTCAAAGGTGTCAACTACAGTCCATGATGTTGATTAGATATTGGAAAAGAAAATATAGTCTTCATAAATCTCAGTACCCTATATACTTAATCTGAATTTGAAAAAAAAAATGTGCCTTTGTTTATCTTTGTAATGATAAGTATCATTATGGTGAGACTCTGGTAAACTACTCTATTCAACTGGTCAAACTTAGCAAAGGAACCACACTAAGGGAGTGTGTGCAGGAAAGAAAGAAACTGGGTAGGGGGGGTTATAACCAGAGCTTTAGTTGTATGCTTTCAATACTTGAAATTGGGGGCTTACTATGTTGGAATTTTTATGTCATGAAAGATTTAATTTCTATCTTCAATCTGTATAAACGTAGGCTTGGACAGCAAGAGGTGTAAAGAGAGATGGAGAGATGAGACAACGTCCCCAGACCCCGTGTCTGTAAAAAACATCATTAAGGAGGGTGTTTGGACTAGGGGTGTGGTTACAGAGCAGAAAACTAGACACAAATGCATTTGGGGGCATGTATTCTCTGATGACATGATAGCTTGTTCCACACAAAGTCTCTGGGCCTCATGCAAGGATTCCTCATTCCTTCATACTGAAATCAAAAAATGAGATGTGCTGCTCAAAAGCCTGATGATCCCAGTGTTCAGCCACGTTGTTCTCATTGCAGCTCTCTCATCCTTGGAGGGGTTGTTGACACCTAATGTGTTTACAATGAGTCATAGGTGTCCAAGCTCAAGGCATATGTGAAACAGCAAACTGAAGAAAAGCTTAAGTGGGGAAAGGGCAGTGAGAGGCTACAGCAGACAGGAAGGAGGGACTGAAAAAGAAGGGTTGGTGGGGAGGCATTAACAAGAGGAGGAAAAAAAATCCGAAAACACTTCATCTAGGCCAGTTCAGCTCACAGTCAAAGCAGACCTCATAGTCCAAATGTCCCCAAGGATGTCACACCGTATTATTTTTATGTAAATGTGATGCATACCTAATGATGCTGCTAAGTCATAAAGAAAAGGCCCGTTATCATTCACAGAAAAAAAAATTCTTCCCAGGTGATTTAAATAAAAAAACGTTTGGTGATTAAAACTCTTTTTATTTGAAATTTCCTTTAAGTTCCAGGTAGGTGAAGTTTTCTTATCCATGTACTATATTCATATGTATAAATTATGAACAACTTTATAGCTTTAAAAATGTCTGGATACTGATGAGATCTTACCCCAATAAAGATGATTCCTGATTTACAAGCTTGAGTTTCAAGAGTTACGACACAGTATATAAAACGTTATTATAAATTGCAACTCACTGCTATCCCAGTACTATACCAGTTTGAGGAATGTTTTATCTCCTTCCCACTAAATCATCTAAATGTAAATAGTTTAGATTTTGGCAACTTTTGTTTCCTCTCCCCCTCCTCAACCTTTAAGATGTATGCTTTCATTAGAATGCTTTCCTCCTTCCCACCAGCAGATAATTAATTATTCTTCATAAATAAGTAAGGTACTCCTTTGCAGCTAGGTCACTGCTCAATTGAAATTATAAACTGCAAGCTTCTCTCTTTGTCCTTACAAACAAATAAATCCAGGGGGAAAAAAAAACAGACTCTTTGAATAACCTTTTTCATAAAGCTCTAATCCCTGACCCTCCAAACTGAATGTTAAGTGACTATCAATTTAGTTGTCTGCCTTTGAGAAGGCCTTCAGAATATGAGATGTCCAATCACTATCAAAATGCATCTATGAAGTCAGAAATGTAGTGGTTTTTTTTAGTCTAAAATTTCAGATATTTCATATACAGGGAAGAGAGTAATCTGTCCAAATAATTAGCTGGCAAATTGAAGGAATTAGGAATCTAAACCGAGTGTACTGAACTATAATCAGATCATTAATATAGCCACCATGGAGGGGCTATTATGTGCCTGTCATTAGGCTGCTGCTTGACATCATCTGTAACCCTCGGGACAGCTCTGTAAGAATGACTTGCCCAAAGTCACACAGTAAGTAACGGACATGAATCGAGATCGTCAATTCCGAGAACACACTTTCGAGAACCAACAAATTGAAAAAGGAGGAGGAGGAGAATATCCATGTGCTGTGCTTCTTATTCAAACAAAACATGTACATGCCTGAGTATGCACCGTAGCATTTGTAAGGGACGATGAAAGAACATCTGTTGCCACAGAAAAGCCGCACACTCTGCTTTAACGCTGTGTCCTGGGCAGCATGCTGAGTGTTCCACAAGATCCTCAGCCATTCCACCCTCGAAACAGACTTCCAAAGGCTTATATTATTACTCACTGTTCAGCACTTTCCACTGGCTGCCCATCACACACAGAATGATGGGAACATAGACTATGCTTTAGAAGGGCTACAAGATCTATCTGCAGAAACCTTGCCAGTCTTACTGAGACCCTCTTTTCACTTCTTCCTCCTAAACCATACACAGTGGTGCTCTCTCCCAGCTTCCCCTCCCCTGTCTCACCCCCTTCCTGTTCCCCCTTCCCCTCCCATGTCCGACCCCCTTCCTCTTCCCCTTCCCTCCCCTGTCCCACTCCCTTCCTTTCCCCGCTTCCCCTCCCCTGTTCTACCCCCTTCCTGTTCCCCCTTCCCTCCCCTGTTCCTTCCTCTTCTTCCCCTTCCCCTCCCCTGTCCCACCCCCTTCATTGTCCCTCTCCCCCTGTTATTCCTTCCCCACCTTTTCTTTTTGGGTTTTAACATTCTGTCCCAGGAAGGCATCGATTCCATTCCCAACTGAGAATCTGTTTGTTTTCTGAATTGCTTTCTCTTATGGCTGGCTCCTTTGGTCCCAAGTCTCGACCCTGATGCTGATTCAAAGAGGCCTTCATCACTCATTCAGAACTTTGTCCTGTCACATCAAGCAGCCTCACTTCACAGGAAGCAGCTCTATTCTATGGCACACTAGTGAGTATTTGCTTATTTATTGTCACAAGTCCCTCTACTCTGCTCTGGAATAAAAGGAAAATAGGGCTGGGTGGGAAGGGGTAATCCCGGCCAATCTTGTTTATCCAAAACAGGGTGTTCACAAACTGGGGTCAGCCAGCAAGTATCTGCTGACTGTGTGATCACACCCACCCTTAGGACAAACAGCAACGCTTCATATACTAGCTCTTAGCTCACAAATTGAGACATGTTCAAACATAGAGAAAAAAAAAATCCCCCAAATATGAAGAAGAATCCTTAAAAATTTGGAAAAATGCTACTAAAAATACTTAAGTATAAAATTACAAGGTATTTCAAGAGATTTTGAGTGAATTAACATTGGAAATATATCAAAACGTGTGGAGGAACTAATATGGCATTCCTTAGAGAGGAGATCTGTATTAAAGAAAAATAGAAATTTTTGGACACCCAAAAGTTAAATATCAAGGCTGAAATATTCATCTTAAGAACTTAAGAAAAACCACATTTGAGAAAACCCGAAGGATCAAAGAAAGCAGGGCAAAGGGCTACAGCACAAATCAATAAAGTAGATACATCAACAAGGGAGCCAGAGCAATGAGGCTGCATTTGGAAAGACCATGATAGGCAAATAACAACACACAGATACTTACGCACATCCTCGATAAGAGAATGCAGACGTAAGTCTAAAAGATACAGGTAATATCCAAGATGGCCGCAGGGGCAATGGACACAGTCACAAAAGCTTTCAACACGGCAAGGACCCTGGAGCCCTGGGGGATACTTTCAACCTGAAATTTCCTATCATGAAGCGGTAGCTCAGCAGCAACATTAAGCATGAGTTTATTCCACTAAACTTTTAAATAGAAGTTTATTAAACTTTTACACTAGCATCCACCCTGATTTTCCAAAGTAACAAAGGAATTCTACATTTGGAGAAGAAAAAAACTAAACAGCTAAGAAATTTAAAATGTTCCTCAATCTCAAAACTGTTTTGTCATGTGGCCAGAGACATGTCACCCAAATAAACGGCAGGAAAGGTTTACTGGTGACCAGTGAATCCACAGTAGCTCTACTCCTACATCATGGTAGCTTCCAGAAGAATGTAGTTGTCCTGCTTTAATTTTTCAATTTCTCGGAATGGAACTCCCCAGGCCAGCCGACTTCAGCCAAATCGGTTATCTCTTTGAAGTGCACTCTGGGTTTGGGTTGTTTTGCGTTCCTCTGCATGAAAGCCTGGACAGGCTGGTCTGGAAGGCCCAGGCTCAGGCATTCTCTCTGCCTCAGCCCCCACACAATTAGGAATGGGGGGCATCTGAAAGCTCACATGCATGGCACGCTAACACTTCCTTTTCTTTTTAACGTCTCTGTTCTTGCCACTTGCATTGTTCCACTCATCTCTGCTTCTCTAAATTTTTACCTGTCCGGGAAGGGAACTCCCCCTTGGCAACAACGGCCCTCTTTAGACTCCTTCTAGATGACTTTCACTTCAATTGTGGGTTTTGCAGCCCTGCTAATCAAGGGGTTTTTCCTTCCACATTTGTTTGGTAATGCATACTTTAACTTTCTGAACACTATGCCATACCCCAAAGGGACAGATCAGCTCGTGCATATCATTGTCTTCTCTATAGCATTCACCCAAGCACCATGCCAGGAGGTTAAGGAAAATAATCTCCGAGTTCAGCTTTCTTATATGTAATATAAAAGCTTAACCAATTCTTGTCTCCTAGTCTTATTCTGAGGCTCAATGAGATTATGTACACACAGCTCTCAGAATCGCATCTAGTACATCATAAGCACCCAGTATGAAATAAATCCTATTATGATGAAGAAAATGATATCTCACCCTGGACAGGAGAGGTACAGAAGCCTTCCAAATATTTTGGTAATTAAATAAGCAAATTGGGCTGTTAGCAAGCCATATACATATTAAAATTTTCCCAAATTTGCAATAATCTTACACTGCTATCATTTAAAAATATGTCATCAATTTACTATCAGGTCTTTTGAAAAAAACAAAACAAAACAAAGAAAAGCTATCATACTAAGTATGTACATCAATTACAAGGCACGTTTTCAATTTCAGAGATCTTTCAAATTGCAGAAATGTAACAATTTTCAATACAAGTTCTCTCCTATTCTGTGACACTCCAGTCTTTTGTGAACTCATCTTCAGCACTCCGAGGAAAGAAAGCAGTGCCCACCACCTCCCTGTCATATCCACCTGCCACCAACATCTCTTGGCACATGTCCCTCTGTGTGGCTGACACTCTGAGACTGCAGTCTGCACTCAGGCCATACTAAACAGCAGCTCAGTGTGGCAGGAAGGGGGCATGCTACCCACCGTCTACAAACCCTCCCCTGTAGTTTCTTTCATGGGACACAGTGTCTCACAGGTTGGGCTGGTTTTCTTTAAACTATACTTTTCCCATATTAATACTTAGATAGCTTACATTTCACATACTGCCTCACAATTTTCAAACTGCTTCCAGACATTATAACCTAATTTTTACAACCCTCACCAACTCTTCTGGCTTATTTAAAAATAAAACGAAGCCCCGTAATCAAATACCCATCCCATTTCTCAGATGAAGAAGTGAAGGTCGAAATAAAATGGCCCAGCCTTTCCGGTGTACAGAGCTAAGGTGTAAAACTCACCCTAGCATGGTGACCCCACATGAGTGCACTGTGTGTTAATGTACAGTTCACGTCACTCTGCCTTGTGCTCTCTACTGTCTTCTGTTCCCTTGGCCAAGTTCAAAGCTATTTGGGGACCTCACAGCATTCACGCCTCTGGTCTTCCTCCTGTGGCCACCACAGTGTCTGGCTTTGAACATAACCTCTATGGGGTAAGCCCTCTTCTCCAACCTGCAGTACAGTCCCTCACTTACAACCACCTGGAAGATTTCTCAGAAAAAGAAGGGAAATGGGAATCTTCATTATCTCTTTAAGCCTTCTACCTCTACAAAATCCTCTCATCACATCCAATTAGTGGAAGTTGTCATATGGGGGAAATAGAGAACTTTTAAAGACAAGACAAAAAAATTGTCTTTTTTTTTTTGGTTTTTTCGAGACAGGGTTTCTCTGTGTAGCTTTGCGCCTTTCCTGGAACTCACTCTGTAGCCCAGGCTGGCCTCAAACTCACATAGATCCGCCTGCCTCTGCCTCCTGAGGGCTGGGATTTAAGGCATGTGCCACTACCGCCCAGAAAAAAAAAAAATTGTCCTACTATCTAGCCAAAATAAAGAATTAGACCATGGGCTCTATTTTATGTTTGAATGTCCTAATTTTCTAAGAAAACTGCTTGCTTGTTTGTGAAGTGTTTCGGTGGCCACAGTAGAACTACACTTGGGAAGTTGAAGTCAACAGTGAGAAAACGTTAGAATCCTGGAAACATTTGCTATCAAGCTGGCTTGTGAATTCTCCTCTGAGCTACTGTCTGTGAACAACAATATAGCCAAACATGGTAGACAGAATATTTCACTACAGATGTTGACTGTACCCAATGGGTATGGCCCTCTAGAACGTTCTACGTGAATACCTCACTGCCCATGTCAATCTAACTAGCTCAGTACAGCCCCAAAGGGAGAACAAACAATAACAGCAATGAAATGCAACACCCTTAGCCTGTAAAACTAGGCCAAGTCGACATATTCTGAATTTTAAGATCGTCCATCCCAATGATCTGTATTGTTCTACTCATCACTCCAAACAGGACGGCAGTGGGCACAAATAACCCCAGTGGCCATGAGTCCTCAAAACTCTGAGCACAGCCAAACTTACAATGTACCCTGTACTTTAGCATTCCGATGCAAGTATAATTGAATAACTATCGAGAAAAGGAAGTAGGGATCTCTGTTATTATATTAGGTTCTCTAACTCTATGAAATTTTATATCACACAACCAAATTCTAATGGCAACTCAATCCCTGTAGCTAATCAGGAGATTTCCACAGTAATAAAACAGTTTAACTTGCAAAGCATCCTGTGTTTGGTTCATCATATGATACTATTTAGGGCATATAACCCTGAAAGGGGCAATCCGATAATCACACTAGAAGCAATTTTGTGCGATACTAGTGCTCAAAAGTCAATTTAACTTTCCAGCTTTATAAGACTTTGTTATTGCTATTGTTAATTATTTCTCATTTAATGGGAAATTGGCAACAAGGTCCCCGACTGTCATTTTAAATCTGCAGTAATATCATGTGAAGCTTTTCGTCCTTATTCCCAAGTCCTGGATTATCAGAGTTAAATGGCAGATCCGGCGTCACAAAAGCTCAGGGGCAGGCACTGTTACACAAATTGCCAATTCAATTAACAGTGTGCAAATGCTCCTCTGGCAGACTGCAGGAAGGACAGCCATTTTGGCAAGTGTCATTCCTAATTTATCAAACTGTCAAAGCTTCCACTCAGGTGCCTGCGGTCACTGTCTGCTTCTTAATGTCGCATTGTAAGAGCTGCAGGAGCCTCTCTTGTAGCTTGACAAGGCACAATACTCAAAACTGATTTTAAAATCAAATGTACAGTTGTCTTAATTATTCTCAGTATAAATGATGTTTTAATTACAAAAACAGAGTGGGAATATTAAACCAGGGATAGGTACTGGGTTTCCATGGAAAAGGGAGAACTTGTTCTGGGTCCATTTTGGGATGAAGAAGAGCACAGAATACTTGACCTGGGAACCAACTACCTTCACCCTCACTTAAGTGCTTTCCTTTACACAATTCCTTGTGCACTGATGCCCAGTTACAATCTGTAAGCGATAAAACATATGGGGTGCCATGCGTTCATTAGTTCAACAACTACTTACCACACTAAGTGCCTCCGTCAGTACCAGACAGCTCAGAGGGAAGAGCTGGGGTGGACTGAGCATTTTGGTAACAATTGCCCTTTGCTACTCCTTATCTTTCTCAGTATTTGTCAGCAGTTATTTTTTCTAGGATCTCAAGGAGACACTCAGTGTAGGGGCGAGAGGACGTCTTCATTATGAAACGATTTCTCCCCTTCTCCCCAAACATTACTGAACATGGTATAAGGTGGGGAGAGGAGGTATAAGGAGGGTTGGCGGGACTACGCAATGAATGAAACACTAGTTTAAAGTCCACTAGAATTTTCTTCTAATAGGAGATCCAGGTGGGACAGCAAGGGGATGGTCTTAGAAATCTTCACACATGCTCCTTCCTGGTTCGGCAGACAATGGAAACCTTACATGCCAGATGCTTTTGTCAAGTTGGGCCAACTTAGGTCAAGTAAGGCATGACCCTGTCTCAGAAGATCTGTCTTGGTAGAAAGAACAGAGAGGACGGCCTCTGAAAGAGAAGATTGGAACCCTCCAGTTTGCAGGCAGAATCTGCAACCCAAGTGTAATCAGAGAAATCTTTCATGCTTTCACCAAGGGGGTTTGATAGACAGATAGAAAGCATCAGTGTAACCTCAGTATGTCCTATCACAAAGCATCCCCTACAATGAAATTTCACCACATAATTCCATTAGACCTAGCATCCAGTTCTTATGCAGTCAGCTCATTTATTAGAGTTCTACCTACCAAGTATTAAGAGCTCATAGGAACATTTAGATATGGGATGAAAAACCCAAAGACCATAGGTCTGTAGAAATGGCACTTGAAAATCAATGTTTAACAAAAGGGCATGGATGACAACCTTTTTTAAAATTCCTCTTAAAATAAAATTGTAGACGAATTTCTAAACAGTCTTATTAAATAAGAAACACAAAGCCAAATACAGAGTTAAAGCCCAAGAGATCAGAGCACCAGTGAAGAGTCAAGACCACCTTATCTTACCACCTGGCTGCTGTCGCTTCCCCAGAGACAGAGAACTTCTTCTTGTCTGACTTGTCTTTTTATTGCCTTTCTGTTCTGCCTTCTCATTGGCTCTAAACCCAACCACATGACTTCCTTGTCACTGCCTATCTATACAGACCTCCAAGTCTCTATGGTTGGTACTGGGATTAAAGGTTCGGGTCACCACACTTGGTTGTGTCCTTGACCACACAGAGACTCTGCCTGCCATGTGATCGGATTAAGGGCATGTGCCACTACCAACAGACTTCTGCTTAATGGCTTGCTTTTACCTCTGATCTCCAGGCAACTTTATTTATTAACATACAAATAAAACCACATTTCAGCACAATTAAAATATCACCATATAACATTTACTTTTTATGTGTGACAATATAAGTATGCCTAGATAATAGCACACATATATAGAATAAGATACTCAACACAATTAGCAAGAACATTGCTTCAGAAGGAAAAAAAACACATCCAAATTCTAGTTTTATAACTGGTAAACAAGTTTATGGACTACAAGATGAATCCAGCCATTCCATTACTAAGAACACAGCAACTCAGACAGATACCAGCAACAGGTCATGAGAGTCAGAGCATCCTGTGGCATCAAACCCCACAGGAACTGAAAGACAACAAATCTTTAGCCAAGAGGTTGCCATATCTATGGTCCTATCCCAAGGAGCCACTGTAGAAATATGTGGTTGCCTAGACACAGAGGGCTTGCACATTCTACCCCACTTCTGGTAAGGTGGGACTCACTACTATCTCCCCAAACCTGACTGACTCATTCCTCAGTCTTGTAGGTAGAGTGGTAGCTGATGGGATACCTGCTTCCTCTTATCTGTTGGGCAGTTGGTTCTCAACCTTCCTAATGCTGAGACTCTGTAACTCAACCTTCCCAATGCTGCAAGCCTTTAACAGTCCCTCATGTTGCGGTGACCCTCAACCATAACATTATTTTCATTGCTACTTCGTAACTGTAATTTTGCTACTGTTATGAATCATAATATAAATATTTATGTTTTCCAGTGGTCTGAGACGATGCCTATGAAACGGTCATTCAACCCCTAAAGGGGTCATGACCCACATGTTGAGAACTGCTGGAATCCTTCCAGTTTCTCCAGAACATGCAATAGGTTTTCTTTATGAGACCAGTAGCAGTGCATTCACTTGGATCTCAAGGATATTCTAGTCATTGGATAAATCATCTCTGTGCTGCATTCTGCATCATTGCACAAACCAAAATCAGTTATAAATTAATAACAGCAATAGTGATAAATAATGGGCACTATGTGCTTTTACTCGCTTTGAAGAACTTTTTGTGTGCTAAGTATCTTCATGCAGAGGTTGGGGTAATCACCAACTCCATTTGCAGCTGGGGAACAGATACTCAGAACAGTCAAGCCATTTGCTCAAAGTTACACAGCAAGGAAGTGACAAAGTCAAGGGTCACTCAGCGTGGTTAGGCTCTAAAGCCCAGACTCTTCCTGCTGTGTTATGTCTGTGTAGACAAATGACATTAACCCTAAAAATGTACCCCAAGACGAGTTTAAGGGTCAGACAGTTCTGATAATACTCATAATGACTCTGGAGAATGAAAACAGAGGTATGTCCTACTGTCTCACTCTGCTTGGCTCAAGAGTTGTGGAAAAAGCAAAGTAGATAATTTGGACACTCAATTTCTCATTGTTTCCCATACCATAATACCTTTTGGGGATAGACTGCATACTATTTATAATCCCATCATGCATTGGTCAACTCTAAAGTATCCACAAATCTCCCCAATCTTGCCTTAAAGTTATTTTGAACTAATTAAGCAGAGCAAGGCCTAATCATTGGTTGATATTCCTTACTATCTATTATTTACTTTTATTCCCCCATGAATCCTGATGTCTGGGAGGAAGTCTTTTATATAAAATTTAATTACCTCTTTCACCCTAGGGGAGGTGTGCAAAACCCTGATAACAAAATAAATACATGAAGGTTAAGGAAACGTATCCTGGTGCAGTGCTTTCCAAACACACTGAGAGGTGATGTACGTCTCAGTTTGCAGGGCCAAAAAGCATGTGGCATGGAGGACTACTTGGAGAGATGAGGATAGCCTATCTCTTCTTGATGTATTCCTTCAAACTTGTCTGCCTCAACTGAATTTATACATCTGGCCATGTAGTTCACCAAATATTGATCTATCAACAGGTAGATGCTATTTTCCCCAGAAAGAAATTAAATCATTTCCAAAATTATGCATGAAAATTAGTGTTTCCTAACTCTTTCTTGCACACACAATGAGCACACATTTTTTGTGGGCCTCACTCTGCACTGTAAAGTGCTATGGAGACACAGGTGCAAACATTATGGCCCCTGTCCTTAACCAGCCTGTGACCTGGTCTGGGAGTCAGACCACATTCTATGTCTACATTCCCCTTTTTTCCTCCAGTGGTTTCACATCCAAGGAGGCGTATATTACATCAATTAAGGCCACAACTGCATTTCTCATCTCTTTGATGAATTGTTGTTTTCCTAAGCACAATCAAGAGTCTCCTCCCAGTCATAAGCCTCCCTGGTCACTAAATGGAAGTGCATCCTCTCAAAGCTGGCTTTCAAGTTAAGTTTTTGCTTCCCATCTCTTCTGTCTTCCTTTAGATGAACCATGTTCAAGCCCCTTGCCTAAGCACAACACCCTTTTCTTTCAACTCTGCACATTTTCGTTTTCCTTTCCCCAAATCATTCTTGTACCACTCAGCCTCCTTTGATGGCTTCTCCAGTACTATCTCCTCTACAGAGTCCTTCCTGACTAACCAGTCAACCCTGGGAAAGAACCTCACTTTCCATAAACGACATCCTGCTTTAGCTTTACATCCTATAAGGCACTGGGGACATTCTGTCTTTGATTCATTCAGTCAAAGGCCATTTATTAAGTACCTCCCATGAGGCACACACTGGCCATAGAGGATGAGAAATAAAACACATTCACCAAAAGATAACAATAGACCGGAATAGTCGAATATGTGAACTACTGACACCAAATCCACAGGACCAGCATTTTGTGGAGGGTCTTCTCAAATGTGGACAGATGTTTATGAATTCTTTCATCTTACACTGGATATGGACTTGTGCTTGAGCTGCTCCATGGTACACTATGGGACGGAAATCAACTAAGTTTTGTTAAGGGCGTATAACTAGCAGAGCACCGCACACAGGTGCTCCATTCTTGCTACTGTCCTTCCCACAGAGACAGAACTGTGAAGGCAGGAGCTTCTTCATCTCGTAAATCAAAACACTTGACAGACTGTACCGGGTTTTAAATATTGTGGATTAAAGAGGGCCATAAATTTTAGCTACTACTCTCATCCGGAGGTTGAATCCATTTTATCTTCTCTTAGGTCTAGGCTTCCCTGAGAACTGCTCATAACCAACAAAAAGGTGCAAAGGTATGCTGTGCTAGCCCCTGTCATTGGTCATGTGCCTTCCAGGTTTGCCCTTGTGGAAACCAGCTGCCATATGTGAAGGCTTCGCACCCAAGGACAGCAAAGGGAAAGAGAATGGTAGATGGTGCTTTGCAGGCACAAGGGGATGAAAGAAATGGGGAATTTTCGTTTAATTTTTATAGAGTTGTATTTCGCTACATGAAAAGTTCTCTAGAGATTGGTTACATCGTGGTCTGATTATGCTAACCATGAGTGAACTATGCACTTAAAAGTATTCAAGATGATGTTTTGTATCTTGACTACAGTTTAAACGATGTCTGTATGTCTGAAATTGACCTTAAAGTCTTTCCCAAAAAAAGGTATCTCTGTGTTTGCATCTATAGATTGAAGAACTATTGCCAAATAATAATATTTTTCAAATCTTGTAGAAAGCTCCTGGTCATTTACAAGTATTTAACTTTTGTATAGATCTGGCCATTTTAGCAGTAAAAGCTGAGATGCAAAGTTACAGTAGACAAAATGCTCCTATGATAGTAACCAGATGGCATTCTTCATTATTTAAGCAGGATATTTTCTACATTGTTTACTCGCTCAAATGTCTCCACTTTTCTAGTCCTTCTCCTCTCTCCCCCTTCTCTCTTTATCTCCTCTCCCTCTTCCTCTCACCCCTCCCTCTTTCTCTCAAGGTCTTGTTACATCACATTCTTCTGTCTTTATTGACCACACAGTACTGGGAGCACAGGCATAGACCATCATGCTTGAGTCCTTACTCCAAAGTCTACCAACTTCTCTTATCTGTAGAATTAACAACCTTTAGATCTCATAGATTCTAGTTTTACTGTGCACACTTGTTTTTATTAGTTATCTGTTGATGCATCAGAAGGGCCTGGAGATAAGTAACTCAAATAACTATTTAATATTGATCATGATTCTCCTGATTGATGAGAGCATTTCTCTGCTGTTCCTACCTGAGTCTGTATGGAAGTGCTAGCCTAGGACATGGGCTACAGTTATTAGCTGAGTGTATGGCTTTCAGTATGCGATCTCTCTCTATGGAGATAGCTTGGATTTTTTTTTCATGATGGAGGCATATCCTCCCTTCTTTCTTCACCCTCCCCACTTCCTGTTTTTCCTTTCCTATCCTGTCCTATCATTTCCTTTTCCCCTCCCCTATTCTCATGTCTTCACTCCTTTTCTTCTTCCTTCCTTCCTTCTTTCTTTGTGCTAAGGCTGGAAATAGGGCCACATGCTTTCTTGGCAGTTTCTATACCACCGAACTACATCACTGATCCATCAAGCTTCTCAATAACCACTCTAGGTCCCCCCCCACCCCTGAAGTAGAATCATGAAATATTTGCTATCCTTTTTTTTTAATGACAGGCTGATTTCATTTAGCATCAGCTCCCAAGGTTCATCCATGTTGGAACATGTGTAGAATCTCTTTCCTTTTCTAAGGCTGAATAATACTGGCTTGCAGGGACAGCAAAATCATATTTTGCTAATTCATTCATATCCATTGATTACTTGGGCTGACGTCCCCCCACTTGGCCATTGTGAACATGTGCTAGGAACATGGGTGTGCAACTATCTGTGTGATACCCTTGGTTCTTTGAGTTAGATTCTCAAGAGTTCTGTCAGGTCATATGAAGAGGCCTTAAGCTCTTTTACTCTACACTTCAACATGCATGACATAGGAATAATCCTTTTTCTTTTACTTTGAAATCAGTGATATGATGTGAAATGATACTGATATGATATATGATATGATATGATAGCAATGTTGTGGTGTGCAATCTAATCCTTCCATTTACTGATTGGACAACTTGAATAGGCTACCTAGTATTGTTAGGACTTGGTCTCTTCACCTATCAAATGGGATGACAAAAACATCTAATTTATGAGACCCCAAAGCACATAGCACAGTGCCTAGCAGAGGGCGTGGATGCTCGGTCTGTAATCTGCAGTGACAAGACATTTCTGCAGGAACAAGCTGTTCGATCGTGGACAGCATTGGAGGCTTATTTGCTATGTTCTTCTGTCATTGCCGAAGCTCTGAACTGGGAAAGCTGGGTTTCCCACACTTAGCTTTTCCATTTCAGCGATACCTACTCTGGTTCCTTAAATCCTTCAGCACCATTACTCTCTTCTTTTTGCCCCCCCCCCCCTTTACTATGAGGTTCAGTCAAGTTTAAAGGGCACACCTTATGGAGTTAATAGAATTTTAGAGGGACTGTTAGAAGTAATCTGGTAAATCTTGCCTTCTCCCCAGTTTTCCAGCCTTTGTTTAAATAACCACACTACAGCTCAGGCCTTTCCAGTTCTGAGGGCTCAGTGTGGCTGCTCTTTCTTCTGGTTCCCTCCTTAAGGCGCTGGAGAGGGCTCTCCTGCCTTGCATTGTGGAGTAAGCAATTGCCCTCAGGATCCTGTCAGCTGGAAGAGAACACCACACACTGTCTACACACTGACACATGCATAAGAAAGCCTGTAATTCTTTTCCAGTGATAGTTCAAGATTAAATGTGTCTCTCTTCATGACACTCAACAGTCGAGATGAGAAGCAATGTACCAAGGCTTGTCTGATGGGAAATGAATTAAATTTGTTTTATTAGTCAACATCAAGATTAGGAGAATCATTTAAATTAGTGTAGGCTCTCATGCCCATAGTGAAAAAATTTAGTTAGCACTTAGAAGTACCATCTAGAGAGGCACCATGTGAGCTCATAGTGTTCTGCAGGGCCTGGGCCTCCCTGCGTCCCTGGATGCTATGTAAGATCCCCAGCCCACACAGGATTTTTCACAGCTGAAGCGAGGGATCACTAGAAATGGATATCCATCTATTGTTGCTCAATATATTTCCAATGCTAAGGTGGTGTATATTTTAGCAGGGAATCTGACACATTTGGGGTGGGGAGGGGTTTCACTTCATATTAAGCCTGCAATGCAAACTCTGAATTACTGAGCTGAGATTTGTGGTGCAGTTTTGCAATTAAAATAACTAGTATCTATTAAGAAATGCTCAATGAGACCCATTTTCTCTGAGATGATTCTGGGAACCATTAATTCTACTTAAAGGACAGTCAGAGGGAAAAAATTTAAGCTTTATTACATGAATGACCATGCTCTTTACTACTGCAAGAGGAAGTCACAAATTTAACTTATGCAAGAGACTCTGGCTGCACGAATCATAGGTTTGTGGGCGAATATGCCGAGTAATATCAGCAAATGAGATCTCTGCAGGTTCGGGTAGGAAACCAGCACTTGTCAGAGCTGGGAAACTTGAGGCTAATCCATCACACACACAGGTTTCCCAGCCAGAATTTTCAGCAAGGTTTAAATGACAATCCCTTTAGTCTTCTCAAAGTGCTGTTCATTTATGAGCTTAACTCCTCCTCCTGCCCAGCCCACCTTTATGGCTTTTCCCATTGGGGAGTTTTTCACTGACACCTATGCTCTTGGCAACCACTCCCTACATTTGTAGACATTCACATTCTACCTTTTATTTTTTTCATTTGGGAAATGTGCCCCAAAGTCTATATAGTCTCTCTCTCTCTCTCTCTTTCTCTCTCTCTCTCCTCTCTCTCTCTGTGTATATATATATACATATATATATACGTATATATATACATATATATGTATATATATATGTATATATATACATACATACACACATATATCTGTATTTTATTTTTTTAATTTTAATTTATTACATACCAACCACAGGTCCCCCTCCCTTCCCTCCTCCCGCCCCGCAGCCTTCCTCCTTACAAGGTAAGGCCTCCCATGAGGAGTCAGCAGAGCCTGGTACATTCAGCTGAGGCAGGTCCAAGCTCCTCCTCCCTGCATCAAGGCTGTGCAAGGTGTCCCACCATATCTACCTTTTAACCTAACTGAAGCTTGTTTTATCACATGCTCACATTGGGACTCTGCTTCTCTTTCTGCTAAGTGGTTATGACTTAACTATCTCTGCCCTTCACACACACACACACACACACACACACACACACACACACACACACACCATACATACACACATGTACACACACATGCATACATACACACATGTACATACACATGTGCGCACACACACACACACACACACACACACACACACACACACACACACAGAGCCAAACCATAACTCTGCTTGCGTCTGCTTCCCCAGAAGTTACTTTACTCTCAGCCACTTCCAGCAGACACGCCACCACTGCTCTTGGTTTTGGTATACATACACACAATGCAAGAATCTGCTCATTTCTGAAAAGCCTCAAGCAAATGTTTCCTTCATTAAAAGCATAATCTCGACATTAACTTACTGTCCACTCTAATCTCTTTTCCCACAGTACTCCTTAGTATTGATAACATAGTATAATCCAGTCATCTTGTCTCATGACATAATGAACTTGGTATCCATCATGTCCATTGGACATTTCCTCTACAAGCAAATCACAAACATCATGAATGCATGACTTGTGGTTTCATTTTATTCTTTGATTTTAATCAAATGTTTGCCAATAGAGACCACATTATTAAAATTAATATACAGAAATAGCGCCTTTGATTATTTTTTAAAGAGAGGCTTTCTTTCACCAAAAATAAGGACAGGATTTGTGAGTAAAACAGGAGAAACTTGGCTAAAGGTTTGACAGTGGAGGTGGACTGCTTCCTTGTTATTCAAACAGCTCTGGAGGACTTGTGGGATCCATTTGATGTTCTTAATATCCTTGAAAGTCATCATTCACTTTATAAACGGATAACACTCCATATTTGGAGAATAGTCTACCAATTATAGTACAGTTTTATACATATTTAAAGGTCAATGTAAGGAACAATTTTAAATAACAATAGCGATCACCTTGCACTGATTTTCTCTGTGTGCCTAGTAGTTCAGACATGTTATATCTAGTTCTTATCCCAACCTTATAAATGGAAGTTATTACTGTTCTTTCACAGAGGAGTCTAATGAAGTCAATGGGAGTTGTTCAAGGTCACACACCTATATTTACCTCCTTGAAAATCTAATTAACTGTTGCATGTGTGTGAAAAACATGTTATTTCCATTATATCTAAATGAGGTTAGTTTATAGTTAGCACACCATAAAAACATGTTACTTTATACTTTATAACATGTATCTATCTATATATATCTGTGTATATAGATTGTGTCTTTCACTAAACTTGCATTTCATGTTTGGACTTACTCTTTGGAGTTGCCTAAAATTTTTACCTATCATCACCTAGCAATCGCTGACCAAATGCTTATTTACAAAATGATCTACTAGGTTCACATAACCCGTACATAATATTCTGAAATCCAGAGGGGAAAAAAGAAAAAGAAAAAGGAAGAAACAATCAAATAACATAAATCAACAACAAGAAAAATGTTATCCCTCTGGCTATAGATATTGGAAACACTGCTCTGCAGATTTTGAATAGAGCTCAACAAATTATGGGGACTGTTGGAAATGGAAGGAAGAAGCAATGCTAAAAGAAACAGCACCATAACCTGAAGGGATACTTAAAGAAAAATAAATCACAGTGACAGAGATTCTTATTTTGAAGTCCCAGAGTGTGCCTGATTCCCTGGTGTGATGCTGGCCCTGAATGGTCAGTGCATTTAAGGGATAATCAAGTTGGACACAGTGCACAGATCGGAGTTTAAAAGTTCTGATAACTTAAAAGTGAACACAAGAATAATATCAAGCAATTGAAATTGACCCCTTCAAATTCAATGCTTATTAATGTCACAGCTGCCAGTAGCGTGTGTGCAGAGGTTTGGTTTTGTAACATCTCCTCGTCGCTTTAAATTTGCAGGACCTTAAAGGTAAGCATGCCTACAGCAAGGGCATTTATACCTCAGCAACCAGTGCTGTGTGGATGAGGAGTGAGACAGACATTTCATTTACAAAGTCCACCGCTGGGGATTGCACTCCAGCGAGGTGCCCTGCAAGTTGGTATCTAAATACTTATTCTGACTGGTTTCCCTCTTAGCAGATCACTTTAGATGGCACTGTGATTCAATAAACCAACTGGGAAACAGCATTAACTCTCAGTGTGTCAGAGCTTGAATATCCATTCATATTGCAATCAGGGAATTCAAATGATAGATTGTTTCTGGATCAGAGTTTCTCCAGTCACGAATATTTTTATCTGATGAGAATGACTATTTTGACTTTGAGATATAAAACCCATAGAGATACTAATTCAAATACATTTAATCTGATCTCCATGCATCCCGACACTTCACTGCTACATCCTAGCTATTCTTTATAGGGAAAAACTTATTGTACTGCCAAAACACCCCCTGCCACCTCAAATGACAAGAGCATTCATGCATTTTCATGAGCTCATTTGAGGACAGGAAAAAGCAAGTTCCACAATCCTCTATAAACACTTTAAGATATTATAATATTAGAAAAGGAGTTGTAATTAGAGAAACAACCATCTTAACCCTAGAATATAATGATCAATGATAGGAATGCATAATCTCAAACACACTAAGGAGATTATAAATGCCTTCCCTGGTCTCCCCTCAAAGTTGTGTACAAATGTATAGTATATATGTATTAATTATATGGTTTTTACTTTTCATTTGGTTTTGTTTCAATCATCCTAACAACATCTGTGAAAAATGCTAACTCTCCCATAAGGATTTGAGTAAAGGGTTTCACTTCAAAGACTATAAGAATCAAGAAAAATATACTTGTCAACCTGTTTTATAATGTGTAATACCTATCAAAAATAATACGGAAGACATGATCAAGTAATTTGAAGCAACAAGAAATATTTCTATGGCCAAGATATTTAACCAGTAAAAATGCCAACCCAGTGTTGCAATTTTGGAATCCAAACAGTAATGGAAACATGGAAATTTAGAAAAAGTAAAGTATGTGACTCCTGTTGTTACAGGAGCCCACAGGTGTGATTATCTGCCTGACTATTTCTCACACACAAGCAAGAGAATTGTGATTTTTATCAACCAAGCTGTAAGGAAGTGTGAAGAAAACTGCAAGCCTCATTACAGATGCAACCTGGGGAAGAACATCTATGAATCCAGCCATGGAAGTCTAGCGATGACTAAGAAAAAGATCCATACTCACTCAAAGCATAAACGAGAAATAATACAGAGTAATCAGCAAGAATAACAGTGAAAGCTATTGTTTTTCTACTGTTTTCATTTAAAAAACAAAGACTGTCAGTTGTGTTAGGTCGAATTTTTCTAGAATGATAGCCATTGGAAAATGTGACCACTGTTTTGACAACTGTCTTTCAACACCCCCAAGGTGTTAGCATTGCTGGAAGGTAGTAGCCATCACTGACTGTTACATAAACATCCTGTGAGTAGAAAATAAATGGCTGCTTCTCCTGTACAGGGCACCACCACCATCAATCCAAAGTAACTGTTCCACCCAAGTATACCTTGTTGAATCAGTGAGTTTATTGGGTGTTAGGACAGAGATATGGGAAGGGGTTACTTAGAAGAACATTGTTCACCCCCAAACTGACTAATCAATGAACATTCTCATTCCTTCATGGACAATGACTTTCCTAGGGGTACATAGATGGAATAATTCCCTTGCAGCTAACCTCGTACTGCCTCCAGGGACCACATGCACTTGGGACAGACTTCTGTACAGTTGGCAGAAAAGTACAGGAGGCAGTTACTGAAAGTTTAGGCGAGAGTCTAATGACCCTCCCTACCTTCTCCTATGATAGAACATCAACAGGCCCAGACCTTAAGAGCAAGTAGTCCCAGCTGCTTCTGATGAAGATGGCAATGGCTCCTATGCCCATAGGACTGTATCGCACAACATCTGCTCACTCAAACATGAAGCTTCAGTAGGACATAGCCCAGATGAATCCAAAATTTTCCATTGCACATCAGACCTATTAAGCCTCCATGCCTTCCCATGTGAATTCCCCTTTTATTACCTGCCTGGTGAACTCCTATTCTCCTTCAATATCCATCTCAAATGTGGACTTGGGTCCAAAGTCTATTTTGCTTCTCCCAGGCCAAGTTACACTATAAACATTTAGATATCGGTACTATTTGTTATTTAGTGACCCTCCCATCCAAGTGAATGTGTGGAAAGCAGGCATCGATTTACATTTTTAAATATTCCCCAACCTATTTACATATTATAAATAATAAAAATTAGATGGGTGGGATGGATAGATGCAAGACTAAACAGAAAAAGCTAGAAATAAGAACAGCAGGGTATAAACAATACCAACAACAAAAATCCGATACATAAAACAACAGAAGAACAGATGACCCAGAGAACCCAAACAGTTTTAGTTCTCTAGTCTTTGACAAAACTATCAAAAACACACATCGGAAAACAAGACAACACATGGTGCTGGGAAACCTGGATGCTCACATGTAAACGAATGAAATTAGCCTAATCTCTCTCAACTTGTACAATTAAAAACAATTCAAAATTCATCAAAAACCTGAATGAATGAGATGATACTCTAAAAGAGCTATAGAAAAATATAGGTAGAACACTTCAAGAGATCTCTAAATAATGATTTTATTCTGTGAAACATTGCAACAGTACAAGAAATAATCCTCAGAATTGACAAAAGGGAATGTAAAAAATGGAAGGCTTTGCACAGCCAAGAGCACTATTGGCAGAGTGGAGAGGAAACCCTCAAAATGGGAGGATGTTTTTGACAACTATATATCAGACAAGGCACTAATATCTAGAATCTTTAAATAATGAAGAAATTAAATACCCAAAATAATTCATTCAGTCAATAATAAATGGGCTGGGGGAACTGATCAGTTAATTTCCAAAGGAAAAATACAAATGTCCAAGAAATACTTAAAAACATATCCAGCTTCCTTAGCCATTAGGAAAACATAAATCAAAATTGCCTTGAGATTCCATCTCATCCATTAAGATGTCTATCATCAAGAAAACCACGAACAACAAATAGCAGTAAGGATGTCGGGAGAGGGGAAGCCTTACTCACTGCTGGTCAGAGCATAAAGTCAAAAACCTAAGACTAGAACCACCAAGTCATTCTTAGGCATGTACCCAAGGGTTCGCAGTCATCATATCAGAGAGATTCTTGCACATCCATATCTATTGTTACACTATTCACAAAACAGGGAACCATTGAGAGGTCCAGCAGCAGACAGATGATAAAGAAAATGTAGTCCATATACAATGAAATTTTATTCAGTCACAAGGGACATCGGTTGAGAAATTGATGGGGCTGAATATCATTAAGCTAAGGGAAAAAATTCAGATTCTAAAAGACAAATATTGTATGTTTTCCTTCATATGTGTGATGCATACATGCACACACACATACACACACACACACACACACACACACACACACACACACACACACACACACAGGACAGAGAATTATGAGAGGAAGAGATCTAAAAAATGTAGGGAGGGGGATCCAGAAAAAGTGATGGGAGATGTATGTCATGAAAGTCAAAAGGGGGACCATTTGGGGAAAAGAAGGGGTTCATCAAGAGAGAACAGGATTACAGAAACCAATAATGGATAAGTAAGAACAAGGTATAATGGTATGTATATGGAAATGTCACTAAAATTCTTTGTGTGCTAACGAAAAGATAAAAATAAACATTTACAAAGAAGCCTTCATATTGAGTTCCACACTCTGGAAAACGTGAGTTCCCAATAGGCTTTGCTATTGGTGTCTTACCAGGTGCATGACATGAACCCAGGTGACATTCCCTGCGACAGTAAAGGAACCAACCACACTGTGGCATCAGCGGCATGAATCAGAAGGCCTGGACTATGCAGGTTCGGTGCCAGTGTTGACTCTATCCAGAGAGGAACTAATCCTTAGGTCCACTCACACACCAGACCAAACTTGTACATAAAATGGGTTTTAATGGTTCTTACTGAACAAAGACCACAGTGAAGCCACAGAGCAACTTAGATGTACATGCTTCCTGTCCTGACAGACAGACGCTTCCTGTGTGTCCAAGGCTTACATATGGATGCATGATTTCTCTCTTTTTTCATTACCATTTGGAACATTGGAAGACACCTTGGGATAAGGCAACAATAAAATTCCAGAGAGTACTTAGAAATCTAGGAAGGGGGTGAATAAAATCATTCCCTGATGCTCTCTATAGCTCAATAAGTAACAGGGAAAGGCAGTGTGGTCCAAAAAGCCTAAGTCAGCTTCGTACTCTCATCTGGAGATGTCTACACTGGCTGATACAAACTGAAGCCACCCTGGTTTCAGATAGCTGGTTTAACGCTTCTGAAGCCTAGAATGAACTGGAGACCTGGAAGTGTCTCGTGACCCAGGACCATGCTTGCTCTCTTTGATGTATTTCTTCATGCACCGTCCATTTCTCCCTACTGACTTTCAGTCAACTCCATGGTACACAACACCATCCATCTTATTTCATCTTTTTAACAGGGACTTGATGAGGTGACACAGGACTGATTCTTAAAAACACATTACCTGCTATGTGAGGCATTGTGTGACAGGGAGAACTACCTCAGTGACAGGCACCTGACAGCAGATTTGTTGATTTCATGGTCACTTCATTTAAAGTAACAACAGGGTGAAGTATGCCATCTGATAATCTGCTTGAATGTTGACTGTGAAAAGCACTTAGCATTTCTGCCAGCTTCCATGACTACAGAATCTGTTCTTCAATATGTGAGAGTCTGTCTTCCTTAGATTTTAGAATCTATTTTCTGCCCCCCTCCTTCTGTAGAGGAAATTCCACAATCATTCTCTGAAAATAAGATTTTGTGGACACATTTGGTGTCAGGGATAAATGGTCCTTTAAGCCATCCTTTTTAAAGATGCTGGCTTGAAGCTATTGACTGAGGAAGAGACGCAGGCCATAGTTCCAGATGTCAAGAGGCCATGTGTTAGGATGCACAACCCTTCTTAAACATCCTTTGACATCTCTAAATTTCACAGGCAGTGTGACAGGTCTCCACATGAACATCACACCTTCTTTCATTACCTGCCTGCTAAATGATCTGTCCGACTCACCCGAAGCCCATATTTCAGTACATCTTTATGACAACATTTCTTTATTTATTCTCATATAGGTAGAATATCACTTTCCAAGTACCTGTGACTGAAAGTATTTGTAGTTTCCAGTGTGATATTTTTTAAATTAAACTTTAGAGTATTTATATAGACTTTACTAGTCCACAGCATCTCTAATCAGAAAAACTGATCCTAAATGCTCTGGAAATCCAAAGCTATTGAGTGATATGCCAGAATTTGGAACCTTTCGGGTTTTAGATTTTCAGATTAGGGGTGCTCAGAGCAGATCTGTAAAAACAAAACCAACCAGAATCATAGTTACAGCATGGGGCAAGGTCTCTGCATGTCTTGGCCACCCATAGGACTCACACTGGAGACTGTCGGGTGCTGAAGAATCTGCCTCCCTGTGCTAGGAAAGGACTCCTCCCAGCTCCACAGAAAGCCGAGTTTTAGCCTTTAATGTGCCAAGAGATGGCAGACCCACAGAAAATAATTATCACCATGTTAATCACAGTAATAATTTGTTCTTGTAAAGCATTTCGCAGTCCATTTACAAAAATTAGGCAATAAACATGGAGTCTGCTAAAGGAAATCAACGGCTAAACTCAAAATGGCTGTTTCTTTTCAAGTGGATACTATACCTAGCAGGGAAAAAAAAAAAAGCCCTTCTCTAGGCCATTAAAGCCAAGAGAAGAAAGGGTTAATTTCCGGCCATTTTACAAAACACTTCAATCCTCTTAGGAACCTAGGAATTATCTGTGCTGAATGTATCATACCCTAATTGCTTGGAATCTCACACAACTTAGTCTGGCCACATAGCACCCCCCCCCCCCACACACACACGGAGGCCTCTTGGTCACCAACACGCTTGAAGCTTTTTAAACAACATTAAATATGAACCTGAAACAGCTCAGTTAAAATTTACACTTTCCCTGAAATATTTTTGACATATTCAATGCTTGTGAAAGCTGAGGAGGGGCTGACGGCTTAGTCGAGTACAGTTGAGTGAGCAGGGCTGCCAGGCTCCCCACTCCACCTCCAGGGCAGGTGAACCGTGGCAGGGAGGGACCAACCTCTCCTGCCTCCTCAATGCTTTTTCAAGAAAATATAAAAAGAGAAAGAAAGAAAGAAACCTTCCTCCTAACTATTGTTTGATGATTTCTTTGTTTAAATAAACATCTCAATAGAAGTAGACACTCCTTGCGATTGTCGACTCCATGGCTCTATCTGACTCTCTGGTAGACAGTTAATTTCTCACCAAATTTCCCCCAGAGAGACAGCTGGCTCATCCAAGTTGGAGGGTGTTTTCCTTGCAGTGTGTTTTCCTTTTATAATTGATCCTTCTCCATCTAAGAAACCACTTCACAATTCTTAGCACTGTTTACCAAGGATATAAAAGAAAATGCCAGGTATGCAGTGATGAGAACTTTTTCATCAAGTGTGAGCCTGTACATCACAGCTTGAGCAGTTACCACTGGGCTATGCCACCACACTTCCATCTTTACGTTAACTTAAAAAAAAAACTGTTTCTATTAAAAACTTTCCAACACGTTGTGGGAAAGAGCTATTTGTGGGTTTGTTCTTTTCAAGTGCGCACATGATGAAAGATCGCCGAGGAAAGTATTTAAGAAAGATGTCATTAAATCAAGTGACAAGTCGTCAACTTCCTCTAGGATGGTGTATGTCCCCTAAAGGTGTGTGTGCATGTGTGTATGGGTGAGCCTATGCTGTATGTGATTTGCAGTGGTTATATAACAGCCCCCATTTCCAAGCATCATCATGCTCTTCAGACTTGTACCTGTGAAGTTTCCTAATATCTGGCATTTGGTAGAAACCATTGTGTGAACCCAAGCTTCATCACTTCCATTCTCTGCCATCTGGAGGATAATGAAAATGAAATAAAGACCCCAAAGTATCTGCTTTCTTGTGGTGGTGGGGTGGGGGTGGTGGTGGTGGCAGGGCACACCAAGGTATTAAGTTATTCAAACGCCAGTAATGTATGACATTGCACATTCTCACTGTCACAGCCTTTGTTGAAAAGGATTTCCCTGACCTTTCCTGCAACCAGCAAACAAATAAGCCCTCTCTCTCAGCAGGAGAGAGGCACTGGTCCATTAGACATTAAGCAGTTCTGTTCAGGCACCCCCCACCACCCCCATTCTCCTGTCCTTGGCCGCGAAGAGGGAACTGGCAGCGGTCCAATCAGTCAGAGAAAGGGCAGGCAAGTGTGATTGTGTAGAGGATAGTTTGAAATGTCGCAGCAGGGCCAAAGTCGCACAGCAGACTACACTGAGGGAAGGATGTGGTGCTACATGAGGGGTAGTGTTCCAACAAGGGAAGGCTGGTGTTTCAGTCTGCCAAACAACATAATGACTCACCCAAGCAGGGAAATATTACCACCATGGGGATATGTGGAGCATCTCGGCCTGAGAGTAATTAGGGACTACACTACAACAGCATGCTTCAGTGATGAAATGGGAAAATAAGCAGTACCTCTGTCAAGTTCTGATTGGCGGGTATTAAACGAGTCAAGGCTTCTATCATCTCTGACCAGAAACGAGAAGTGGTAGCGGATTTTCAGAATGGAGCACGGGCCCCACGTTTTCAAGATTTTCATGAAGCAAGACAGCACACAAGCACGTACACACACACACACACACGAACATACACGTACATGCACTTGCTGATGCTCCAGCTTCTCCTACTTCTTATCATGCTGCCCGTAAAAGGGAGAAAATGAGCCCAGGATGGCGAATGCTAAAATACCATTTTATTAATAAGAATGATATACAATTTCCAAAATAAAAAGCACATGTGCTTAATGAATTTAGGTAATGGAATTATTCTACTTATTACTATCAGTTGCACAAGTGTAAATTCTCTGGCAAGGAGGACAAATGTTAATTTTTACTTCTTTACATCTTCAAATTGCAGACAATTTGTATTCATTAGACAAGGCAAAACAAAATCTCTTTTCCTTCTTAATTGTAAAGTGACATTATAATTAAATTGGATAACCGCAGAATAATCTGTAAGTTAGGGAGTCACTCCCAGGCTGGCTGGACAAGACTTAGGCATCATTTAGCCACCCAATGGAGTCACATCTCAGCAAGCTTTCACTGCAGTGGGCAGATCAGAACATCAGTCCCACAAAGAGAGAAAGAGGTCAGTGAGCCTGGAAGGTCCCCACACTTCTCCAAGGAGCTGCACCTCATGGGTACCAACCCTGAAACCTAGACAGGGTGGCTCTGTTTCCTCATTTCCTTCCTCCCAAAATGCACCGTACAGTATCACTCTCACCAATTTTGAATAAGGGACAAACACAAATTATCTATGCTCTCAATATGAACCACCTCTATTAGGCCAGGTTAATAAACTCTAATGGATGTAAGGGCTAATACAATATTCGGTTATTGACATAAACATAAATATAAATTTCAAAGAAAATAACCTACTTTAGTAAAACTACCTGTGCAATAAAAATTAATGAACTCCAAATGATTCTGCACATCTCCACCAAATTGCATTTTCAGGCTCACATCTTCAGGACATGCTGGGTGGTTTGATGCATTCCCACAATTCATCTTCCTGCTAAGCCAATTTTAATTTAAATGCAATTAAAGGCTCAAAATGAACATTATGTATTAGATAAAGCCTCAAATCTGCAGACTATCATAAATATGATTTTCAGAAAAATTAATTACAAGCCATTAGGGTACAAGTCTTCAAACTGCAAATGTTGAGTTAAATTGCAGAATTAGTTTGTTCGTTCCATTAAATGTTAAATACTGACTTTGAGCTTTGTACCAATTTAATATCACTAGGTCAGTTTATGAGAAAGTGTTATATATAGCCAGAAGTTCTAAAGTATCTTAGCATTCCTTACTAATTAAATAGTATTTGGAAAGACATAAAAATAACCTGAAGTCCATTTTAGTCAGATACTAAGAATATCATTTTAACGTGCGACTGTTTTGTGTCATTATATCACAGGTTTGGCATTCTTTTTTTAAGCATTAGTTCAAATATTCTACTTTCATTTTTGACTTACCTTAGGAATACAGGAAAAAATATGGGTTGTACACTGATATAGGGATCAAAAGTTTTAATTTTCCAACCATTTCTGATCGTAAACTTTCAGGTTACTACTATATTGAACTAAGCTGACTCATACACTCTAAAATTAAGTAAATATCTGAGCTCTGAAACATTTATGCTATGGCCCTGAGCATTTCAGGTCAGAGAGAATCAGCCATGTATACATGGGCTTAAACAAAATATATAAGAATAAACAATACTCATCCAATAAAGCACAAATGTGAGTCCACGCCATACTCATTCCTAGGTTAGTAGAATGTAAATAAACCAAGCATCAAATACTCACTGGTTCACTTTTTCTGAACTTAAAAATTCAGAGAATTCTAGAAATAAAGACCCAGGAGAAAGATTCTTCAAAAGTACTGGGTCAACTCTGGCAGTCATTTTACTAAATAGATAATATGATTGTTTTATTACATCAAAATAATGAGCTCACTGGTAGAAAGGGGTGGAGAATCCAGCAACACACTGTAGCCTTTGTATACTATTGATCAACATAGAAGTCACTCAACTAAAACTATGGTATTCATATTTTTAAAGGCCATATAACCTGGGTTCAGTTGAAACTAATCTCACTTCCAGTTACCAATTTTAAGACGTCTTCCACATATCCTTAATTGTGATAAAAAAAAAAAATATACAAGAAGTATCTGCTTGACTTCTGATTTGCAAATAATCACCAAGTTGCTAAAATTCAGACTAAAAGTGAAATCAATTTCAGGAGGAAATATGACCCTTCCCCCTTCTTTTAGTCTGCCAAGGATAAAAGCATCCTGTCTAGATCGGTCAGCAGTTTGACATTGATCTGCACAGTGGCGTTTCAATAAAAACAGAACTATTTTTATAGGATTTAGGAAATTTTGCAGATAATTTATTTTAATTAGTTTCTTCTTTGGCAGGTATAGCTAACTCAAGCAAAATAACTATAAAATAAAATAATAACTTAATGGAAAATAACTATCATATTCATTCAGAATACTATGATAATTCCCTCCTCCTACTTCTTCAGTTCCACTATCCCCCAATCCCACACTTAAAACAAACAAACAAACAAACAAACACCTACCTTCTTATCAGATTCCAATCTAAGTCCTTCCCTTTTCCGAGGGCATATTTGCCTAGTTATCACTGCCTCCTGCCCATGTTTTCCTAGGAGTTTTCCCAAGACGTTAAGATAAATCATGAATAAAAGCTGGAATTAAAACTTCATTGGATTCCTTTGTTCTATGCCACAAATTTCCTAACAGTAACAAAAGCACAACTTACATGGAAGTTGTTTTAGCAAAAATATCTCCCTCCTAAGTCCTAGTCAAGAATCTATTTTGCCAATCACCTTAAGCACCACCATCCTTTCACCTAATTACTCAAAACAAGCCATTAGAAGACCAAGCCCTTCCTCATTTCCCCCGATTTACCGCTGTTCTCTGACAGCATGATACTATTTTGAGGTTTTATTTGGATTTCTCTTATTTATAATTTTAGATTATCAACTTATTTTGTTAATACTAAAAAAACAAAATGGGCATTTCCCATTATTTCCCCTCAAAGCCTTAGAAGATCTAGGAAAGAATCCAGAAACAAAAGGATAACCTAGAATAACTTATTAAACAGGTGTAGCAATGATTCTTGAAAAACAGTTTCTGCAAGCCAGACTCTCATCAGTTACAGTGTGAAGAAGAGTTAGAGATCCACCTGATAAATTCTTGATAAAAACTGATATTCCTACTTTGAAAGCAGTATGTAGATTTTTAAGTAGGTTAAGTTTTGAATACGTTCTGATTTTCCTCTGGAAAGTGTAAATCTATAATTGGCTCTCCTTCCACACAATTATCCTGACAATTACCTCAGCGTCCTCAACACTGCTGCTGTTATTAAAAACTGCAAGGAACTTCCAGAAGGAATATCACCACACTACTTTGAGGATTAAATAAAGGCAATCACCAGGCTACAAAATTCCAAAGTGTGTCCTGTGGAGTTGAGTACAAGTCTGGAGGCCTCAAGTCGTCAAACATGAACCACAGTTCCAGTAGCAGGGTCCTGAGAAGTCGAGTTTAAACATGAGAATGTTGCCACTCAATTTGAGCGAGGCCACTGGGGCTGAGAGCACGTTTGGTTCTGAAGGAGAATAAGCAAAGGTGGAGTTGCTTACAGGTTCTTCCAAACACAGAACCATCCTGTGATGATAAAATATGGACTATAACTGCGATGCATGGAAATATGAAACGGTAAGGGGAGGACATGAGAGCAAAGGCATCCCCCAGCAAGCTCTGGACCGTGAGAACTAACATCTCACTAGTTAGTTTCCCAACTAGACTCTCAACAAAGCTACTGCTGGGGAAGCTGGCCTAACTGCAGAGGCTTCCTCTCATACAGTCCACATTCATGTTCTGTTTCAGGTCCTTCAAGGTCATTTTCAACTATCCTCTTTCAAAACCCCCCGCAAAAAATATTGCTTCGTTTTGGTTTCTTTTCACACTTTGATTCATAGACTCGAAATGACAGTGAGAATCCACCATCCCTCCCGTTTCCTATGTTACAATTCATTTCAACTTTCTTCTCGCCACCACTGACCCTTGTTAATTTCTGGATTCTCATCTATCATTTTCTGAGTTTCACTTAGATCCCAGCTTCAGGACTAGATACGTCATCAGTCTTTTAGACCTTAGCCCATGGTCCTTTCACCATGGCCTCCGAGATTGCTGTGGGCTTCCACATTCCATATTCTCCCTGCTTCCTGAACAATGTCATTCTTACCAGTAGAAACAAAGTCCCTTCTCTCATCCACTCACACATGGAAGTTGTTTTATAAAAACACTTCTCCCTAAGTTCTAGTCAAGAACCTATTTTGTCCATTACCTTTAACCATCATTCATTAATTCATCTATTTACTCAAAATATATAACAAGACTCTAGTTGGGCCCTGAGAATATGTTGGTGAAGCAAACAGACATAGTACCTGCTTTCATAAATTCAACAGGCTGAAAAGGACAATAGAACGCATTAACTCGCACATGGTATCAGAAACAAACCCACAGCATCTTGGTTCAACTGTTGCTATCCTTCTTATTTGAAATTAAATTCATGCAGCTACAAAAAAACACTAGTAAATATTGATATATTATTGGGAAACAACTATAAAAATGATGAAATACTAAAAATCAATATCCTAACAACAAATGACTTAAGAACAAAATTGTTTCCATATATTCCCAATACTGCATTGTTTAGAAAATTAAGGATTTATACTGTTGATTGGGTTTATCCCTAGTACTGCTCTCTCATACTTAATGGTTGAACATGTATATATGCATATATATATACACATATATGTGCATATATATATCAGTGTCTTAATAATGTTACAAATGCACTATCAGGTACTTAAATCTATCCAGTGATGACATTTTTAACCTTCAAGCTCTCCAAGCACCTATACCATGCTCAGCTTAGGTAGAACCAGCAGAGAGCATCCCAGAAGACCACCCATTACATCCCTGAAGTTTGTCAGCATGATGATAAAACTTTCAAGTTTTTCAAACTTTAAAATGGAATATATCTTGCATGCTTCAAGTAGCACGCTGCAGAGCTCAAACTATGCTAATTTAAGGGTGGCTCCTGCTTTACAGTGGCTTTGCTAGGTCTCAATAGTTCAGTCAGTATCACGAGTTCATTACATTAGCATGGCAAGTGCTGAATGAGCATATGAACCTCAGCTTGTAAGATCCAAAGTTACAAAGATGAGTTTAACTCAGACACACACATATATGTACACATAAACATCATGTATCTATCTATCCATCCATCCATCCATCCATCCATCCATCCATCCATCCATCCATCCATCCATTCACCTATGGAAACAAGATTTTTCTAAACAGACGCCCAATCAAGCAACACTTTCACTTGCAGAACTCTACCCTAGACATTTTTAAAGATTCTTATATTTTCGATCAAATAAAAACTGAAATCTCTGAGTAGTTTTTAACCAAAAGGAATGGTATTCAAAGTCCATTTTAATTAAGAGTTGGAGAGTGGTCTTACTTGGATCTCTGGAATACAGGCAAAGTTTTTCATTCTTCCAATGTACAAGTGAATCTCTCTGCCATGGTTTTGAATTACTGTAAGGATGACCCTCATGCATAATTAAATTACATCTTTTGCATGATCTATAACACCTGTGCTTGGTGCTTATCAAAATCACTTTCTACTCAACTCACTGTAGATTTAACTGTTTCAGTAATCTATTACATGAACACAAGGAATGTTCTAAACACTTTTCTACATACTAATTTTATTCTAGTAAAAAGAAAGAAAAAAAATGAGTTCCACATCTTTTTCATTGATTTGCCTTCATTTTGTAAAGTTATACTCAGAGACATAAGCATAATATGGTTTTTCTTCAATGGGCTTCAAGCTCTCACTCTGTGAGTGGGTCAAATATTGCCTACCTGACAAAGTCAAGTTTGCTAAGGCTCTGTTCCAGTAGGAAAGGGTTTGATTTTCTTTCACTGGTCCCAACAAAGACCTCACATGTGCATCCCTATGCCAGTGACTCAGGCATAGGGAATAACAAACCAAGTTCTTCTTAGAAGACTGAATCATAAACCCAATCCCAGCATCACAAGTAGGAGCAACTCTATCAGACTCAGGGCTGAACTATGAGGCAAAGATGGTGTCACAAAGGACACTAAAATGCTAACACTGGGACAAGGGTGAATGAATGCTAGGTAACCAAAGTGGTCTATCCACCATTGTACTTGAGCTTAGATTTGGTCCATGGACATACAGAAGTATAGTTCTAGAACTTTTCACTTGAGGCCTTAATGATGGAAAGCCATTGGAAAGCATGAAAAGGACCTGCCTAAGGCCCCTGAGTCCTGTCGCTTTTACTTAAATGGTAAGTTATTTGATATAATTGGGCACTATTATACAATACGCTGGCCATACGTGGCCATGCCTTGAAGCAATCAGCATTCTAGGATGCACATAGGATTGGCAAATAGGAGAAGGGAGGATTATTTTTGTCCCTATCTTCCATTGATCAAATACCAGATATGTTTATTTAAAATTAAAAAAATTTTACCTTTGTTCATTTACACAGGAAAGGACTTCAAACTGACTACAAAGCTACATTCTCTATACACATTATTCTCCCAGAATCCTCTGCAACAAAGACTGAGCTACCCAGCTGGTTCTCTTACTGCTATGCCTGCTTCTCATCTTGCAGTGCAGAAAGGTTGTAGTTTTCTCTTAAACAAATGAAACCTTGTTGTATCTCTGTACCTGAGTATTATATATACCAAAGCCAGACAGAACAGAAAAATATTGCCTAGCAGTCCAGAGGCCAGCAAAGCTGTGATTCCCAAGCCCAGAAGAACACTGTCCAGTCTTCACAGACATGGATCTCAGAAGGGCAGCCTCTATGGACCTGGAGAAGCTCTCTTTGTCCTGGTACAGTCTGAAAGAGCTGACTCACGTGGGCAGCTTAGTGCAAATCACAGCAGACCTCTCACTTTGGGAAAGGCCTTGTGGATGTAAGAACTCTCAGATATTCCTGATTGCACAGTGTGTGATGGAAGCTTTGGCATATGCATCTTTTCAAGGGCTGGGGGCAGGGACACCATCCTAAGCAGCCTGAACCCAGAACAGTTGAAGTGACACTGGCTGTGATGATAAATAATGCCTCACACAGTATCATGACAGCACAAGGCCGCTACACCAGTGAGTGAGGGAGCCAGAAAGGTTCTCTGGGAAGAGCTGGAAATGTCAGTGCTTCCAATCTTCCCAATGGAAAGATAAGATTCTTGCTATATGGAAGCCGCAGGACCCTGACAGCAGGACTACAGAAACCCAAGTATTTATTTCAGTGTGTCTGGTTTGGTGGTAGACACTTATTTCTTATCTTATTTGCCTGCACTATCCTTAAATCAAATTACTGATGATCACAGGTAGAATCTGGCTATTGAGCAACATTTTTTTTTTTTTAGCAAAACGCACACTCAGCATTTCTAAGCAGAAAAAAAAATAATGACAAATGAGAATAAAAGGAGATTCGGGGAAGAAATAAAGGGAACTGAACACTGTTACTCTGTATTTATAAATGCTTCCAGGTAATTATGATAAATGGCATTTATTGAGAGTATATGATACACACTATAAATTTAAATGCTTTGTGTATATTCTCTTGACTGATACAACCACCTAGGGCTAGAATTCTTCCTTTTGCAGGTGAGGAAGCTGAACATTTTAGTGATGCCATCACTAAGGACACAAAAGGAAATGCAATGTGAAACAGGGAATGCGCTCCCCTGGAGACAGCACCCAGAGCTGCCTGCTGGCCCATGTAGAGATCTGTCCATGGCCCTCTATGGACTGCAGCTTGCTCAGTGTGCCTGGCTCACCAGCTTGAGTGGAAATGGGTTAGACCACAGGTGGTTCCAGTTTTCCAAGTTGAAAAAATCAGCATAATCTTACCCAGTCTGATGGAATCTTAAGCACATCACCCACATTTGCATAACCCCAACTGAATATTCCTACTTGCATGTGAACCCCTCCCCCCCCAAGAAAAACCCTCCAGAGTTGAGAAATTTTCTACTCGGAATTCTGTGGTCGTCATAGGGCATCAAATTTTTATGCAGGCTTTGCGAATCTGGATGCAGAGCTCTATGATACCAGCAATCACATCCACATCCACACATAATGGTGATATGGTAGTGGTTAACAGCTGCACCCCAGGTGCCCTCATCTGTTAGGACTACATTATCTAAGACATACAGAACTCCACTGGGCTTAATAGATTTAAATCAATACACTAAATTAACCCCAGGAAAGAAATGTTGCTAAAGTAATGATGGGTAGGCAGGGAGGGATCCACAATTACAAGAGAAAATACCAACATTTCCGGAGGTTTCACTATAGAGTGAAGTGGGTGTGCACACGTGTTGGAAGAGGTGTGTATTCCTGTACATACACTGAACATTTATGTAAATATATGAGAGGGGACACTGTCACCATGGCAATTCCTTCACGAAGAAATGTGCCACCTCTTAGAGGACTTAAATTACAATTTTGTGAACACTCTTTACCTGGGAGAATTTAGGGTTGAGTCATTCTGTTAGTGTGCTAGCTTATGAAAATCAAGCCTATTTCCCGAGTTTTTCACCAAAGCTTTTAAGTTTTCACCGTTTTTTTTCTGGGGAAACATGAGAGAAAAAAAAATGACAATTCTCCATCTTTCAGTGACAGGACAGAACGTTGTATCTTGCAGCGCTTTGAGATTTTAGAATCTGCAGTATGCTGCAGCATACATGATCAAGGGACCTAAGGTCCTTTGCATGTGTACAGGGATACCACACTGAAGTCTTAGCTGCCTGCAACAGCCAGGACTCCACATTCCATGCATGCCATTGTGTTCTGTCTGCTCGGCACAGCTGAACATCACAGTCCTTCATCAAGAGAGCATCTAGAACTCTTAGTCGGCAAATGAAGCCTTCTTTCATCTGAGGATAAATATTTAGCCAATACTTCTCACTATGTACCAATAGCTATTTCTTTTCTTTTAAAACAAAAGAGGTTGCTAAGCACCATATATTAATTTTCCTGATTTTGTGACAAAATACCCAGCAGACCACACCTTAAGGTAGGAAGGATTTATTGTGGTTTCTCAGAGTTTAGTGGATAGTTGCTTATGTCTGCTGATTCTGGGACCCACATCGGTGAGGCAGAATGTTGTAGCAGAAGAAATTAGAGGCAGAAGTAGTTACCTACTACACTAAAGAATTTATAGGAAGGAGAGAGGAGAAGGAGAGAGGCAGCGAGGGAGTCAGAGGGACAGGGAGAGAGGTAAACAGGGAGGGGAGAAAGAAAGAGAGGGAGAGAGGGAAAAGGAGAGAGAGAGGGAGAAAGGGAGAGAGAGAAAGAGACAAACAGACAGAGAGAGAGACAGAGAGACAGATAGAGACAGAGACAGACAGAGAAACAGATTATGGTGAAAGCATTCTCAAGGATTCTGGTATAGTGCCCTACCTTCTCTGGCTAGGTTCCACCTCCCAGACTTTCAAGAATTACCATGTGGGAACAGAGGTCCCAGCAAGTGAGCTTTTTGAAGGGACACTTCATATCAGAGCACACCCTAATTAAAATGTAGTAAAAAGAGCCAATTATCCATAGCTAGTCATACTCATATAGAGACCGTCTCTAGGATTTCGCTTGGTACCTGAGCTGAAGATTTCTTCTTCAGAGTTGATGGCAATGGCAAGAAGAAGGTCTTGTTTGTATTGAACTCCCTTTCTGGCAGATCCCTAACTTCTAAGAGAATGATCTAATTTTCGAAACCTTCCAAATTCTGCCTGGAAAGTCGTGAAATAGACAGAGTAATCACTGTCCAGTCAAACTGCTTATAGACTGGCAGACTTCCATATCAGGGAAGAAATTTTATAATGAAGTGTTTCAACAATGTTTCCTTTGGAGGGTGGAAATTCCCATAAATTTTAGAAATGTCCCTTTTCAGTCACCAACTTAAAGGACCTATGAGATATTTACCCTATTTTAGCTCATCAAAAATCGGGGCTATCAAGAGTTATTTTGGGAAATATTTAATTTAATGTTTTGCTACCGAATGTAATTAGCCTTTTTGACCATATTTTCACCCATTTTGAAGAGGAAGATAATGGCCATATTTTATTCATTTCTACAAGGTGGAATAGTATTGTACACATAACAGATATTTGCTTTTTGAAGTTTTTCCTGCTTTCAGATATTATTTTTTGTACAACTATATTTTTTGAATTGCAGAACATATAATTGACATTCTTTTCTAAATCTTAGCTTATAATAAATAAAATTTGTCTCTTTTTTCTATAAAATTAAAATTTTTTGGAATCACAAAAGACACTGTCCAAACTCTATTCCCAAATCCTAAACATCCCAGCTGTTTTCATTACCTGTCTTCCTACTGTGATGAATACCTAACAAGCAGCATGCATAAAGCAGGCTGGATTTATTTACACTCAGAGGTTGAGGGTACAGACCTCATGATGTGGAAGTCCTTTCACAGGAACTGGTAAAACTCCATAAGGTTCCATATAGTGTATATATGGAGGCACTCAAAGGGCCTCCATCCAGGGACTGCAACCTTGCCATACACTCCCTGACCTTACTGAATCTCTAGAACCACATTTCTCTCAGTCTGCTGGAATGGCCCATTTAAGTTCTTTGACAGCATTTGAAGGTTCTTCTAGCTCAAAGATCCAAAATCTTTCACATTCTTCCCAGAAAACCAATTCAAGTGCCCAAGAACTACATGGATAGGTTTATCCCAGCAAGGCCTCAGTTCTCCAAGCCAATTTTTTATTAAGTTACTTGTCTCATTGTGATGACAAAAATGCTTGACTAAAAGCAAACTAAAGGAAGAAGGGTTGTTTTGGCTCACAGTTTGAAGGTTTAATATGTCATGGCTCGAAGGCTATCGTGGATGACAGAGGATGACCACACTGTGTCCATGGTCAGCAAGCAGGAAGAGACAACGACCTGTTCTCAACTGGCTTTCTCCTTTTTCATTCAGGCAAGAACCTCAACCCATGGAATGGTCCACCTGTAATTGTAGGGGGATGCTTTCTACTTCAAGTGACCTAATCTCATAGGCATTCTTAGAGGCTAACCTAATCTTAGGCATGCCAAGATTTTTGTCTTCTAGGTCATTCTAGACCCTGTCAACACTGTTGACAACATAAACTTTCACAACAGCATTGTTTTTTCAGGGCAAGGTCTTCTGTGATCCAGTTCTCTCATTTCTAGCTGACTTCAGAGAAGACATACTTGCCCATCAGTGTGCTAGGAAAATGTTAACTACTGTTATCTGCCAATGTCTTCCCCCTCTCTCCATTGTAGGCTGTTCTAATCCCTGTTCATCTTCCAACGTTCAGAATTCTGTATCTCCTTTGTCAACAAGTACAGATGTCACTACTGTTAAAAGACACCAATCACAAGACACTAGTACTACAAATTTGAAACAAACAGTCTATCTTTACTGTCATGGATCTTGCGATCAGAGGAAGATATATATTGAGAGATCTATCTTCCTAATGGATATATTATTATAAGCAGCATGAGGGAAATAACTGAGTAATTGGAAGTACATAACTAAAAGAATGGAGATGTAGCATGGTGTTTGAGTGCTTGCCTACATCTGTCTATATATGCAAGGCCCTGGGTTCAAATATCAGCATGAAAAAATGTAAGTAATAGAACAATTAGACCATTTGAGTTATTATAAAAGCTGTCTTGAGGAAGTCATGTTTTAGATAAGATGGCAAATAAGAACAAAGAGAAATAAGCCAAGGAATGAGGCATCCATCTAAGGTAGGAACATGCCTCATGGTAAGTATTTCAGACTACACTGTGAGCACCATGAGAAAGCACTGACATTTTGTATTGGGTCTTCCATGACATGCAGGAGAACAGTTGACTTTCCTTCTTCAATTTCATAAGACTCACATTTTTCTTATGACACCTACATATTTACTTTGTTCTATGGCTATCTGTATATACATCCTCTTACAACTCTTACCTTATTTAGCACTCACACAGTAATACTGTCAACAAATGTCCAGTAAATGTACATTACCTTAACAGTCTAGCTTATTAACTCTGAACTCTTAATTATTACTGGTTAAAATTAATATTATTTTAACCTTTTGTTCTTGGCCATGACAAAAAAAAAAAAAAGGCTTTCTATCAATGTGTCAAAATCCCTGACATACACTTGTTTCCATGTGAAGCACAAGCAGTCTTGGTGATTTGCACTTCTACTGAATTTTTGTCTTCTGAGCTCCCACCAGAGGTGTCCATTAAACTTGCTTGTAATGTGCTAGAACTTCTCTAAACTGCTTCTTCAAATTCTTCCTCTAAACCAATTTCAAAGACTGTGACTGTGTGTCCAGGTAGTTCCTGCAAGGACGTCACGACTTTGCCCTGTACAAATCAGACTTTTCCTCACTAACAAGTGCAGGAGGGAATGATGTGATGGAGGAATAGATAGTTTTAGTGCATAGTTTCAGAGATTTCAGTCCATTGTGGTTGGGAGGGTGTGGCTGAAGGGTGGGGATCATCTCCTGGGTGATGGTGAGGAGTGAGAGAGGAAGTCAGGCAAGGGAAGAGATGTGTGGAAAAGAAAGGAGGGCCTCCTGCCTATGGGTGGTGTCACCAACATCCCGGGAATGCTTCCTTCCTTTATTTACTCCTTTCTGGAACTAGGCTCAGAGATCCAGCCAGGAATGTGCTTTCCCCGTCTGTCTGATCAAGCTGATTATCAAGCTGAACTAATGAACATGCTTGCCTGACAAGTGGCTTCTTGGTCTTCCTGATAACGCTCTGTAGTTTGCAATATTCTGATTCATCGAAATAACCTGAAAACTTCTGAGGCTCTTGTGCCTCTAGTGCCACTAATACACTTCCTTCCAAAGAGGAGCCGCCAGGCATCAGAACAAATAATGGTATCCCATAAGATGCATGAGGATGGTTGGAATGGGACACCAGACAGCATGCAGTTTGGTCATTTGCAAAATGTGCCCCACAAAGGGAAGAGCCAGAGGAACCTGAGCATGGATGCTCCCTCCAACTCTAACAATAGAAGCTCCATTTTGTTTATGCTTCTGGGTTAAGTATCTTCATAGGAAGTCTCTTCAGCTTTAAAATAATAATAATTAAATGTGAACTGGTTGACTAGCAAGTCTTTCTTCAAACAAAAAGTTTCTTTTCTGTGAGATGTATTTCAGGGCATACTGAATACCAGAGGGAAATAATTGACCTCTTCTTCTCTCTCTATGACACACACACACACACACACACACACACACACACACACACACACACACACACACACACTTCCTCCTCCTCCTCCTCCTCCTCCCTTCCTCCTCCTCCACATCCTTCCAGAATTTTCCCCACATCCTTTCCCCACATCCTTCCCCACATCCTCCCTTCCTCCTCCTCCTCCCAGAATGTGTGTGTGTGTGTGTGTGTGTGTGTGTGTGTGTGTGTGTGTGTGTGTGTAATGTGTAGTGGAGTTGGTTTCTTGGTTTTATCAGAGAAATGAATAATTAAAAATGAACCTCTAACAATACTGACCATGATGTAACTCTCCAATGAGAGGGAGTGTAGACACCCAAGCAAGGACTTCCAGGGAAAGTGAAGGACAAGTAGACCCCAAATCTGAAGGCTTCTTGAGTTGGGAGTTTATTATCCTTCCTAATTCAGTGTGGGACCATGATATCCCTGGGCTGCAAAGGAAAACCAAGTTTGTAGAGGGAGCTGGGCTTGATTGTTTTGTATAATAGGTAGCCCCCGTTTTATTGCTAACTGAAGAGTCTTCAAAAGGATGCTTTTGAATACCTCAGAATGCACGTTCCTAAAAAGAGAAGAATATGTGTAATATGCTGGTGAAATAAATGAGAATACTCAGTGTGCATGCATACCTAACCAAGGGATGCCAATGTTGTGGAGTACTGGCTCTGTTCTAAAATGCATTCTTTCTAACTCATCAGAGATAACATACTGGAGAATCTGTGGGCAGCCTCTTCACTTAGTGGCCTCTTTAAGTCTCAAGAGTAATAAGGAGAAAGAATGGCTTTGGCCACCTAGCCATTTGTCAGCAGCAGGTCCTGGCAGCCTCTGGTAGAAGCCAGGCACAGAGTTACAGGAGATGATGCTTACATTATTCCAGAACACCTTTTGAGTGTTTTTACAAAATGACAATATTGTTTTTCACCCATTTTCCCCTTAGCCAGATTGACAGAATTACAGGTTGACATTATTGTGAAATTTTATGATGTATCATGTTAACGGTGCCAGTTTGATTAGCCTTGATTGACAGCTTATACCTGAACAGAAAGTGAAATGCTTCAAAAATATAAAACCAGTAGCTCTTGCATGACTTTCACAATAAACAAAAATCCCTGGCTAATTTAATGTTTAACTAACTAAGAACTTCATCCTAACCACATTCTATTAAGATTGCATTTCTTTCATTCTCACCTTGAGACTCAAGAGCTGGAGGAGAATAAATCCAGGCTCCAGTTATAAAATCAAGGCTCACTTCCTGAGACTTTAAATGGATTGAGAACAGATTGCATGCATAACGTTGCCCTGCTCTGCAATACTGTCACAGGAAACAGAATCACCTCTGATCTGGCATTCCTATAAGAAGGCTAGGCTGAGAGAGGAGGCTTTTATAAACAGTACGGGAGGCCAGGCACACCTCTATCTGCACTATGGTGATGGACCTTCATCTGTTACCCCAACAGCTCTAGCACTGGAAGCCATCTGGCCTAGTAAATTACATATAAGGGTTATACTTTCCCCTCTGGCTCTCCAGGGTGAACTAGACCTAATATTCAAACCGGAATGAGATCCCTAGTTTCCATTCATAGTGAAGATTGAAGCCATTCATATTACAAAATCCAGACAGAGGTGCAATTAGACACCCCTGTAGATTGCTCTTGCTGTCTGACTCCAAAACAGCCATACAGAGTGGGACGAGAGCCCAATATTCCCTTCCAGTCAAGAAGCTTCCGTTTAATTTCTTTGTATCTCTTTTGAACTCTATTACTGTGTTGCCCCATTTAAAAGTCCCAATTGCAAAGGGATTATTCACATGCTTCTGAATTCTGTTTGGGGAAGAATGGACATATCGGTTTCCACAGAGTAAGCCCCTGAGCTGGGAGGCAAACCACATTCTGAGGACCACATGGTTAGCTGGGGAAGAAAGAGAATCCTTTTAAAAATTCAAAATGAGGGCTGAGGGGATGGCTCAGCAGTGAAGAGCACTGACTGCTCTTCCAGAAGACCTGGGTTTAATTCCCAGCACCCATATGATGGCTCACAATTGTCTAAGTCCAGTCCCAGGGGATCTAAGCCCTTCTTCTGACTTCCATGGGCACTATATGGTTCACAGACATACATACAGGCAAAACACCCCCACACATAAAATAATAACCAAAAATTTTAAGTTAAAAATGAACAGTTGTTTCTTTTTAGTACAGACAGTGGATAGGAATGGGAAGAACACAGCTGTAGAGAATCACCTGGACACATTGTACTCGCCCACATGAAGGACATGTATCCATGTATTCATACATGTGGATCTAATATCTGCTAGTAATCCCTTAAAGTGCATCCCTGCACAGAAAAGCATCCTCAACTCCTGAAGACTCCATGTGCTGCAGGCTATCTCCTCCCAGCCTGTGCTGTCTGTCCTAAGTGTAGTAACCCCTGGGTGGATTTTTTTTTTCTATCTATTTCTATTCCAGGGCTAAACAGGTAAAACATGATCCTGGAATGGAGAGCAGATCTCTGGGGCCTATTTCCTAGAGTGTTGGTTTATATTATACCAATAGCGTAATCTGTGAATATTACACAGACCCTCAGGCTAACAGTGGACAATGTTGGCAGGCAGCATAAACCCAGACAATTTAAGAAACTGTGGTGGATACGGCCAAGGTTGTTAGAGTGAAACACCTGCACATATTATACTTGTCCTCATTCTGATGTGACTGGACATGAGGCCTGCACGCAGTTTCTCGAAGGTTGTAGATGATGCATGCCCCAGTGTCTCAGTGTGATGGTAGGGTAGAAAAAAAATCTCTGGGTTGCTTAATTCTAGTGTCTCAAATTAATTACTTAAACTGCATAGTGGGTTTTTCCAGGAGATTTTTGTGGCTCTTATTTGTTGTGTGTTTACCTGAAGCATGACGTACACGTGAGGAATGATCATGTTATCAGAGAACAGTGTGGTGCATTTGACGTAAGGAATATATACACAGCGACTCACGGTTCTTCAAATTCTTCTCAATCTCCAACAACATAGTTTAACCTTAGCTTTATATGAAAAGAATCACACTTATCATTCTTAACTGTCGGCTCTCTTTTGCTGAACCTCATGTTTGAGATTCATCTATATCATCTCATGGAGTTGCACAGAAGGCTTCTTGAAGTGGCATTTCCCTTGCAACGATTCCTGTATAACTATGGTGCATTTGAGTAAATACTGAGTTAAAACAAAACAAAAAACTTGCTCATCTCAAAGTTTCAAATCTAGATCAGGGAAAGCGGATAGTTTGTGTTCTCTGTCCATCTGTCTCTCCAGGGTTTCATTGTGTAGCTCAGGATGGCCTCAACAAACCTCACTTGCATCCTCCCAATGCTAGGAATATTAGCATGCATCCCCACATGCAGCTGGGTAGGTTTCTCTTGAATCTTAGGTGGAAGTGTTGGAAAAGAGAGATGGTCAAGGAAAGGCTGACTCAGGTTAACACACTCTGGGGTGTCCCAGGAGACACATCAAACTCTTCAGGAAAAAAAGTAAAAGAGTTCAGACTCTAAAGTGGTCATGAAGGCCCAGGACTCCTAGGCTAGGCAGACACAGTCAAACTCATGTCTTTCTCTAGGCTAGCATAAACTTCGGAGTCGGTGGGAATGCCCACAGAGTCATTTTTCACATAATAAATCAACAGCTGGGAAGATACTGCTACATAAGCGATATGGTCAGTCTATGCACAGAACTTTTTCTTGGAGAGAAAAAAAGATGCATACACAAAAGTACTTGAAAACACAGTGCAATATGTTGACAAGCATAAAATGGTAAAGCAAAATTGCACAAGTTTGGTGGAACATACATGCTAAATTTCAGCAAACATGTTATCTGTGTTGTGCTATTGATTCGTTTTTCCAATTCACATGGACTGTTATTTCCTCTCAGCTTCCATTTTTCCTGCCTGGAAAGTCAAATTCATTTTGATTCTAAATTCCAAACACTTCTTCAAAGTGCTACAGGAAGCCAGATTGCAGATCCCCTGATGTTCCTGGCCTTGCGGAATGATCCTAGTAGAGACGAGTAGAGACAGAGGGATTCAGGTAGAGGGTATGGGGTTAGTAAAAACCACATTAGAAGTGCCCGTGCGCCAGCTAGGCAGCCTATACATCTCTCTGTGTTCCTTAGTCTCTTTGGTTCTTCCTTTGTGCTCAGTTGCGCACATCTTCACCTTCCCAGGACCTGAATGCCTCACCTCTTCTCACTGTGGGATTTGTAATCACAGACAAGTACAGTGAGCAATCCCTGGGAATCCCAGAGCCCTTTGCAGCTGCTCTAAATTGTCCCATTAAAAAACTCGCAGTGCAATCTACATTGTAAAACTTCAAGTTTAGCAACAAAATGAGCTTGCAGTAAGATGCCCATGCAATGAAAGGCAAGGGCCTCACTTCCAAGAGATGCGGGCATTTCAGGAGCATTTCCACACAGCCTCTTTCCTCTACAAACAACTCCAAAATGGCAAAGTTCATTTCTCTTAACCTATATCCATACACCAGCTATCTTTAAAATTACAAATTGCATTTCCAGGCTTTTGTAATCTCAAGATAAATATCCTATCTACAAATTAGATTTTTTTTCCTCCTAGCATTGCTAACCATGCATCTTCTGGATGACTCCAGGGATAACTACTATTCTCTGCCCAGGAAGTAGCTTTGCTCCCACTTAATAGTTGATTTTAAAGAAATCAGGGCTGCTATTTCACTATGGAGACATAGCATCTTCCCACTGCATCAAAGGGATATTCCTTTGTTTCTTTTTCTATTTTCTTCACAGTGGGAAAAGCAGTGATTTCAGAAGTCTCATTGTTAGAGCAAGTCAGTCCTCTGGCTGTAGTAGAAAAGGTTTTAAGAAAGTACTGCACTTAGAGACCACCTAATAAAAAAAAACTAAGAACAAAGCTAGTTCTGAGGCCTTATATCATTGCCATTGCCAGTCAAAATAATATGAAATAGCACAAGAGAGGAGATATAGAGTCAGTTCCTCATGACAATTTTTGGTGGTCCCATTAGAAGAGGACTATCTCCACTCAATAAGCAATAAGTATTTAGGGTCTAAGATTTCTTTCAATATAAAGCCCCTAGGTCCTAACAGTACATTTGCTCATTTGCCTCATGAGATTTTATTTTTAAAAAATGCATGATTAACATCTTCCTAAACCTGACAGTAAGTAGAATGAATGAATAAGCAAAGGTACTATCTACACTAAGCCATATTCATTTCCCCAAGGGGTCTAATTTGGCTAAACATCTGTCACACATGAGATACATCATTGTTCTGATGGCACATCCTGGTAAAAATCTTAATGTCAACAGAATCTGTGGAAGAAGTGGAAAGAACAATAGAGTCAGGAGAATGATCATCTGGTTGGCTACCTGATCTCTGGAACTGATAACACTGGGTACATTTTGGGCACTGTCAGGCACTAAGGACCTGGCAGGGAAGAAAATGGCACCTCAGTAGCCTGCAAAGTCAAGACGAGCTAGTGAAGACACAGTGTAAATACAGTGGGTGCTATGCCAGAGTTAAGGATGGCCTGGGATATGGTGGGATGGATGGCTTACAGGGTACACAGGGTACCAGTGTAGGTTACAACAGAATGTTCACAGTTCACTAATAACTAGTACAGGAAGCTGGAAAGGGTTGAAGGAATGATATACCAGACTCTACCCTGAGTCATAAATGGATCAAATTTAGGTTTTGATACAGGAAATGGAAAACAGTGTAGAAGGAGAGCTATCCAAGCAATTGGTAGAGCGGAAGCTAAAAATTCAAATGTTTAAAGACAGGGGTATCTGTAAAGGAGGCTGCCACATGGCTGGAGCAGGTTAGGTTGCAGAAAGAGGCAGTGTCTTAGTTTCTTTTCCTGTTGCAGCGGAAAAAGCAACTTAAGAGAGCAGAGTTTATTTTAGTCCACGGTTCAAATCATACTTCACCACAGCTGATAAATCCAGGCAGCAGGTGTTTGGAGCAGCTCATCACACTATGTTCACAGTCAGAAGACAGGAGCAATGAATGCACGCATGCTAGTGCTTAGCAAGCTCCAGCCATTCCCTTGCCTAGGGAATGGTACCACCCAAAGTGAGTAGGTTTTTCCACTCCAATGAAGGTAGTCAAGATAATTCTCCACAGACATGCCCTGAGGTCCATCTCCCACATGACCCTAACTTCTGCCAAGTTGACAACTAATCCTAATCGTCATAGGCAGCATCTTAAAAAAATCCAACCAAAATCCTCCAGCAGTTGTTATTGTGGTAATGATGCTTAACAAGAAATGCACCGTATTTACAAATGTGTAAGTGTACCATATGTCTCTGAGATGAATAAAATGCAACAGTATATGTTTTTCATTGATTCTGCCTCCTCCTTCCGTTTCAGACATGGGTTATTGACTTTGCATGGTCAAGATGGGTCGGCATGAGGAAATATTTTACTCATTAACTAGAGGATATATCACATGCTACCCAGTCATCTTAAATTCACAATAAATTATTACTTAATTCATGGTCCAAATGATGGCCACTGGCCTTCTAATTTGATTAGCTGGTAGACAGATCATTTTCTCATCTGTGTCTAAAGAGGTGAGAAATCATAGCAGAAGCCCAAGTGCTATCATTTGTTTTCATTCCTCATGCCACTTGAGTTCAGCGTCTGATAAGCAGATCCTTAAGCTGCTCAGTGGTAATGCATGTTTCATTTAAAGGATGTTTTCATTTTTCATATGACTATGTTAGGAATGGAAACACAAGTGCTCCAGAAGTCCTTTAATTAATCGTGGAAAGAAACATGCATGAAAGACACTTAGGAAGTTTCATATTTCCCATCTCCTTGGACCTTTCTGAAGTGCACACTGGCACAGTGGTGACAGCCAGGCTCTGCAATTAGATCTGACCTGTTAGCTACAAGATTGTGGTACTGGTTACTTCCCCTCTGTAAGCCTCGCACCTACCATCTGTAATGTCAGGGAGCCTGCCAATTCAGGAGTAGGGTGCTGAGAAGATGAAGTGTTTGGAGCAGTGATAGGCACATGGGGAGCATACATAAACACTGCATACTACTCAACATGAATTGCTCTTTCTGCACATTCATCTTTATCATAATGCTTTTAGGAAAGAAAACATTTTTAACTAATGTCATCAATTTGGGGCCAGAAATATGACCATTGCTTCATAATAAACATTATAAACAACATGAGAATTTAGTTGTTCCAAATGTAAGCTCTATGACAGAGAGTCTTCAACCCCGGGATCATTAGATGTAATCCACATCTAATTTCTTACCCACCCCTGGCATATACCATCTAGATTTGTCTAGAAACTTCCTGGAATTGTGTTTATTTACAAACATTTTGAATTTAGAATTTCACAGATATTACATTAAGAGTGTTTTAACACACAGAGCACCAGTTATCTCTAGAAACAATAGCTCTTAAGCTTTTAAAAATATAACATAAATCCAGCTCTATACAGGACAGAAGAGCTATCGAGGGGATGGCATGAGCAGCTTTCCTCTAGCGTTGTTCCTGGTTTCCTCTTACATGTGCTCTCTGCCCTTTAAGATGAGAACAACATGAATGAGAAATATTTCAGCTTTAAAAGCACACTTTATTCTACAAATGATGTAAAGAAGTTTACAAAGGCATAAACAACACAGTATGATGCGGGATATAAATAGAAGATAATATATACGAAGAAAGGAAGGGGAACTGGGGGATTAAGAGGAAGGCAATAGGGATATTAACTAGAAAAGTACATGCCAAGAAGTCCTCTGAGCTTGACAGAGTGCCATCACAATTCTGATCTCCCCACTGTGTGCAGAAGCTATTGTCACACTAGACACTCAAGAGAAACATAACTATTATTTTATAAACCCATAGGAAATCCTTTCTATTGGCTTCCAAATAAAAGGAAATCTGATATATGATGCCCACATTTTTGCAGAAAGCACAATGTTTAGCAAGGTTTCTATCTTTGTGCTGTCTGAGGTTCTGAATACTAAGGCAGATTCTATAACACAATGAGATCCAAGAAATTCCCTAGCAAACCAAGTTGATATAATATGGGATAAGGTTTTCCAATATGTTGTTAAGAGTCATCTTTAGAATATTAGCAAATGATAATTAAAAGCTCTGCTCTGAAGGTGAGAACATGCACTCTGATGATTCCTATCCCTCCTTGAGAATTCTTGAAATGTAGTTTGTGTTTGTGTGTATGATTTGGTTTCTACAAATACATTGGTAGTGGTAGAGTACACTTCAGTAAGCTTGAGTGAGCTCAAGGTTAACAGGAGAATTACTCCAGCACTCTGCAACTGTTTATAATGCCTGCATCACAGATATCCTACTTTTATTTATGTATACATCATAAAGTAAAACCAAAGCCAAATAATACTGCCTATGGGGAGCTATAAAACTTACCATCACAAACAGCAGAATTGTGACCCTGAGCCCCAGTGACCTTACTCTGTGACCACCGCCATGACATGTAACTCTCTGGATCTGTCCTCAATCATATGTAAATTCTGAATATTGGACCAATCATAACATTCTGTGATTATGGAACAAGGATTTGTCTGACATGGGGAATCAGGAATTAAAGCACTGATAACCCTTTTCTGTGTAACGTACCTCTATACAGAAGAGACCATTGGACAGAGGCAAATGCTGTTAGCCAATGAGTGACTCAGAACGTTCAAAAACCTTTTACCTTTTTCCCAGAAAGGAGCCACAATTATAAGTGAGGGGAACATAGCTTGACCTCTACAATCTTCAAAGTGAAACATCCACTTTCAAGTGGATCTTAAAATATTAGGAAGGGGTCCTTACAACAGGACATTGCGAATCAGAGCTGTCACACGTGATGGCACTATCCGTTCTGATGGGCTAAAATAATCATCTCCAATTCAGTTCCCCACCCCCCCCAGCTGCAGGCCTACCAGCCGATACCCAACTCAGCTCTGCTCCAGGCTAGCAGTCGAGCAGACTAGTTAAAAGACAATTAGTCCAATTTCACATTCTCTAGCAGCCGAAAAATTTCATGTTATTTCAGTCACAGTGGATGGATGCCAAGTTCACTGGAAGCAGCCTGGCTGATTTATCCAGTCCATTTTAATACTTTAGAAATACTGTTAAAACATGGCTGTCCTAATTACGCAGGGATCAACGCACAGTGTCCCTCTCACCCAGGATTCTCCCAGAAGGGCTGCAATCAGCTGTATTCCCCTTAATTTCACCATGCAATTCCAACTAATTTCATCCTAGTCCAGTGCTGTCAGACAACTCCCATGCCTCTGCGGTTTTAATCGATTAGCTCAATGTCTCTATAATGCATCACCAGCTGCCAGGCACAGAACTGGACGCTCTGCAAGCGTTTCAGCTAAAAGACAGTTTAATTACTATACCAGCTTCTCAAAGGCATAGGCACAAAGCCTTGGAATCAAATTATTAAAATATTTGGTGTCAACAAGCCACTTTATAACTGAGCAAACAATGACAATCCAAAAGATGGAAATAAGGAGAAAGTCAGTCTTTAATTGTGAGCAAGCTTTTTATGGACTGTAATATATTCAAGCAAATGGATGGCTTCAGCATCACTGTTTCTCAGAGGCAATTGCATTTGGGGGCATTCTTATGTGACATATAAGGACAGGACTTTTGTATTTCACAATGGGAAAAAGAGTAAATGGGTCTAAATCTACCTTGTATGTTGAAATCGTGGATTAATATAACTAGCTCTGGCCTCTTATACATCCCTTAACTCAAAGCTCACACAAGTGGAATTAAAGTGTCCATGGTCAGAACACACTAGTAGATGAGGGCCTTTAACACTCAAGCTAGACAACTTCTAAAATAGATTCCAGTTACCCTGCTTAGGATGACATAGTTTTTACCTAATCTATGTGACAAAGGAATAAAGAAAATCATCAGGAAGGAAAAGAACGTTAGTAGCATGACTTCACTGTTTATATAGAACTGTGCCAAAAATAAGCAACCGAAAAAAACAAATTGAAATATATGTGTCCTGGCTAGCTTTATGTGAAGATGACGCAAGCTAGAGTCATCAGAGGGAAAGGAGGGAGCCACAATTGAGAAAATGCCTCCATAAGATCACTCTGTACATAAGCCTGTAGGACATTTTTATAGTAATTGATGGGGGAGAGCCCAGTCCATCATGAGTGGTGCCATCCTTAAGCTGCTGGTCCAGGGTTCTATAAGAAAGCAGGCTGAGCAAGCCATGGGAACAAGCCAGTAAGCAGCTCCCCTCCATGGCCTCTGCCTCAGCTCCTGCCTCTAGGTTCCTGTCCTGCTTGAGTTCCTGTTCTCGCTGCTTTTGATGATGAACTGTGATGTGGAACTCTGAGAAAAATAAACCTTTTCTCCCTATGTTGCTTTAGTCATGGTGTTTCATCACAGCAATACTAACTATAACTAAGACAATATGTTTCAAAAGAATCAAACAAAAGACTCCGAAGATGTATAAGGTCCTCATCTTCAAATCTTCAAGTGCTGGAGGGTCCTAGAATTCTGCCCAAACCCTTTCTTCTCTATCTTCATGTATCCCTAGTGACTTTACCTAGCCCTCTAGCTACAGTTATCAGACAAATTGATAACTCTCCACCAGGAAAGTCTAGCCCTGCTGCCTACCTAACTGTTAACACTGTAGTGATTTGACATGATATCTCTTTAATGTTAACTTTTACAATCATAACTCACAATCCTCCTATCCAAATATCCTATCCTGTGTTCTCCAGGAACTTTTCCACGTTTTGCATGGTTCTTGCTATAGTTCATCCCGCAGCCATGTTTTGCACAGTTCTTGCTATAGTTCATCCCGCAGCATAAGCAAGACCTGTGAGGCCAGTGTGACAAGTCCTTCTCTCCTAAGGAATTCACCTACAGCCCATCCATCAACAGGTTCTGATGAGTTTCACCTTCCAGACATTGCCTGACACAACAGGTCTTGTGTACTGTCACAGTCTCTGTGAGGTCATACTTGTGTCAGTCTGGTTGTGTCTGGAAGATGCTATTTTCTTGGAGTCCTCCATCACCTCTGGCTCTTACAATCTTCCCGACTCTTTTGTTTATCTGAATAGTTGCTTTTTTTTGCTTTTGTTTTTGCTTTGCTTTGATTTTGATGGGGAGAGGAGGGACGGGAAGGAAGGGGAGAGGGAGAGGGAGAGGGATGGGGAAGGAGAGGAAAGGAAGAGAAAAAGAACATGAAGTTGAGTGGCTGGATGGTGGGGCGGACCTGGGAAGAGTTGGGGATGGGTAAAAACATGATCAGAATATATTGTATGAATAAAACTAAATAAAAAATTAAAACATTATTCAAAAATATACATCTACCCTGAATCTGACCACTCCCGACCCCATCACACGTTGGTTTAGCTCTCCCGTAAAGTCTTTCGTACTGGTCATTTTGTTCCACGTTTGGCCCTTCCATAGCCGTAGTTTTTCTACTTCGGGTGCTGTTGATTCCCATCCTGGAACTCCACAGTGTTCTCCTTTTCCTCTTAGAGATCCAAAGCCTCTGTCTTGTCTTGGTAATGACACCACCCTTCTCTATAGCTGCCTCTCTCCCCTTGTCTAGCCATACCCATCCTCACTTTTCCTGGTTCCCTCAGCCTCACTCCCAGAGCTCTGCTGGATTTCTCACCCCAGGTTCCCTTCCCAGGATGTTTGTGATTGGCCCCCTCTCTTTGTAGAGGTTTCTACCTAGCTGCTGCTTCTCAGAGAGATGATGAAATACTTGATTCACCCTAAAAACCCTGTTGTCGCTTTCCACATCTTTACAGCAGTTTACACATTCATAGAATGTGTCACTCGAGTCACATATGCATTTGTTGACTTTCCCCTTCGGGACAAGGCAAGTTGTAAGGATTCAGAGTTTTCCATGTTAAATTGTTTGTCCCAAGAAATCCCACATAATAGGCATTCAGTGAATATTTGGTAATGATGACAATCGCTGAAGCTAAGTTAAAGTGAATTGCATATGGCTACCAGGTAGTCAACTCCAGAGTGGGGATTAAAAAGACTTCCTTCTTCCAGTACCTACCATTTTGCCTCCTGACTACATTCAGTGGGAACGAGTCACCATAAAACACCAAGGAACACCCAACTCTACCCCACTTTCATGCCACCCAAAAGGCTGGCATTGTGTTGCTTGGTTTTCTTTGCAAGAGGTAAAATGCTTGGAACACTGTCTAAACTATTCTCTATCACAATGCCCATTTTTTCTGTGTAGCACTTATTTTGACGTGTGTTTGTATCTGTCTACTGTCTCCTCTACTGGATGCAAGCTCTGGCAGGGGCTGGCTTTGTCATGCTCACTTCTGTTACACAAATATGGCACTCACTATTTCCTTCCTAAGTACTCAGAGCATGAGTATAGATGAAGGCATCTTACATTTTACCCATCATTCTCATAGAAAGTAAGAATTCAACCCCCAAATAAGCATGTATTGGAGTGAGAAGGATGCATGGTATAAACCCTCTGCTCTTGCTGCCAGTCACCTACAGGCACAAGAAAATCATCGTCATAATTCCTGCTCATAATAATTTACAGTGCTTTTTAATATGTCAAGTATGTTATGTTCATTATCTCTGATCTTCACAATAATCCTGTGAAATAATTACTACTATTATATTCATTTTAGAGATGAAGGAACTAAATGAGCCCCAGGAAAAATAATAAAGGAAGTAACTATTTAGGAGTAATTGTCTCGGATTTTGGGAGGAGTGGACATAGGATTCATCTCAATACCCATGCCCTCTTTTAAAACTTTTAAATCCATATTAAGCCCAATAAATCATACTGCCTTCTTCAAATTGGGGCAGTGTGTGTGTGTTGGGAGGGGGTGAGCATAAGTGATTGGTTTTACATTCCCTATGGCCGGGCAGAGGGTCATCAATTCAGATAAGATCTATGAGAGATGACATTAATCTTGCAGATAGGCAAAAAGTAAAGGAAGAAAAACTAATGGCTTCTAATTATTTTGATAACTGCATTCATTGCTATCCTCACTCTCTCTGTGTTCTGTTATTGAGTAGTTAACACTTTTTGAAAGTAACAGAACTAGAATATTCTTAGCTACTTATCAACTTGCATGGAACAAATTTATCTGCCAATCAATGAAGAAATGATGGAACATAAATGAATCTTAAGATCTAGTGGTGATGGGCTCAGTACCGCCCAGCACCAAAGTGCAGGATCTACTGGTACAGCCTGGGAACCAAAAGCCTTCAAACCTCCACAGGCATCTACTCCCTTCAGGGCTACAAACGCCAGGGTAAAACACAGCACATGTTTCTAGATGCCCCAGAGCCTGGGGTAGAGGAGAATAACTTCATAGCCCACTTGGACACTGTTCTAGTTTGCTCTCTGTTACTGTGATAAACACCCAGTCCACAAAAGAACATAGGGGAGGAAAAGGCTTATTTCATCTTCTACCAGGTCATAGTCCATTGTGGAGAGGAGTCAGAGCAGGAGCTATAGCAGAGACCATGGAGGAACACTGCTTACTGGCTTGCTCACTGGCTCATGCTTGGCTGGCTTTCTTATACAGCCTAGGTACACTCACCTTGTGGTGATACTTTATTTGTGCTGAAATGTGGTGATATTTTATTTGTGCTTTAATAAATAAAGTTTGCCTGGAGATCAGAGGAAATAGCAAGCCATGTTAAGTAAACAAAGAAATCAGGCAGCAGTAGCATACACCCTTAATCCTATCCCTTAGCAGGCAGGATCTCTGTGTGTTCAAGGCCACACTAGGGAACAGAGCCAAGTGTGGTGACACAGGCCTTTAATCCCAGTACCAACCATAGAGTTCTGGAGGCCTGTATAGACAGGACGTGACAGAGCTGGTCAGGAAGAGGAAGTGATGTAGCTAGACAGAGAGCAAATCAGATGGCAGAATAGCAGGCAATAAAGGTGTGGGTAGACAGGAAGTAACTCGCATTGGGAAGCTGCAGAGTTGGTGAGGTAAGGTTAGCTGTGGCTTTCCCTATTTCCCTGATCTCTCTAAGGCTTTCGCCCCTATATTTGGCTCCATGTTTTTTATTTATTAAGACCATTTAGAAATTTGTCTACATTACCCACAGATGGTGCCATCCACCATGAGCAGGACCCTTCACTCATCAAGTCTCACCTAAGGCAGTTTCTCACAGATAAGGCTACCGGCCATTCTGATCAAGACAATTCTTCAACTATGGTTCCCTATTCCCAAGTGACTCTAGGTTATGTCAAGTTGACAATAAAAACTAAGCAGGACTTATACTGAACAAGTAGCACAGGATCTTAATTTTTATATTTAAAGAGTCACATGTAGTCCTTAGGTTTTGAGTTTCTAAAACTTAAGAGTCATAAAGTTATGTTTTGAAAGGATTTGGCCTTTCTGAAACAAAGCAAGTTGATCAAACAGTCAGATTATACTAATTTATTGTGACTATCTACCACCATCAAAGCAGAAAAGAAAAAAAAAAACGAAGAAGTGAGGCTAGTGGGAACACTGTCAGTGGAGTGAGAGCTGCGTGCAGACAGGTCCTTTAAACATGAATTCTATCCTGGATGTGTCTGTTATGGATCTGACTTCACAAGGAAGCAAAATTACTTAATTCATTATCAACCCGCCCTGATTTAGATCTATGCATGTGAAAATCTCTGTTACTAATTTTAATTGCACTATTCCCTCTCTACAGGATACTGTTAAATTGGTTTGGTGAAATAGTAGTGAATCACATCAAAGTGGTGGGCTACATTTTATAATATATCTAAATAACGATCCCATTTTCCCAGCATGCTGCCATGCATTTTAAGTATTAATATTATGACTCTGGTTTAGAAGAATGTAGCCTTTTTCTTTAAAATAAATTTTCTTGCTCTTTTAGCACTGTTAAAATTGGGCTGGATTTTAAGTGGCTAACGAGTAATAAAAGAGCAATATCTGCTACAGGGAACCACAAAAAACATGCCGGCAGGCACATAAAATATGTCCCTGTAAGTCACTTGCAGATACATCATTCTGATACAGTAATGGTTTTTCCAAACTAAGTGGGCTCCCTTTTGTAGCTGCACTTTATTATCTGGATTCTTATTTTCACTCTTACCCCTGGATCTTTAGAGAGAAGCATTTTTTCCTCTCATGCACATTTGTAAATTCAGAGAAGCGGAAAGGGTCAAGAGAAAAGAAGCAAAGTCATGATTCAGATCTGAGAAAGGGCTCGGGCTCTGCCACTGCTGGGCGTCTGCAGCTTCAATTTTGTTCACTGTTTCCACTTCTCCAACTAGGAAAATGAAAAGAAGTCACAGAGTTTTCTCATAGTGGAATTCAGCCTTTTAAGTACAGTTGCAGATTCCTGCCACGCTTCTTAATGGGGAGGCATCGTGCCCAAACAGAAGGTGCTTAGGTGATGAAGCAGAAAGCCTGCGTCTAGACTCTGCCTAACACTAAATTAAGTCTTGAGTAACTAAGAGCATTCCCTCAATGCTTTGTTTTCATTTTGCTTTTCTTATGAACAAGTTGGTTTTAATTTTGAGTTTTACAAAGCTCAATCACAGAATAACATAGATACTACTTTAACACGAACCTAAAAGAGAAGGGGGCTAGCCATGAGGCAAGAGTGATGGTGCACGTGAGAAAGGATGAGTCTGAGCACAACAGAGTGGAAGAAACAGAGGGGAGGGGGAAATTACAAAGTTAATTAGCACTTGGCTAGACTTGGGAGGCCAGGGAGTGGGCAAGGTCAGGATGTCTCACAGTTAATGGATGGCACTATTAGCAGGAACAGAAAGTGTGGTTGGCAAAAGAGTGTGTTCTTGAACAGTTTGCCTAAAGATGCCCCCCACCCAAAAAAAAAGAGGAAGTGGGTGGAAACTGAGGGATATGGTTAATCAGAGAACCTGGGAGAACCGGTTCTGTTTAGAAATTGCTGTTTCACTGGAAGTTGTTTGGTTCTGTTGGGCAGTCATCCATTCAGCACCTGGTGAGTTGAGTACTGTGTGCCAAGCATTTACTCCAGTGTTGGATATACAAGGAGACAAGTGCCTCTTAGTCCTGCTTTCACAATCTAGGGAACCTGTGTCTTCATCAAAAAAAAGCTAAGCAACGGCTAGCATGTTCCGAATTATTATCCATGCCAGGACTATGCAAATTACTTTAACACTTGCACAGGTGGTTGATCAGGATGTACTCAATGGTATAGCTCCAAATTTAGGTAAGAAAGTGTAGCCTCTGAAAGGTTAAGTTGTTCTGTAAATCATGGAATAATGAGTGCAGAACTGTGGTTCAAACCTGAGCCCCACCCCCTGATTTTACAGCTCTCCATTTCTCCCCTGTAGAGGGTGGGGACAGAAGACAGCTAGAGAAGACATACATATGGAGGGAGGGCCCTTTAAGAGAAGCTGCTGGGGACTCGTGTATCGAAAGAACAACAGATTCAGATAATGGTGCCAGAAACCAGGGAAGGAATCCAAAGAAGAGCACGGAAGGTCAGAACACCCCAGAGTCAAGCAACCCTCAGTGCTGACCCCTCACAGACATCTTCTTTTCGAAAGCCAGCAGTACCACAGAGATGGCTGGAGCCCTGCACTGTGACCTGAGGCCAGATCCACACATGGCCATAGTGACGCTAAGAGGCTACCAGATCATGGAATCGAAGAGAAATCAAAACAGAAATGCTGGCCCAAAGTAACAGGAGGTAGGTGAGTCAAGATGATAGTTCAGATACCAAAAAGCGAATTTTCTTTTTGCAGTCCCCCCCCCCCCTTTTTTTTGGTCTCCCAAAGGTAATTGCGTTGGATGAAAACTTCACATTGTACAATGAATGTTAAACCTGCCAGGATTCTGGTGATGTTTCAGGGCAATGCATTCACTTCTTCTCTGCCCCTGCTACAAGATAGTTAAGATGATGACTCTGGTTTAAAAGTCAAAGTTCGAGTCAAGGCAAGCAGTTGAGAGGAAGGTCAGAAACTCCCAGTGCTATGACTGTGTGGATCGTGGTCCATAAGCTGCTGCTGTCTCTGTGGAGGAAAGCCACAGCTATGAGTCTGTAAGAAAAACCGCTGGACTATCACCACCAGGTCAGAGAGCCGTGTGTGTGCTGGAAGGCAGCTCAGCAGCTGTGAGCATGGACTGGTCTCACAGAGAAGCCAGATTCGAACCCCAGCACCCATACAGGGCAGCTCACAACTGCCTGTACCTCCACCTCCAGGGAGAGCTAACATTTCAGGTTTCCTCAGCACCTTCACATGTGCAAACACACACACACACACACACACACACACACACACACACACACGCACACGCACACGCACACGCGCACACGCACACACACACGCACACACACACATACGCACGCACGCATGTACACATGCATACACATAATTAAAAATAGCAATAAGTATTTTATAAACAATGCAGTGCATAATTCAAACCATGGTTTGCCCAAGACACTGAATGAAGCAGGATTGAGAGACAAGGTTTCTAACAAGAACGAATGGTTACAAGTGCTATGGAAGGGGCTGGGCCAAGGCCTGGAACGACTTCAAGGCATCACCTCTGTTTTCATCAGCTCATTCATTGGTTTGGAAATTTACAGTCACTTAATTTAGCCATGTTTTAGGCAGGGGAAGGGAAAAACAGACTAACATCACAGTAATAAAAATCAGCTTGATCTCTTTTTATTTCCTACTTCCCTTTGAAAGAGTCACTGCGGATCGAGAGCTGGTCCTTCATTCTAGATTAACTGTAATAAAGAAGGTGACATGTTTAGTTTTACCTTGCCAAAAACTATTCCCTGCCCCCTGGAAATAAATTTTTTTTTTAAAAAAGTAAAAGAAATGGATATACTAGTTACAGTCCATGCCAGAAGAGTAGAAGGTGACAGAGGACCGAGCTAATTTAATTATGCTAATACTGTGGAGCCAGATGGCAGAGCAGGCAAACGGGGTGGGGGTGGGGTGGGGTGTGTGTGTGTGACATTTTTAAGATGAGATTTTAAAAAACAAATATTTGTGTTCCATACCTCTATAGTACAAGCACAGGTACAGTAATACTCCGTTTCTCAGTGTGTTTGTTATCTTTAAGAATGGTAGGAAGCTTCCTGGGTCACAGGTTCAACCCTCCTCTGCCACCTGCCACCCCCTCCAGGAAGGGAATCTGACCCAATTTCCTGATCTGAGGTGGCTCCAGAGAGGACTGTCATCATGGGGCAAGTCTTCCCACGACAACCTGTGCTTGGGATATGTGGAGGAGGGATATAAAACTAAAGTACTCGATGTGGCAGTGAGCCATGCTGTCTATTTGTATCTGGGTGAACGATTGTTAAAAATCTACATAATTATGCCTTTTTAACCCCAGCTTCCATTTCCAGAGTGGGTGTCTATTTCATCCATCTTTTCTCCTCACAATGCCCTCTCCTCACATATGATTTTTATTTAACACTTGAATCCCTTACTCATAGGTGGTTAAATAAATAGAATGCCCACCTCCGTCATGCAGAGGTTGGCCTTGCCTTGTCTGTTCTCACAGAACAGCTTACCTGTGTTCTTGGCTAGTGGTGGTGAATGCCTCCCCAACACCTCTTCCCTTAGTGGTGCCGATTCCTCACTCCCCTACCTCTAGAAGTGTTTGCCAACTGTTCACTACTGTAAAACTCTCTGAAGACTTCCCCGCAGCTACTGAGAACCAAGTCTTCTGAAAATGTCTAGGGGATTAAACAGGGAGGAAAAGGTAGATGGAGAGAGTGACTAAATTACGTGGGGTAAAAGGCTGGTTCCTTTCTTTGACTGATGGAAATGTCTTGATACAGCATCCCCCACAGAATCATTCTCCCCAGTTCTGGTCCCCATGTCCCTCAAGCTCTAGCAAGTTTCATGTGATAAAACCTCTCACTAAGTCACTTGCGTAAGCGTCTCATTCAGGGCCCCTTTCCAGGGCATGATTCCCAGACACCTCCACTAAAGCACCGGTAACATTCTAACTTATAGAATTCTCTATATTGTTAGTTAAATAAATACTTCAACCTATTTTCCCCAACTAGGGTGTTTTGCATTTTGACAGGTGTTAATGCCTTCAGATAAAATCAGGAAAATTTGAAAAAAGCTTTCTGGCATTAAAGGTAATTCTTTCATACCTTAGAGGGCATTCTGAAATCACACCTTTGAGTTAGCACTCCTTTGACTTAAATTATTCTAAACACCATGAATGGTATGTACACTTCCTCAGAGTTCCCCCAAATAACTATCTGAACCAAGAACTTAAAACTTCTGGATGACACAGGCCACATCATTGAATCCTCAAAGTCAGGCCAACTACTTGCATTTTTATATCTAAATGGTTAGTGAATGTTCAAAGTTCAGAGGCTTCATGACTAATCCTGAACTGGGTTTTGCCACTTACTACATCTGAGTCATTGGATTAGAAAGATGGAAGGACTCCTAAATGGACAGACAGACAGAGATCATCTCTATTGCCTCATTTCCTTGTCTATAAAGTTAGTAAAGCTACAGACACCATCTGAAAAGAGGTTTGTAATTAGGCCCCAGTAGAGGTAAAGAGCATGGCACACAGTAGGCACTTACTAGTTTTGACATTTTGCTCTTGCAACTTTCTCAGTATACTGTGTGCAACAGTAGTTTGGATGAAATCAATCACCACTATTTCTTAGGGGCTTTCCTATCAGGTTCCTACTAAGTAACTCCAGACCTGACTTGAATATCAGGGGGACAATCACAAGAGGGGACTCATTAGATCCTGAGTTTACCAGCAACAGTGGAGTTGACAGGCTCTATCGTGACCTTGTATTTCAAGGACATGAAGGACGGCAGAAAGCCGAGGCAAAGCTCTTTCCAAGACCTCTTTCTCCTTCCCCCACATCCCCCCTTCCTCCCTCTCTCTTCTTCCCTCCTCATCACCACTCTTCCCTGTGCTCTCTTTACCTGCCCCTCCCTGTCTAAGAGAGGCCAGGTCATCCCAAATTCCAAGAATATTCCAGTCAGCAGACCCCTCTGCCTGATGCCCAGGACCTATAGTGACATGGAAGAACACAAAAGTCTCCTTAAGCTCCCAAGCATCTTAAAGATAGAAGCCACGTAACAGATACTGGAAGACCTTTCCATGGTGCCCCATCCATGGTAGATATTTCATAGTTGGTTTATTAACCTCCAGGTGAACTAAGCTTAGGCAAAAGTCACAGCAGTAGGGAGATATTATATTCAGGAAGGAGGGAAGGATGCAAAAGACAGCGGGAGAAAGGATGGAGAAAGAAGAGAAAGAAAGGAGATCTAGTGGAGCTACCAAAACACATTGAAAGAAATTCAATGATTTGAATTTCAAAGAATGAGAAAAATATTTTTTAAAAGAATAAAAAAATAAATAAAAGAAACAGCAATGGGAATATAAATTAAGGCAACAGGTTCATTGCAAGATCTGCCTGCAATTTACCTTCATTGTTGGTAAATCTTGCAACCACAAAAGCCAAGACTTCTCTCCCCTTCAAAGTCTTGATAACTTTGTTTAGGTCTTCCCACATTATTAGTTTTATTTATAAAATAGCATCTATTGAGGCAGCATCTCATACATTTACAATGGAAATCTCAGCTGAGAAGAAGCCATTTGGGTTATTGTCTATTAAGAGCAGGGAAGGACAGCAGATTCAAGTGCTTGGGATCATGAGGGCTGTAGGCAGGTAGTCCTGGGACATAGAATCTCTGCCCAACAGATAATATAGGTGCCTGTAATTACAAAAGTCACTGGCAGGCCAACCCACCTGGTCCCATGATCATATCAGAAACACATCTGTTGGGGTAAGTCTCCTGTATTAAGGCATTTTGAGACTTAACAGGAAAAATAATTAGGAAGAATATAGTAATGAAGCTTTTATATATTATGCCTTCCTTGGGCACACAAGTTTGCTCACATCCTCTCAGTGTGTGTTATTAGCACACACGTTTGCCTGACCTGGGACTAAGCATTTTATGGGATTAAAACAGTATATGTGTAGATGCTAGCCTCAGGAAATTTGTATTTTAGCTTAGGGCTGTTAGATTTTAGTCAATAATCTTTCCTTAAAAAAAAAGAATATTGTTAATTGTTTTCATCCTAAATTGTTTGAAAGAAACTTTTATAGTAAGACATCTCCAAGAGAATATATAATTAAATTCTGTTTTTCCTCCATGAAGAATGCTGGATTATATGAAGGCACATAGGAAAAGAGAGCTTAATTTCATGGGTGAGCTTTCCTACGCATTGAGAGTAGCTACAAACTCTTTCAATTCACGCAAACACAGCTCCTCCCTATTCTTAATTCTCTTCTCTCCCCTTTGATGAGACGACAGAAGGGAGAGTAGGTGTCTCCAGCCCTCCCAGAAGTCAAGACCCTTAAATGCTGCCTCAGCAGCATTCAATTTCAGAAGCCTCTGTCTGTATGTATTCATTTAATATGCTCTCATTTGTACATTTATATAGGAAAATTGACACCATAAAAGATATAGAAAGTACAATGAGGTAGAAGCACTATCTTCTAGTATCCTTAATACCCCAGGAATAGCCTGACCTTGATATGCCCAGCTTCCCTAAAGTCTTAAAATTATACAATGTGAATTGTGGCATTTAATTTATTTTATTCTATATGCTTTAAAATGCAACCATTGATTTTTTAAAGCCTCTGGGCAATATACAATAGCAGATTTCATAAACCATGGGGTAAAAATGACAAAGCCATGATAACAAATGTCAATCTGGCAATTACCCATCCCAAACGATTCTATGCATTGCTAAGTTAGATATTCCAAATGTGTCTCTTTTGGACAGAAAATAAGAAAGAATTTTTATATGTATCAACTCTCCAAACAACCCTCTGCATTGAGACCTTTGATATTTATCTCTAAAGATGATCAATAAGAGGTGTTGACAATATGTGGGATGTGCATGCAAATAGCTGTAGTGGCTGAAGTATAGAAAGTCTTTTATATGCAAGAGTCCACTCACAGAGCTCTGGAGAACTGTCTGGGGTCTCCTCTGGGAATGTTACAAAAGCAGATCCGATGGCTAAGATCTAGTCCCCTTCTCTCTGTGAGCCTCAGTTTATCTCACCTGTAAAGTGAGGTGATTGGGCCAGACATATATATGACATATATATCTGAGCAGCTATAGAGGCAGTAATTAATGCTCGCACTTTGCCGGCCTCGGTGGTCTGTTTGCAGCAAAGGCGAGCACATCTAAGAGGGCATCACGACACTGGCTTGGGTGTTGAGGCTTTCCTGGGTAGGATCTGGTGTAGTGGGACTTAGATCCCGCAACTCCAGTCTTCCCTCATTATAAATCATCCCCTTTCAGATTCCGCTATAAAAGGGAAACCTGGACCTGGGAATTAAAATGTCTCTCAGTTATTCAAAGCTGGTGATATGATGTTGGGGTCCACAAATTAATATATATCCTGTCACTGTCATCTCTCAGACACATAAAGAAGGGAACTGCTTCTCTCACCCCTTGAGTCATTTCAGCAGATCGACCTCTTTAATATCATACTGATTTTTAAAAAATGAATTTCAAGAAAAGCACATTCAGTGACTTCCCAGGAGATATCACAGCTTTGTCACAGTCTTCTATCATCAGCATTTGAAACACAAAACCTGCTTTAAGGTATAGGCTAAGTAAGGATACATGTGTTTATTTATATGTTCTTAATTTACATATGATACCTATCATAAATGTGTATTGGTATTACATATTTGTGACATATATTTATTTATTTATCTTCTAAAATGTTATCCTGTGTATAATTCAAATCACTGAGAGTATCAGACAACATAATCTAAGGGCTCACTGCTAGGAAGCGAATCCAGATTTTCTACTTTTAAAATAGTGACTGAAATATTTCAAGTCAATAGACCTGAAGAGAGTCCAGGAGCCAGTGTTTACAAACGTGGGCTGCAGGGACATGGTGCTCAGGCTTGCTCTCTGGCTCTACAAGTTACCTCAGATGACTTACTGGTCTCTCTGTACCACTGTTGTAAATATAGAAAAACAGTACTTCCCTCCTCGGGCTGTAGTGAGAAGGAAGTAAGTGCCCACAGGTTGAGAGTTTGAAACAGAGCCCAGCTCATTAAATGTTAGCTTTTACATTATTCGCTATTACAACATTAAACAAAAAAAGACTATTCATGCCTTGCTCTTACCAAATATCACAGAAAAAGTTAAATTTACCACCATATAATAAGAGATTATAACATCCACAGGTAGAAATGTGAATAATGTAAAAAACAAAAAAAAAGAAAATGAGGAAAACAGGCATTCCTATGAAATGTCAACACTGTGTTTCATCTTCTTTCTCAACTGCAAAGTCTTGTCAGGTCTCAAGTGTTAAACTTAAAGATGACTTCACAGGTTGTATCTTTTTTAATGAGTCTGCTTTATAGGTCTTTGCAATCATGCCAAACCAGAATTCAGTAAGAGAGTTTCAGGTTAGGGTTCAGAAATGCGAGTGAGTTAGGATAATCTTGACATCAAATAGCAGATGGCCTCTGTTGTCCCTTCCCCAGTGGATTCTATCCACTGCTGAGGCCTGGGCAAATGTCTTCCCACCAGAAAAGTTAGCAGCAGGGAAGAGTTCTTTCTGTGAAGCCCCCGAAGAACCAAAGACTATTCCAAAGAAGTAAGAGTGACAGTGATAAGGAGAACATACACCCTCCACATAGACTCCCGATGGAATCATACTGCAACACTAGAGGAAATACACAGGTTTACTTTCTTTGAAAAATATGTTTTATTTAGATTTGATAATTTGCATATCAATTACCTTTTCCTGTAATTTTTTAATAAATTGCTCTCGATCTCCATTTTATATTTTTAAATCTTTCTTTTATTAATTAAGCTATCTTTTTATTGAGTTGATTAAACCCAGTTTGAGGAGATATGTAACAAAATGCCATGAATGACTGTGAAGAAGTCAAAACAGGTAATGTCTTCCTATTATCTTATAGGATTAATGTTATAACAGCTTCTTATTGTTATCATATATGTTTCAGGGTCACAGCTCTAACATTTTACTGTGGCATGAGAGTAGTCACTTAAATTGTATGTCTACCTAATTTCAACGAGTCAAGGTAAAACGATGACTAACTAACCAACTTTGTCACGCTCTCATCAAATCCACATGCTGTCCAGGGAACCTGAAGGAACAATAAAACCCAGGGACAAAAAAACAGACGTCTGCTCACCACACTAGACTTCCGATACACAGCATGCCTTTAAAACTTAGCTAAGAGACAATCAACACAAAGCCAGAGGAGAGGTGCCTGCTGGGGTTTGAATCCCTAAACATCTAGGACAATGGAGGCAGAGGCCGGGGTAGAGCAGCAGGCATTGGTGCTGTCTACATGCTGCTTTCTGAAAGCAAGGCTACCTCCCGACAGCTGCTTAAAAATGGTCCTCTCTACTTTTATCTTTGGAATACATCAGGCTTAAAACAAAGCCGAGGACAGAGTCATTTTTAAAGTCAACACTCTGCCCTTCTGTCAGCTCCTAGCAGCTAGTTTCTTTTAAACTCTAGATGAGCTGGGCTTTCTGCTTCATTACCTCTCACCAAATACTGCACATCTCCCCAACTTCTACCCTGCTCTCAAGGCAAGTGCCAGTTCTTCCTGATTGGTGCTGAGCCCAAGAGCCAAGAATTCCTATAATAAGATAGATACCACCTCTATTTCCTCACACTGCTTTAGGATAAAATGATGTCTGAATTTCAAACTCTATTACGTTAGAATAGGAATAAAACTACCCAAGTTCTTACACGGAAAGAGTATACTGGAGGAAAATTACTTTGACACATAAAACTGTTATGTCAAACTTTGTACTACAATGATCTGAAATGTTAACTTGCCAGCTACTTAACAAGTTTTAGTTCTGAATACCTAGAGGTATCCTGATTTAATATGAATCTGAGGAAAATGTAGTATCAGGACTGTGAATAGTGTGCTTGTAAAGCAAACATTTTTATTGGTAAAATAGCTTCTCAGAATAGTTATTAACTATATACTAACACAGAGAAATGGGGGGAGAGGGGAGAAGGAGGAGCGGGGTGGGGGGGAGGGAAAAGAGGAGACCTTACCAAGGGCAACTAAAATTCACCGGTGTCTAATAGAGTCTAACACAAGCTTTACTTCAATTCCCAATATCAATATGGCAATGAGAATGACCTGCTGGGTTACCAGGAAGCCATAGCCAGAGAGGAAGGAGATATGTTTCCAAAATGAGTAACTTAAAAAGCTAGGGACCTTTAAAAAGCACTTCCTTGGATGGCCCATTTTCTTAGCAGAATGAGAGCATTCATCCTGTGAGGATAAGAATGAGCAGGAACTTTCCAAATGCTTCAGGAAGTCTAACAGGACAAAAGCACAGGCCATCACACAAGGAACCATGAGCCCAATTCATGTAACAGGGAGGGCAGACACTGTAGGTTCTAAATGACCAAGAAGAGAACTAGGTTTGATTCTGTATTAAAAACCATTGCTTGGACAGACTGCAGGAAGGTATGGGAGGGAGGCTAAGGACCATGTACCAGACAGGAAGCAAGGAAAACCAAATCAGCATTGTGAGAAACAAAACCAGTCTGAAATTTAATGCAGATGAACTGTCCATGCAAAGTCTAAAGGTTACACAGAATGCTGCAACTGTGGTTGTCTAGCTCCCAACAGGTCCTTGAGGCAGAAGCCTAAGAGACAATTTACCTCAGGATGAGAGTTAAGTTTAATTTGGGTCCTGAAGCCTAATATGCATGCTGCTGTTAGCATTTTCAGAACTTCAGTGTAGGACCTGGACAGTCAATGATAACAGGCAACCTCTGAATTCAGGTTGATCAAAAAAACTTGAGTGAGCTATTCAGGCAAAGGGGTTCTTTCAAACATTTAAATTACCTAAGTGTAGTCCCCCAAATCACAACACAATCACAGGGTTCAAAGATCTAAGTCCAAACTCTCAAAGCGGCAACAACATGATTGGACAGTCTTATCACACGCAAAGGAAGTAAGGAAACTCCTAGGGGGAAGCAGAAGCTTGGAAAAGAGCGGTGCAAGACAGCGCCATCCTTTGGAAGCAATTATATACATGAGAGATGGCCGTATGGGGACGTTCCTGGAGCTAACACAAGTGAACCTAGCTGGCCCGTGCCCTTAGTCACCTGTGCTCAGCGCAGCTCATTCTCCTTTCATCTCTTTGCTTCCCTATTCCACTGACAAGGTAGTTAGATCCACTATATGGGCTCATGGCTAGTTAAGAACTACTGTTTCTCATTATTTACTTTTATAGTTTAATACTGAATATAAAGTAGTGGTCAAACTGGTTTTTATCTTGCCCTTCACACCACTTGTCACAAACAATATGGATCTGTGGACCCTACCAGAAAGCTTTCATGTAATGATCTATTGCCTTCCCAGTCTTTGATTCTTCTTTGCAAAAATAAAAAAATTTAAAATAAAGTTCTTGACTAGTAAGAATTATATTTACAATATTTTTATATCAAAAATGTTTCTTGAGTATTGCCTATTATACTAGTCCTTCAACATGAGTCAAGGGTCACTGAATATGACTGTGTCTTAGCCAGGGTCACTACTGCTGTGATGGAACACCATGACCAAATGCAACTTGGATAGGAAAGGCTTTATTTTGATGACAGTTCATCATCAAAGGGAGTAAGAGCAGGAACCTGGAGGCTGGAGCTGATGCAGAGGCCATGGAGGGATGCTGCTTACTGCCATGCCTCCATGGCTTGCTCAGCCTGCTTTCTTATAGAACCCAGGACCACCAGCTTAAGGATGGCACCACCCATAATGGGCTTGGCCCTCTCCTATTAGCCACTAATTAAGGAAATGCCCTACAGGCTTGCCTCCAGCCTGATCTTATGGCGGTCTGTACTCACCTGAGGCTCCCTCCTCTCTGATGACTCCAGCTTGTGGCAAGTTGACACGAAACTAGCCAGGACAGACTGTAATTAATGACGATTGATTGTTTCATCTCTTAAAGAAATAACTGTCAGGAGCTGAGGACACTCCTGGAGTCTCAGTCTTCCAGAGCTGAGACAGGAACATCTTGAGTTTGAGCTCAGTCTGGGATACACAACACATTCCAGGCCAATCTGAGCGACAAAGTGACACCCTCTCTCAAAGAAGAAGCAAAGGGGCAGGTGAAGGAGAGGGAGGAGGAAGGAGAAAGGAAGGCAAGTGGGAGGGAAGAGCTGGCGGAGGACAGGAAAAGGAGAGAAAGAAGATGGGGTGCCACTTCCATTACTTTATTCTAAAACTCATGGGTAAGAATTGAATTTCTGTTCCATATATTTGGTGGGAAGTTCAATTTTGGAACTATTTTATGAATTAAAAATCTAGAGCTGGGCATGGTGGTACACTCCTGTAATCCCAGCCCTAAGGGAGCTGAGAACAGGGGTTGCCACAATTTGAAGACCAGTTGGGCTACATCGAATGACCTTGTCTCCCAAACAAATAAACAAACATAAACAACAAAACATGGGTGCGGGCAGACAGGGTAGATCAGTGGTAGAGGGGGACTAACTAGAACAAATGTGCCAGCTATATAAAGAATGCCAGGAAGGGGAGAAACACTTTTAAGTGACAAGTCTTAGGAACATGTGATGGAGGACATTTTTTTTTTTTTATTGTAGGCTTCTGTAAAGGAAAAATATAAAATGAAAATAAATGTGTTCAGATCAGAAGTGGTGTCTAGAAGAGACTGGCCTGGGAACCAAGGCTGAAGCTCAAGGCTGAGACCTGGAAAGTCAGCACTGCTAGCAGATGAAAAGTCTGGTGAGATATGACGTAGTCTTCACCTCAGCAGAGCAGAACTACGGATGTTTAGGGCAATGTCGGCATTCTCCTCCATGCACGTAAGACTCACTTACTCCACTCATGTAAGGGGGAGAATTATGAGAGACAGAAAGGAAACGTATGAGGACGAACTGTGAAGGGCACAGACAGGAGATGAGGGCGGCCTGGCCTTTTCCCATCAGACTAGCTCCAATACCCACAGGACTCCAAACATCAAACACTGACCTGAAGAGTTTCTTATCAAGGCATACAGCAACGCCATTCAGCCATGAAAGACATTTCCCACATCAGGCTTCTCTACTCCCGCCCACATTAGCCTTATCCACTTGGAAAACACGGAGAAGCCCAAATAAAGGCTGGTTCTTCTATAGGGCCCCAGGTCTCCTTGAACTTGCCACACTTGCTCTCAAGGGCTTTGTATCCTACCAAGTCAAGAGGCTTTAACTTTATTCCCAAAGTATCTTAACAATAGAACATTGAAGCCAGGCGGTGGTGGCGCACGCATTTAATTCCAGCACTCCGGAGGCAGAGCCAGGTGGATCTCTGTGAGTTTGAGGCCAGCCTGGTCAGACAGGCACCCAAACTACACAGAGAAACCCTGTCTTGAAAAAACAACAAAACAAAACAAAAAACAATAGAACATTGAGCTGAACTCAGTTCTCTTTGCTTTGCAATTTTCTAGAAGTCCCCACTGAAATAGGAAAAAATTCTGCAAAATTTAGGAAGTCATATACAACATGGCTAAAGTATTCAAGCTATAGTCTTTATTGGAAAAATGAAATCAAGCCAAGTATAATTCAAAATGATTCCTTTAAGATTACTAAAATAAAAGCCAGCCTGGGAAAAGGATTGTGATATTTTGAGATGTAATGGAAAAGAATGTTAGAAGTTGGAATGGACCTTTTATTCTTGTGAGTAAGTAAATAATAACAACTTGCTGGACTGTCATTAGGCTACCCCTGTCTGAGTGACCAGTTAGTGGGGAATTTGGAAACGAGCCATATTTAGTGGTAATGAGCAGTGGATATTTTGGAGAGTTCAAAGACAGCCAGGGCAACTTAATCCAACTCTGTCTCAAATTGAAACATCCATGAAAAGAAGGCTGGCCTTGTAGCTTAGTAGTGTTATACTTGTGTGGACTGTGAAAGGCACTGGACTCAATCCCCAAGGCAGAAGGGAAGGAGAGGTAGGGGGGCTAGCCAACGTTGGTATGTAATGGACTAATACATAAACCTAACTGTATATCTTAACTATCTATGGTACCTGATACTAAGCCATGTGGAGTTAAGACCTACAGTTGGGTTGAGGGGGAGAAAACTGGAGCAGACTTGGCTCCAGATTGTTGTCATTGATTTTTTTCCCTTAAACTACAATAGCCAGTATGAGTCAAAAGCAGAATAAATCTGATGTAAGGAGTCTCTGTAGATTATATCCTAATTTACCACAAAATAAAAACTAAATGGAAATTGATAATACTTGGGGCTAGATTTCAAGTTCTAATTAGAAGAATTACTCGTAATTTGCTATTTCCTAGATTTAAATTGGGTCCTGTTACTATTTATAATTTATAAAACAAAATCAATCAAAAATAATTACGGTCCAATTCAAATGAGTGGAATTATTTATTTATACTTTCACCCCAGAAGACACAGAAACTTTTTTTCTATAATTAGACGTATTGTTTGTTAAACCAATTTCTATGGTCAAATGGTCTTTGGCATTGTTAAGTTTCAGTCTATTAAAAGTATATGGAACCTAGTTGGTACAATATTTGAAACTATAATCTATAATATAGATTATAATTAATATCTGAACTATAAATAACTATGGCAGCCAGGATCCAAATACTCATTCAAATGTAAAACTTACCTACAATATAGAAAGTACTTTTTATACTAATTTGTAAAATGAATAATTTTACATTAAAACAAAATGTGTTCCTCTCCATAATGTAGATTTACCGAAATAACATTTTCTTGGATAAATGTTTCACCCCTCAAAAAAATTCTCTTTCAGGGCATTATTTCTTCCTTCTTTCTTTCTCTTCCTCCTCCTCCCTCCCCCTCTTCTTCCTCCTCCTCCCCCTCCTCTTCCTCTTCCTTTTCCTTTCTTTCTATTGGTCTTCTATATTTAAAAAAGATCTATTTTATTTTGTGCCTGTGTAGTACAGATGTTATGGAAGCCAAAAGAGAGCACCATATCCCCTAGATCTGGATTTGCGAGCTGTTGGATGCTACAAACCAAACTTAGATCCTCTGCAAGAGTAGTATGTCTTATTATCCATAAGTCATCCTTCTAGTTCCAACCTTACATTTTCTTTACAACAGAAAATTACCCATTTCACTTGACTTTGTGAATCCCAAGTACGAAACCCTCTCCTAGGGCACTAATCACTGCTGAACTGGCCTTCTACAGGGCAGCATCTTCAGGAATTTGCTCTAGAAGCAGGAACAGGTTACCAAAGTGCTTCAGAATAATCCCTTTGTACACTGTGAAGATTTGTCACTGTGTTTGGTTTAATAAAGAAGCTGACTCACCAATAGATGAACATATAAGGTTAGGTAGGAAAGCCAAATTAAGAATATGGGAAGAAGAAGGGCAGAGTCTGGAGTTGCCAGTCAGATGCAGAGGGAGCAGGAGATGAACATGCCAAGCAAACAAAGGTACTGCCACGTGGCAGAGCACAAATAAGGAATAAAGGTTAACTTAAAAATGTAAGAGCTAGTTAGTAATAAGCCTGAGCTCTTGGCCAAGGGTTTATAATTTATATTATATGAGTGATTATTTGGGAACAGGTGGTCAGAACAGGAAAACTCCACCTACACCACAGGGCTAAGTGACTGCCTCCCAAATGGGATGATATAGCCAAAGTCAAGTACGTGTGTGCGTGCACACATGCATGAGAGTGTGCACACACACACACACACACACACACACACACATACACACACACATACACAAAAGATCACAGAAAAGAGAGAAACTATGAACCCACTTGAAAACTGAATGGGTATGTGGGGGGGGTACACTTTGCATAGTTAGCTGAGGTCTTTCTAGATCCAGTTCTCCATGATTATAGAAACTTGAATTAGGAACATGTGGCTCCCATTGTGATTATTATGATTAACTTGGAAATGGGGCTATTGGACATTAACTCACTTCCGTGTGTATCATTTTATAAGAAGCTGCAAATGAGAAGGGAGTAGTGACCCCGCAGAAGCTGCCACATTTCCAAAGTCTCACTGTGACCTGAAGCAGCACCGCCAAGCAAGGCTGGCAGGAAGATCTGACCAGCAGCTCGTTTAGGCATTCTGCTCACATACCACCTGAATTACTTTCAAAGTGAAGGTGAGCATTAAGCAATTTCAAAACAGAGCCATTTTCAAAGTTCCATGCTAACCATGGCTTGCTGCTGTTGGAAAGGAACGTATCTATTACCGAGCAAGGTCAGAAGCAAACTTCCCATTCATGCAGGCTTTGGCCTGTGCCCAGTTCCAAATTTTTCTGGCCAACATAGCCTTAATACTTTTCCAGAAATAATTTTAAGAATAAAAAAGACTGGGTCGGTCTGCAGCTAGTTTCCTGTGAAAATTCCTCTGAAGTTGCCAGAATGATTATATCATCTCCTATGAGTTCATGAATACATATTTCCATAGGTTTCACAATGTCCTATATCAAAGATTAAGAATTTTCCTTATACAACTCACATTTAGGATTTATAATGGAGTTGGAAGACATTTTATATTTAGTGGATCCTCTAGAATTTGGTCAATAAAAAAAGTCACTGATTGGGAAGGCTGTTCACTGACTGACAGCCATTTTGTTTCCTGAGTGACTTCCATTATTATATGATGTAACTATAGTTTTACAACTGGTTGTCCCAAAGAACGACTCTCCTAATACATCAATTTATTCTTCCTTATGTAATGAACTTAACCAGTGGCAGCTCTACTATGTACCGCAGGTGGCTTTGAGGACACAGAGTTGAAAAGCTTGAGGGAGGCGACAAAAATAGGAATATACACACCAGAAAAAGGAACCTAAGCTGTGGGAATGGAGAGGATATTACAAGATGTCCTTTTAGGTGATTAAAAGGATATTAAAATAGGACAGGAATTTAAAAGACCTCCCTGGGAATGTGGGGAGAGGCTGCAAACAGATGCCATCCTGGTCAATAGGCTGAGAAATAGGTAGGAGAAGTAGGGGTACCACCACTGAACATGAAGGAGTCAAAGACAAAAAATAAGGTATGTGTCAAGGACAGAAATGTCAAGGGATAGGGCTGGAGAGGCAGGCATATTTTAGACATAAAGTACTATGGATTCCTATGCATTCAGAAAGCAAAATAAGAAGACCAGATTATATATGAAAATGACATACATATGGAATTCTATGGAAGTAGATACATGGAACATTGGAAAGCACACAAGAGGGACAGAGGACGGACCACACAGCAGAAGTCCAGTTGGATTTGAGAGCTGTCCAGATGAGGATATAATGGTAGGTTCAAGAAAGGCAGAAGGCATGGGGACAGAAAAAGGCAGATCTCATCAATGGAGGTAAACCTCAAAGTTGACTTTGCAGTCCTTGCTGCAGTACCTGGTTTAGTGTGGTTCATTTTACCAACCTAGCAGACCCAGGAAAAGAAATAGGTTTCAGAAGATAACCGGTATCAAACATTTCACATTTGAAAAGCCCCTGGCAGATCCAAGGAAAGGGCACAGCAGACAGCTGAACACATGAACAGAGAACTCTGGAAGGAAATTGTGGGTAGGAGAACAGAACTGCCACAAGCTATGAATGAGGTAGGCAAAAATCGCAGAAGCAAATAAGCTCGGCCAATCTATGTACGCCAAAACAACCAACCAAAGGAATGCTCACATCTAAGGGGATATCTAAGCCTATGAAGCCCACTAAAGAGCATAATGAAACACTCAAGGTGGTAGGGAAGTGCAGTCTATAGAGAAATGTACATGGGAGGAGAGATTCAGCAGTGGGTCAGGATGGGCAACAAAATCAGGACCAACAAACGACTCCTGACACTGGAACCAGAAATTTGATGCTGTTGAGCCATCAGCGGTATTCAGTCCCTCCTGTAACAGGGACACCATCCACTCTCTGAAGCCTGGCCTGTAATAAAGCAAAAGCCTCGCGCTTAGGAATCCGCTTGACTAGTATTTGAATTATGACTCCTCTGGTTACCAGCTATGCCTAGTAAAGAGTCATTCCATCATTCCATGTTTCCGTCTCCTCAGCTCAAAATAAGGGGGGGTGGTGGTGAGAAAAGAATCACCACTCCTTAGGATAATTCAATTTACTAAGTAAAATGAGATGCCATACACAGAACACTTCCCTGCATGTCCTAAGCTAAGACTCATCATGCAATACATAGGTATCTTCTCAAAACACATATGTAGACATGTATAGTACAGGTCACTACATCTATAGAAGTGTCCACTCCTCATTTGAGTCTTAATTCCTTTGCCTGATTTGCAGTCATCCTCTACTGAGCCCAATGCTGAATCTGAGTAACTGGGGACTCACAGGAAATAAAATTAGGTTTTTAGAAATGTGCTTCTATAGGATACACCTGCTTTAACACAGTTTTCACATACCTCACAAGAAATGAGCAAGCAAATCATAGTTGTAAATTACAGTAGCTTGTCATAGGCTTACACACAATAGATACTAATCTAATAGCTTTACTATTTAACACAAAACTATAGAAATGTATGACTAGCACTCCACCAATATTTCCCAAGCACAGAATAAAGGAGTGAAAACTAGTCAAGCAAATGATAATGTGTTTCAGTCCCTGGGTCTAACAGGAATTGGGCTGAACCCCAACTAAAATCAAAAGGAGAACACCAAAAAGCCCTTAAATTGAAGATGCAACTAGAATCAACGTTTTGAATTGGCATTGGCTACCTTCATAACTGAGTTGTGTATGTGAGCAAAGAAAACACTGTGAAAATATTAAATTGGAACAAGCACATACTTTTATGATTTAATAAATTTCACTTTAAAAATATTTTCATATTTGTTCTAGGCTGACATTTTTGCTACATAAACCACATAATATAAAATTATGCTACACTCACCTCCAGCAGAAGAAAGATATAAAGAATATGTAACTATGAAAAGTAAAAGCAAGGTTCAAAGATACAGACAGACCATACCTCAAAAGTTGGGGGTGGGAATAGAAGCCTTGCTAGTCACCTGGCCACCTATGGATGAATCCCTAGAATTCGGTGGCCTGGTTATCAGGACATTGGATGTATTATCATCAGGAACCTTGGTTTACTCAGATAATGTCCATTTGGCCACATTTGACTTCCGTCTGTGCAGGCACACCCACCACACGGTCAGCAACACACAACTCTGCAAATGTGGAGCATTAATTTTGTTTTAACCAACATGACCCTCAACTCATTCACAGCCATATCAAAAGGACGCTGAGAAAAATGAAGTTCTGTATAAGAAAAGGAGAAGGGAAATGGCTGGGAAAAGAACCACACTGAACAGTATTGATAAGCAAGATTGATGGCTTCAGATTTCTCTTTGTGTTTACTGACAAAAGGCAGTGTGCAATAGCGGACTTGGTTTGTTCCAGTGAAAAATGAGCTGGGTTATATTGTCTACCTCCAAAAATGCTTGCTTTCTAGAATGCCACCCACCTTTCCCTGGTTTAATGTCAGTAACATTAAATAGACTATATTCGTCCCTTGATGACACAATTAACAGATGTATCATTTTGGGGTGTGTGTGTGTGTGTGTGTGTGTGTGTGTGTGTGTGTGTGTGAAGTAAAACAAGATCTTTAGAATTAGGGTAGATACTTGTAGGAGATATTCATCTATAGCATTTATGTAACCAAGTACGCACATGAATTTTTAGAGAGGCAAAAAAACACTCACATTCAAGTAGTTAATCATATTATACAGTTACATCCTTCAAATACCAAAGGCTGAAAAATGAGCAGACACAAAACTAAAAGGAATTTTTAAAAAGAAGAAGAAGAAGAAGAAGAAGAAGAAGAAGAAGAAGAAGAAGAAGAAGAAGAAGAAGAAGAAGAAGAAGAGAGGCCCATTCATAACCACCATCAAGCATGAATAATTACCAATTCTGAACGTAAAGATCATTCAAATAAATGTAACTGATGAATCATCAAGATAGTGGGCAAGTCAAAGTAAACAGACAGTCCACTTTAGAAAGTGTCTGGTGAATTGATTTAACAAGTTTAATGCGAGCATCAGTGTGGGGCTATTACTGATCGTAAGCTTTACTGATGTTATTTGTTCACTTGGAAAAATACCGCTCTTTGGAATGAGCACATTAAGGCTAAAATTGCAGAGAAAACCCTATTACAACTTTATTGCTGGCAAATTGGAACCAAACCTTGTCTGTATATCAATTACTTAGAGTTACCACAGAGATAAATCCTTTTCTCTCTCTCTCTCTCTCTCTCTCTCTCTCTCTCTCTCTCTCTCTCTCTCTCTCTCTCTCTCTCTCTTTTCTTATATAGGCTCAATGTTGAAGACAGTGATGAGAAAGTCCTTATTACACCCTACCAACATCACTAGGCTTTCTTAGCAATTTCAAGAAATTGTCAATTAAGTTCTTTTTATTAGGTTCCAAAAGCTGTTAAGTCAAACACAAATCTATCATAAGGCTTGTAACAGCATGTTATTTAGGCGCATTTCAATGCTCTGGTCTTTCACTACCCACCTACCCCATGGCAACTGTGACACTCGAGCCAAACAGAGGAGTTTCTTGTTGATTTCCCTGAGTTCACAGAAACCGGAAGTGAGTGGCCACTCCTTTGTAGCAAAGCTTGAGCAAACTCCCATTCTTATGAAGATGGGACAGGAAAATAAATACTATGTCTCTGTCTCTGTCTCTCTCCACACACACACACACACACACACACACACACACACACACACACACACACACACGATGAATTTGCACCAAAATGCTAATTAGAGTAAATATGAGCCTGATGCAGCTCCCCACGATACCACGTCCCCCAAAGCATAAAGTCAGGACTTTTACCCAGTGGTACAAATATGTCTATTATCTGCAGATTTCACTCATGACCCAGGAATCACTAGGAGACAGTGTCGAATCATCCAGATGGCAACTGACATCTAAACTGCCCCAGTGAGCAGTGGAGACCACAGCAGCATGCCAGCAGTTGTCCTTGCTCCCTGACCTAAGAAAAGGTAGATGCTCTGAAAAGACAGTCCTGCGGGGGCCCCAGGAGGAAGGAAGGAGGTAGTACCCTTGGAAGAAGAGAACAATAGAGGTGCATGGAGGTCAGCCCCAGAGGCAGCTGCTCCTTTGACCTTCTAGACAGACAAATGGGGCTTAATAGGAAAGGGACACAGAATGGCACATAATTCTAATGAATAAATATGGCCCAATGCTATTCAGGAGTCCTGCACGGGAGGCAGTCATGACATTCACATTTCAGATGAGACTGTTATAAAAAAACACAACGAATTAAAATGGATTAAGAGTGATGAGTACTGGCTGAATGAAGAATGCTACGCTCCACAACTTTGACTCTTGAAGTTTCCACTCTGAGCTTTGCTTCACAGAAAAAGAAAAAAAATAAGAAGAATCAGTGTTTACTTACTCTTAAATCCTCTGACCGACTGACTCCTTAAACATGCGTACTGTTCCAATCTATGAAAATTTTAATGGTCTCTAGGTCAAGATTTCAATTTTCATTGAACTTATTTCCTGAAACATGTCCAGGAGCAATCTGAGCCTGACTGCTTAGATGACAAGCTAGGATGCTCAAAGAGAAGTAAGACAGGCCCCTCAATTCTAAACAGAACCCACACCCCAAATAGGAGGCACAAAAAATCATGAAGGAAGTTTGCTACCATCCCAGAAAGGGAGCCCATTTGCAGAATTCTGAGAAGCGACCACTGTGCTCCCAGGCTGCCATGGCTGTGATTTTCTAAGAATTGTTTTTCTTGAAATCTGACTTTATATTTATGCTTCCACAACATTCTGCTCTAGCCTGACTACTTGGTCACAGGCTAACGACATTTGAAGAGAAAGAAGGTCAAAGCTATCATTATGGTGGTGACAACCAACCACGGTGGGAAAAAAATAAGCTTTATTTATTACTCTTAATACAGGAAACCTTTACTGTGGAATATAATTGCACTGTCACTACACACCAGAGATTTTTAATCCCCAATCATTTCAACATATTTTACAGTTCATTACCTCTCCAGCTAGATATAGCAAGAAGGACTCTCCTGAGCCTACACAAAAAAAGCATTAAAAAAAATCTACTATTTTTACACTCATATTTCCAACACATACAAACACACACACACACACACACACACACACACACACACACACACACACACACAGTGGAAGTGGCTAAAATCTTATCTATTTTAAATGAACACTGGAATAAAAATATACATGTCACAATCGACATTAAATCTCCCCACTAAGGACTGGAACATCTATCATTATAAATCATCTACAGAAATGGAGGCTAACAAATAAGTCAGGATTTTAAATTGGCTTTATGACAACCAGCATGGCAGTGTCCAGACCAAGCAAGACTGACTGTACACCTTCCTAGCAACACACAGTCCTGCAGGCCATACACAGCTACTACATTGCCTTTCAGAGGAGATTACATGTGATGATTCTCACAAGTCCCAATAAGTGTCACCATGGAAAGGAAAGCATTTGTATCACTGTGAATTTTTTTCAGTAAAAACCTATCACTCACAGTCATTTTTCACACACTGCAGCTCATGCATCTTGCCCTACATGGATTGAATTTAGACTTCATCACAATTTTGCTATGACAGAAGTTGTCTAGTTAGCTAAACCATATCATGAAAATGGGACTCACTTTTTCAATAATCTGGACTTTGCAAGTTCTGAACTTTAGAGTGCTCATCTTTGTGAGTCTATAATGAACTTGAGAACAAAACGAGGGAAGAACTTACATACAGTCCTTGCAGTTCTCACGGATTAACCTGCACTTCCCTACTGAAGGGGCTTCCCTAAGCCTGCGGAGATCTTACCTACTATGAAGTAGGTTTCAGTCAACAATTATAGAGGGGACATGGCACCTGCAAAATAATACCTGAAGTTGTCCTCTGATCCCCACATGCACACACATCACAAACAGGTGCAGCCCGACACCACAACACAAGCATGCACACACACAAAAATACTTGCAGAGTTTTCTACATGGATCTGTCTAAAAACAAATTATGAAAATGATGCGTCTCTCTTCTCATTGGTAAAACATGTATGTTTTAAGTGAAATGTCTTAATTTTAAGTATCTTTTATTTGGAAATCATCCGAAATGCACAATAATGTATGGATATTTACCAAGTTGCAGTGACTTTTCTTTAAAGAATAGAAAGAATTTAGAAAAAAGTCTGTTTCAACACACTGTTAAGTTCTGTGCTTCCAAGGTCATAATACACTTCTGCTGCCATGGTGCTATAAAGAACCCAGGTCTCTATTTACCAATCAATCAGTCTAAACATTCCCAGCTTCTGAGTAGGAGGATAAAGCAATCCTGAGTTGTTTCTAACAATCCCTTCAGAAGAAAAGCAACACAGAGGCCATACCACAGCTCTGACTCATGACCACGCAACCAGAGACGATCAAGGGCTTTCCCTAGAGCTGAAACAAGAAATACTGTTATCTCTGCAGGGGTATTTACAAAGCTAAAGGGAAAATTGAAATTAAAAGTGAATGACTGCATTCAATTAACACAGGTGATAATGAGGAGGATGAAGAATGGCCAGTAAAATATTTACTCAACATTTCTAAAGAAAAGTGTCCAAATACGGCCATGGGATTCTGCCTTTACTTCCTATTTCCTTAGCAAATCTTGAGTTAATGAACTTGTCATTCTGGGGACAATGCATTCCCTTCCAAGGACCAGAAATTCAGTAGACTAAGATAAGTGGTTAGAGCAAAGTTTGGATGGCAGATTAGGAAAAAGTCATGAGTTCCCAGCGGGAGTCAGGCACCAGGCAGCACCTCTGAGGTTTACCTGAGGTCTTCACTAGAGGAGCCTGAGGCTCAGCATACACCAAAGACTTGCCCAGGGTCACAGAGCTAAACAGCAGCAGAGTGTCCTTGAGTCAGCTGACTTCCAAAATGTCTTCCTTCCATTCATAAACACACGGATGGATCAAAATAACAGTAGTTAAAAGGCAAGGCTTTGTTTGAGTATCTTCAAGGATAATGGAAATTGGTAGGCTACAGAGAAGGAGAAAATACTTCTAGCTATTTTAATTACTTTTCTTATTGCCATAACAAAACACCTAACAAAAGTAGGAAGTATTTATTTATTCATGGATTCCGAGGGGTCAGTCCATGCACTTGAGAAGATTATGAAAGCAGAAGGATATGAAAGAGGCTATCTTTCAGGAGAGGAGGAACAGAGCAGTGAGGGTCATGCCCCCAAGAAACCAACTTCAGCCAGGAGGCTCCACTTTGTACTTTCGTCCTTCTAATGATACCATCATAATACAACTGATCAAGGGTTTAATCAATTCATTACCTCAGAGCCCTCATGATTGGGTCATCTCTGGAATTACCCTCACAGTTATTTATCAATCTGATCAAACAGGCCAATTTAACAAACACATTAATTTCACACACACACACACACACACACACACACACACACACACAAACCCAAACATAGTTTAATAGTTTAGTGCTGAATTTATGCAGTCTCTAACCTTAAAGTAACCGCTCATCCAAGGAGTTTTTTCTTTGTTTTTTTTTTTTGTTTTTAGTTTTAGTTTTTGTTTTTTTAAGTTATTAAGTACATAGTACCTTTGGACACTTTTTTTTCTTGTTTTTTGAGACAGGGTTTCTCTGTGTAGTTTTTCTGCCTGTCCTGGATCTCACTCTGTAGCCCAGGCTGGCCTCGAACTCACAGAGATCTGCCTGGCTCTGTCTCCTGGATGCTGGGATTAAAGGCATGCGCCACCGTTGCCTGTTGTTCTTTGGACACTCTTACTAACCTAGTCAGGAAACATTTGACAGACAAGTTGACATGACAGTACTTAAAAGAAACTACTGGGTCCTCAAAACAGCCCAGTTTACTATGCAAAATTTTAATTTCATTTTTAATCTCATTTGAAAACTCTACTTACTATTATTGTACAGTTCCTGTACATGATTAAATGATGGAGAGAGGACAAAGCCCATTGTTTTAGCTAGTAACTTAGTTACTTCTATGGTATTAAGGACTAAACCTAGGGCCTTGCACACTTTCATCAAGTACTCTACCACTACACTACATCACCATCTCTCTTTTTCCTTTTTATTTTCAGACAGGTTCTCATTATGTTGCCCAGGCTGGCCCTAAACTCATTTGGTAGGCCACAGAGGTGTTGAGCTTGCAATCTGCCTCAGCATCCCTATGAGCTGACATTACAGGATTTCACCTCCAGGCCTGGCTAATCTCCTTTGGGGGTGAGGTTATAGATACACATCATCAATTACTTTTAAATAATCAAATGTTTAGCAAGGTAATTTAGGAAACAAAGGTAGCTTAGCAAATGATATCCCTTGGGACAGAATCAACAAAAGAGAGTGAAGTGTCTGATTGGGGAAAGTAGGAGCCATGTAGTGTATGAGTTAAGGTCTCCGAATATGGAGATGGGCTCTCAGGGTTAGAGATGGGATGCTTTTAGCTGGTTAGCTGTGTGTTGTGAGGCTTCAATGAGAAAATTCACAAAGTGCATTTAGTGGATTTTGTACATAGAAATATTATCATTATCATCATCATCATTATTAATCTCTAATCAGACTGATCACTAAACTGACTGGTAGACTGTCAATAATTACATGGAGTCAGGGGGTCTACACGGTGCTGCAGACCCCACTTTCTAAGAGCTTTCAGCCATCTCTGTCTGGAACCAATGGCCTAGAGCCAGGACTTTTCACCCTTCTGTGGATGTGTTTGTATCTCACAGTAAAATGTTCAATGTAGCAAAAGAAAAGGATTTGGGAACTACTGGCCTAGAGGAAACCCATTTGTCTCAAAGGAAAGGCACAGCCAGGTCAGAAGAAGCAATCCAGGAAGACAGGTCCTACCGAACGCAATGATGGGGCCGCCTCCATGGACACTCAGCTCAGTGAGGGCATTAGCTTCTAGCTATAAATACATACTGCTATTGTGATAAAATACCATGACCAAAGCCACTGTTAGAAGGCAGAATTTATTTGGGGTTATGATTGCGGAGAGGTAATAGTCCACCAGAGTAGAGAGGCAGTGGTAGTCTCAGGTGAGTAGCTCACATCCTCAACTGGAAGCCTGGAGCAGGAAACTGGGAAGTGCTGGGAGATTTTAACTTCACAAAGCCCGCCCCCTGGTGACATCCTTCCTTCTTTTTTGTGTGTGTATTATAAAGATTTTTTTTAATAAATATTTTTATTTTATAATTAATTTAATTTCACATATCAGCCATGGATTCCCCTGTCCTCCCTCCTCCCACCCCCCAGCCTTCCCACCCAATCCGCCCCCCATTTCCACCCCCTCCAAGGCAAGGTCTCCCCTGGGGAGTCAGCCCAGGCTGATAGATTCAGCTGAGGCAGGTCCAGTCCCCTCCTCCCTGCACCAAGGCTGAGCAAAGTGTCTCAGCATAGGCCCTAGATTCCAAAAAGCCAGCTCATGCACCAAGGACAGGTCCCAGTTCCACTGCCTGGGGGCCTCTTAAACAGTTCAAGCTCATCAGGTGTCTCACTTATCCAGAGTGCCTGGTCCAGTTCCATAGGGGCTCCTCAGCTATTGGTTCATAGTTCATGTGTTTCCACTAGTTTGGCTATTTGTCCCTGTGCTTTTTCCAATCATGATCTCGATATCTCTTGCTCATATAATCCTCTCTCTCTCTCTCTCTCTTTCTCTCTCTCTCTCTCTCTCTCTCTCTCTCTCTCTCTCTCTCTCTCTCTCTCCCCTCCCCCATTGGACTCCTGGAGCTCCACCTGGGGTTTGGCCATGGATCTCTGCATCTGCTTCCACCAGTCACTGGATGAGAGTTCTATCATGACAGTTAGGGTGTTCGGCCATCTGATCACCAGAGTAGGTCAGCTCAGGCACTCTCTTGACCATTGCCAGTAGTCTATAGTAGAGGTATCTCTGTGGATTTCTGGGGACTTCTCTAGCACGCTGCTTCTTGGCAAGGGTCGGGAGAAAGAGAGCTGAGGAGAGTGGGAGGTCCCAGCTGGATCAGGAACAAAGTGGGAGAACAAGTAAAGAGATACCATGATAAACGAAGACCCCATGGGACATCCTTCCTTCTGGAAGGCAACACCTGCTAAGCCTCCATAAAAAACAAGACCAACTAGGGGACCAAATGTACAAATATCTGAGCCTCTGAGAGACATTGGTTGTTTGGTTGTTTTTGTGTATGGGTGCTTTGGTTACATGTACCACATGAGTGCCTGGTGCCTGGAGAGGACAGAAGAGGCATCAGATCCCCTGGAACTAGAATTACATACAGGTGGTCATGAGCTTCCATGTGGGTTCTGGGAACTGAAGCCAGTTCCTCTGGAAGACTAGCCAATGTTCTTAACTACTGAGTCATCTCTTTGGCTCTTATGGAGGACACTCTCATTCAAACCACTATAATGCATTTAAGATTCTGGCACTGTAGTGCAGTCAAAAAAATAGCAAAATTAGAAAACAATAGTTTTCCCATATTGACTGTAGCACATAGCAGTCTTGTAGCCTGAGATTCAATCACTTCTGGTCTTGCTTTTCCCTAAAGCAGTGATGATAACATAGAACTCTAGAGTTTAAAAAGCTGAAATTAAAAGGCAGCAAGCTAGGAAAAAATCCACAGATGAATGAAAGGTAGTTTGAATTTTACATTGTGCCCATCAGCTCTGTAGGACCCAAGGAGGTACAAACCACAAACACTTGTCTGACACTATCATCTCTAGACCTTTCACTCTAGAGGCTTCACAGTCCCAACTGCCCAGCTACAGTTGAACTATACCAACTTTAGATACTGATGAGAAAAAAAATGATGCTCAATAGGCCATGCCAACACATAAAATCAATTGTAAATGTCCAGTGCATTTATTGATCATTGTTCTTGAAACAAGTAGAAGATAAAGGTCCCATGAAACTGTAAAGTCGAATGCAGGTTATGATGATGGCCACCAACCCAAACTGCTGGAAACTTTAATGAGATTTTGTTTTATTCTGATGTGTAATTTCATAATAAATGTATTTGCCAACAAAATTATAGTTAACCAAGAGATGGCCTAGTGTAAAAGTTATACCCATAACTCAGGAATAAAATCAAACAAACCCACAGGCCTGGAGGTGAAATGGACTAGGTTAGGAAGACACTCAGGCAAATAAACCTTCACCTCCCTTTATTCCCTTCTAAACAAACAATGTTTGTCCACTTGAAGTTTATGGGACAAAGGCCACTCTTTTTTTCTTGAGAAACTCAACATTAATTATATATAAGGATAATACATGAAGTTGCCCCCCAAAGCTGGCTTACCATGAGCTGCCCTGGTGTACTAGGCTGATGGCCACTTAGCATTATTATTCTCTATGCTAACATCCCCTCCAAAAGGTCATCAACTCCTGTGCAGCAAAGACAGCATCATTTGTAGCATCTGAGAGATCACTAATTGTTTATTAACAATATGAGGGAATGGTTCTTAAGGAACGTTTCCTCAGCAAAACCTAGGTCTAGCCAAAAATGGCAAATGATTGAACCTCATCACAGAATTCTAAACCATAAATTCTGAAGACATGTGTAGTAATCAGCCATACTGATGATTCTAATCCATGTCAAACTGTGGGAACCACTAAAGTAGACATACAGAAAAATAGGGGGAAAAAACAACTCTCCATCTCCATTATTTAGGATTACTGACAAAGAATAGCCGCATTCTCCAACTCAGTGTTTATAGAAAATAGATATCTATAGATATAAATAGATCATCCCCTTTGCATTTTTCTCACCAGAAATTTTATCTTAGATGAAGTGGTTCTGCTTCCATTATAGAGTTATTTGTGTGTGTGTGTGTGTGTGTGTGTGTGTGTGTGTGTGTGTGTGTGTGTGTGTTTTATCCTTTAAGGTCACAGTATTACAGAAAGCAATTTGTCAGTAATGATTTTTGCTAGCTATGTCGTTAAAAAAAGGCAACATAAAACAATGAAAATTAACAGGTATCTATAACTTGTATGCATATACAATTTACTTGATCAGCACTGGAAAATTATTTTTAAAGTCTCCTTAATTTGTTCCTCTGCCAAAATTTTAATTAAAATATGCTTGAGAATGAAAAGTCTTCCATTAGAGAGGAATGTAGACTTTGAGGGGGAAATTGTAAGGAGGACTCATTTTATCACCTTTTCTTCTTCTGCTCAAGAAAATACTTCATACATTTTCATGTCATCTAGAGCAATAGCTCCACATAAGAAATTATACCTTAGAAATATATTTGGACCATATTGTCCTGGATGATCTTAGATTTAACCATATGTAATCTCCAAAGTAGCTCCTTGCATTTGGGCCTCAGCACCAAATCAAACTGACTGGTCACAAAAGTCTCTCTTAAGCCAAAGTTATCAAGAGATTAGGAAATAGAAACCTACCAATTTCTGACCTTTGTAGTATGAGTAAAGGTGATGCACCTGAATCCTCACTGTTCTCCAACTGGAGTTTATTTTGACTACAGCATGTGAAAAGGCTATGAAAGAAAAATGATTCACTATGCTCATTTCTGTTTTTATAAGCAGTCTCTAGACTCAAGACACCACCATATATTTTCCAGCTAAGTTTCGGAAAGAGCCATCATTAGGAATTTTATTACAAATACAGACTTAGCTATGCACAATTTTCAGGAAGGGGAAAAAAGTCATACAAAAATCTGGAGTCCCCACAGCTTCCTTTTATGTTGGAAGTAAGTGCCACCTCTGCTGGCAAATGTAGACAATTCAATTCATCTTGAATTTGGGGAGGGAAGGGAATACCAAAATGTGCCTTCTACTGTTCTTGTATTCTCCAAACTATTATTTTTCTAATGTAGGTTCATCTCAGTGACTTTAGAACTTACTTTTCTTCACCAAAAGGTTGAACGCTAAAATACTGTAAGAGGGCCCCAGTAACATCATAGTTCCCTGAGTTATTAATATATCAATCTGGAAATGAAGTCCCATAAAGGAGACTTTTAAGTCTGTTAGCAGAATTGCCAGTTGCAACGGTTTACAAATGGAGAGGTAAGTTTATCACTTATTATTTAAAAACGTGAAACTATTTTCATGTTTCATCAATATGCATGTCTAGAAGCTTGTTTGAGAAAACTATTCACCATGGAAAGTTTTAAATGCACAGTATCAAAGAATAATTTTTGACATTTTGATTCATACATGCTTATAAAGCTCCAAGACAACATGGTTTAATTATAAAACATATTTCTACTGCCTTAGTCATGCCAATTAAATTTGATTGGATACTTTCTTTATTCAACAAGCCCCTTTCATGTCATTTTAATTTACTGTCAAAGCAGCCTGAATATTGGAAACTAAATTATTTACTACAGCCCATAAGCCAATAATGTTCCATTTGTCTCGTACAGAGGGAGACTAGACTAACAAGATTATTAAGGACATTACTTGTAATAGCGAATGTCCTTCACTTTATTTGAGCTTCATGCTGTGCTTCCAGACATCATACTTCAAAAGAGCCCCATCTCATTCCGTCACAGAACCTCTGATACAAATTATTCTCCACTCCCTTTGTAATATTTTGATCACAGAGAAAGTGCACCCGGTATTGTTGGGTTGAAATGGAAGCACTCTTTTCTCAGATAGCTACATAGTTTGTTTGTGTTCCACACCTTTGATGCCCTCCCCCATGCCAGTGTTGCCAAGCATGGCAATATCAGTTGAATTTATCTTGCAGTGATATTTCATACACAAAATTCACAAAAGCTTTTGTCTTCACTGCCTTGAATGCAAACAATGCTTCCAAGATTCGGGGACATATAAGTAAATCTATATTCTTAGTTTTCAGAAAATCACAGAGTTTGCTAGACCTTATGTATCTAGACAGACACTTCACACAGGTCTCCATTTTTGTGAAATCCTAGAAATGAATTAGCATGTCTCATCCAGAAGCACTCTCCAAGTCATAAAAAATAAATAGGGCCATGGTAAACTCTAATGTGCCCATGGTCCAGGGGAATTCTGCTTAGGTTAGCCTCATGCTAAGACTTATTTAACATCTTCATTAGTGGTTTGGAGAGAAAGGAAACATACCAATTATAGTCACAAATGGCAATTAATTGGGAAGTATGGTAATTATTAATATAAAAATGAAAAGGAACACAAAAAGGGCTACAGAGGCCAGACCCACATAAAAAACTTCTAAAACGGCAACTGATCAGTAAATTAAAAGGCAAAACCAGAATAAAAACATCCAGCCCCCAAGGGGTACTTGGAAATTATACTTGAAAACGATCAGGAGATGATGTCATGTCAGGAATGAGTTATAAGACAATTCAGTTTGGCAGCTAAAAGGGAAGGAGGTGATGAGCAGAGCAAGCAAAGCACTCAGCTCACAGGCATCTTGGGATGACGGCCATTTGCTTGGCTTCTTCAGCAGTGAATCAGAGAGAGTTGAAGGTCAATGTGAACCAGAAAACAGCGAAAAATAATGTCTGTTACAATAAATGATCATTTATATAGCTCAGTGGTGACTGAGGCTTACAGGTAAGAGCATCAACACAACGGAATGCTGTACTGGGCAAGCACAGTCTTTAGACACCTCACAGTGTTCGGAACACTCTTTAATAAGGTGGAGGAGGTTGTAAGAAATCTAACAGTAGAAGAGGGTCAAGAAGAACATCAACAAAGAGTCAAGAAGAACATCAACAAAGAGGGACGAAGGGGAGAGTGCCAATAACTCGCCTAATGTGACTATTGGCTTTGATTTTATGCAGATAATTGAAGTTTAAGCTAGAAAGCCCTATAAATGAGTGACCACAGTAAGGAAAAGGTTCCTGCTTCCCAGTGAACTGATACTGTGACTTCAGTCACAGATTGGAGATACTCCCAAAAGCAAAAAGATTACCAAGTCAGTCTCTTTTTCACATGCTCACTTCTAGGCAAGGTATGACAATTCCACTAAGATAATGGAAAGAACTGCAGTGTGCTATTGATGGGAAGCACATTCTCTCCAGTAATGTGAAGTAAGCTATTTAGTAGTGCTTTGACCATTAAGCAATCAACCATCTTTTGCTAGAGGAAAATACAGAGGCTCCTTAGCCACATTTGAAGGGTTCTATATGCTACGGCTGAGAGCAAGGCATGCTCTCAAGATTTTCCTCGGGAGCTGCACTGTTTAACTCAATTAGGAAAAGGAAATCTATTTCTAAGTTGGGTGAAATAAATGCATAGGAAGGCGCAGCTCGCACTTTCTAGGTGATAGGTCTCAATTTTGATGCTAGGGAGCACAAGGTGACACTTTTGTACGTGCCTCAGATTCATGCAATAATGGGCCAATATTTCAAAGCAAATGCAGCTATGATGTTTATGTTAAAAACAATAGGTTGTGACAGCAGTCAGATGGTCTATATCCCTCAAGTGTTGAAAATAAATTGTTTCTTTTTGCACACAAGAGATGGAGATTACCAAAGTGAAACATGACAGAAAATTTGTAGAGAACGATCTTGTCTGGGAGCAAAGCCTGCTTCCTGGTACAGGCTGATAAAAACAGTACCCCACGGGCCACTGTGTACTGCCTTAATGAGTCAAGTGACAGTGAATTTTGAACAAAGAGCCTTGGGGAAAAAAAAACAGCTATTTTGTTATCTGTCTTCTGCTAAATTTCTATTCACACATACAAAAAAAAATAATGAAGCTTTGAGTTTAAATAGCAGTCAGAGCCAAGTTTCTATTTATTTCAAGATGGTGGCAAGCCTGGCACACCTTAGAGTCAGGGCTAATTCCTTGTTGGTAATCTGATGCATTGGTCTTCTTCAAGCACACGCCTCTCTCCCACCTGGCTGTCTCTTTCCCTGGAACTTCCACTTCTTATTTAACTAAAAGAAAACTAGCATTTCTCAGCGTCAACACACTGCGAATCCTTCCCTACCCCAGGCAAGAGCAAACTGGAAGATGGATGTGAGACTAACTATGCTGGTAAATAAAGAGCAAAACGGAACCAAAGAAGGACGACGTACTGGTTTCAACTGAGCTCACTGATCCCTGCGTCTTTGCTCATACACCTACATTCACAAGTGATGCAACTTCCTGTGCAAAGATTATTTCACTCTCTGAAGGGGTTTGTCCAGATTCTCAGTGCCCTGGGTAACTTGGAGAAGTGGAGATCTCTGCTGCAACTTGTATACATATTAGTTACAGCTGACTAAACTGCCAGATCTTCCAAGAGCTGGACGTTCCATGTTCATTTCATATGCCACTCTGTGATTTATTCCTTCATTATTGAACCATTTGCCTTGGTCAAAGAACTAGTTACTAACCTCATTAACACAAATGGGAAGGACTAACTCACTGCACTGCCCCACTAGGTAAAAGAAGGCGACTTTCATTACGGCCTCGATTCAATTATTATTTGAGTTTTCATTCGGTCATACATGTCTATAGACAGTACCATCTTTTGTCATTTTAGTCTTAGACTTTTAAAATAGCATGCAATAGAAAAATGATATAAAATGTTCCATCTGGGTCATTTAAATTGCTTGAAATTTAAATGCAGTACTCATGTTTCTGCCAACAATGCATCATCTTTAGGTTCTACTTCATCTGGAGCATGTACATAAGCAGTAAGGGTTTATTTGGAGGTATTGGTGCTCCATCACATTGGTCTGCAGCAGAGAAGGACTAATTGGGAGAAACAAGGAAATGATTGTTCTTTATTTACTAAATCATTTTTATTTATATGCATCTTGAAATAAATGATTATCTCTGTGATTCATATTTTAGTATTATCAATATCAGCTCTGGCATTTATAATCCCTGAACTGTCTAGGCTCTGCAGGCAGTACGCTCACAATCTCAATAATGTCTCTGGAGTTCACATGTTTCCCAGCTCCAAACTGAACAAAACAAAGATATGACTTGAGACACCGGCTGCAGCAATCTTTTGCCCTCCCTAAATACAATACTTCATTTTTTATGAGCTGATCAATGCCTGAATTATTTGGATATTTCATTTTGAAATATGTACTATGAATTAGGTTCTCTATGCAAGGACTGAAATGGACATATTCTGCTTATGAAAACATACATGAGAAAATCCAAACACACAAAATATATTGTAAATACATGCACTTGAATGTTATAATTATAGGATATGCCAAAATGCATAGTAAATATATGCTGCACTCAAGTATTTTAATATTTATCTTTTTTATGTGAATATCTATGCATAAAATTCTATAAATAAAATTTTAAGATAGAGCGAATAACATTTCAGCATGGAAAATGTATATATGCAAATCTATAGATACATGTATATGCAAATCTATAGATCTATGCATGCATGTATATTTTTCTGATTGAAGTTTATATCCTACCCTCCATTTTGACTAAAACAGTGAAATAACTAGCATGTTGCCTCTCTGAAGCCGAAAGCAATTTCCTTTTCTAATTTTAGTTATGCAAAGCCTATGGGCATCATCAGCATTTAGTAATTAGTTTTATAATTACTGCTGTTTTGCTCACTGTCATTCAATTTTTCTTACAACATGGTCTGGGATTGAAACATCCCACATCCACAGCTGTGTAAATTGCTACCCATTTATAAGGCAAAAAAAAAGAGTAACATTCCATATACATTATTATTCAGTCAAGAATGTGTTATGGGTACTTAGGTGATGCCTTGAGTGCATAAGCTGTCCACTGAAACACCGAGAAAACCGGCATTGCAAGGTTCTGGCAAGGCTGTCTAACAAATAGCCCGAGGGCACGAGGGTCCCAGAACAGGAGGATTACATCAAGGAGCACAATGGAATATCAGAAACCTAAAGATCGTGATGTCAAGACAAGCATTTAGTCTGTTAGGGGATGCTGTTCCGGGTCCATAGGAAAGAAAAAATGCACGCGTGCTCAGATACCTACGTGTTCTGCTGTCTTAAGAATACTGTTTCTTCCAAAGGGTGCCTAAGCACCGTGGAGGCTGCGATCTTGATAGATTAAAGTTTTCCAAATCCAGGGAAAAGTCCAGCCCCAGGGTCTGATACTTCACTTCGATTTTAACTGTGAAATCAAAACAATGATTGACCTCTCATAAAGACCAGAAGTGTGAGGCTAACAAAGGGCCAGTGTAGTGTTGTGACGGTAACTATTAGCTTAAACAGCAGCTTTGGGGAACTTGGAACATTCTTTGAACAGATCACTTGTAGCTACATTCCCTTAAGACGTGTGAAAACAAAAGCAACATGACCACAAGCCCCTTACCAAAATCTGAAATGTTTAGACCAAATCAGGGGTTGTGCATCAAGCCACATCACAGAGTTGGCTTCACAGTAGCCGTAGAGCTCAGGGTTTGCATCCTTGAGAATATACACTAACATGGTACTGCATTAAGAATCCACTGGACAATGAACGTGGTTGGTCTGTGCCTCCGTTTCTTCATCTACACGTATGGATAGTACCTCCTATGTGGGTCGCTGAGTGGCTGAAGAAGAGAGCACTTAAGGCATGGGGAAAAGGATGCAAGCTTTCTCACATGCCTACTATGATCCTAGAATGTTCTCTTTAGACTTCTGGCAAAAGTACTGTGCACTGATTAGAGTTTTCTTCAGTTTCATTAGCTGCACCCCATCGTGCATTTTCTCACAAATAATTTTTAAAAAATTTTATGTTCCAAGTCTTATTTCTACAATGTATAAATTATACATATTTTAAGAGCACAAATGCATCATCTATTTCTTTTCTGTTACTGAAATCTGGGCACAGGTGGCACGTGGTTAATACAAGTTTTATATTCTAAATAAATAAATAAAGTTGCAATGGAATGGGACAGGAGAAAGAAAAGAACCTCCTAAATGTGCTAACAGTGAGACCTCGGATGAGACAGTAATTGTATAACTGACATGCAGAGGCAAGTCAAATTTCCAGGTGCAACACAATGAGAAAGGTCAATAGCCAGGGTGAAAGCTGTAACTTCAGCTCCAACTTCTGGGCCAACCACAATCATCAAGCAGTTCTTCCAAGGCTGGAGCGCTGGTAGGTAGGTAAAGAGCACAAGCATGAGGAGGTGAATTTGGACTCGCAGCAACCACATCACAGCCAGGAATAGCAGCACCCATCTGCAATTCCAGCACTTGGAGGGAAGGGGAGACAGGCAGGTCCAGGGAGTTTACTGGCCAGCCCAGCTGGTGGAATCAACGAGCTCCAGGTACAGTGAGAAATCCTGTTCCAAACAAATGTACATATGGACACATAGATGTGTGTGTGCATGTGTGTGTGTATAAAACAATTGTGAAAGACATCTAATATTGACCTCTGGTCTCCATGTATACATAAATACATGTGTAAATGCACCTGTACAAACACACACACACACACACACACACACACACACACACACACACACACACACACACACGCTTTTTACTTTGTTTCTTTTCCAGTGGAGACAGGGAGAAATCCAGAAAGGGCGGAAGGCAGACCACAAGCAGCTCTGCCATCCTTCTGGCTCTAACTCGTAGAGCTGGAGACACAGAATCACTGATTAAGATGGAAAGATAAAGCAGACAGGCACTAAGAATTTCCTAGAACTATATCCACAGAACATTCACTATCTTGATATACTTATGGCTAAAAGGCTCATTTGATCTAGTGTGTCTGAGAGTGATAAGAAACTCAAAAGCTACTATTTATTTGTGAACTGAATGGCAATGGATTCAAATAAAATATTTTAATTCAAATACTCAAAATACTTTTCCAAACTGTATTTGAGACTAGATATTCACACCCACAAGGTTCCATGTACTTGGGGATTCTTTGGAAGTCTCTCACTGGTCTGGTCCATCTTTCTCAAATGTAAGTCATAAAGAGCACTGACCAGTTCTCATGAGTTGTGACTTCACCATTACTACAGTGACTATAATCTGTGTTAGGCTTAACTACCTAGCTGCAGATATCTAATTGAATAAGAAATTAAAGTCATAATTTAGATCGAAAAACAAAAAAGAGAAAAGCCTTTGTTTCAGTGAATGAAAAGACTATCAATTCCCATTCATGATTCATACTGTTTAATTAACACATGCAGGAAAAATGAGATGATTCAAAAAGAATGTGGACAACCCCAGCTCCAGGGCATGTGACACCTTTGGCCTCTGGCATCTGATACAAGCACCAGCACTCCTGTGAAATCCATGTACACAACCACACACAATTCACAAAAATTAAAACAACTCTGTAGGGCTGAGAAAGGGCTCAGCAGTTAAGAGATCATGATGCTCCTGCAGAGGACCTGAGCTCAGTTCCCAGCACCTATGTGGTAGCTCATAAAGTCTATAACTCCAGTTCCAGTGGATCAAGGACCCTCTCTGGCCTCCATAAGCACCAGGCTCACACATACAAGCAGGCAAGATATTCATGACCACAAATGTGTGTGTGTGTGTGTGTGTGTGTGTGTGTGTGTGTGTGTGTGTGTGTGTATATATATATATATATATATATTTGAACTGTGAAAAGATTTTTTATTTGACATGGTTACTCAGAAATTCATGAAGCTTAAGCTGTATCTGGCAGAGGGGGACAGGAAGTTGAAGAGGACACATTTAGAAAAAATAATTATTTAAAACGAAAGGAAAGGACCATTCCACTTATTTTCATAGCTATCTTTCAGCATCAATCAAGTTCTTCATTTTCACACTAACTTTGTGAAGTGAATCTTATTTAGTTTGTAACTTACAAATTAAGAATTAGGTGTTTTCCAAATTTGACATTGCTGTTACATGACTGCAGCACTTTATCTCATCCATTCATCAAGAAGCATCCTGATGCAAGCCAGCCACTGCCTCCAAATGCTTGCAGAAAGTGAACAGCAGCACAAGCTTCAACAATCAAAGAAGGAACTCAGCGAACCATACGCCTGCACCACAAAGAGTTTTCCTGTCTGCCAGCTCTCCCCAGCTCTAGGTTTAGGGCTTTAGAATTGAACCAGCTTGAGAGGTGGAAGTGACCTCGGACTACCAAATGGTCAGAATCCAGCTTTACTGAATGCACAAAATGTTACCACGAAGGCACTTAATATAGTGTGTCCAGAAGAAACATGTGTCTAACTATGGACACCCACAGTCTCTTAGGTCTTGAAACCATAATTCTCAAAGACAACTGAATTACTGTTTGTATCCCTGATCCTTTATGTCTGTCTCTCACGTCCCCATTTCTCAGCTACTTCTGATAAGATTGATACAACAATTCCAAAGGAAATATTTAGACATCTTTGTTTCATAGCCATACTTGCCTGAAGATACCTTCTGAAAAGTTAACTAAAACTTATCCCTCAGCTTGTAAAGGAAACTGACATCAACATCAGTATCTCTAGATAATGGGGAAAAGGCTAGAAAACCCAAGAGAGGTCTGTAGAACTTTCAAGACCCCTTTTAAAACTTGAAGTTGTGTTTTGGATTTTATTGTGTTGTGAGATTTCTCTTCCATTAGTGCATAATCTGATACATATTTGAATTAGCAGCATAGCTATATCTGGTTACAAATCATTTTCTACATTAAGAATGCACTCTTCAAAAAAATAAGTCTTCATTAAGGGGTCTAAACAGGAATACTAAGGAGAAACCCTGGGTATTTTTCACAACACAGTAAACATGCTGGATGGGACTAACTTCCCTCAAGATCTCCACTGAGCTTCTTGAGTATAACAATCAAGTTCCTTCAACTGTTAGTACCCATTAACTCTAACAGCACAAGACCTGAAAGGGTTAAAAGAGGCATAAATTAATTTTATTGTCAATCATTACATGCCGAAGAATAATTAACTCAGTATGTTTATTTATCTGCTTTCCCTACTTGATTAAATGAATGATTGATGACAGGTTTCTTGTTTTCTTTTCTTCCTTTTTGTCAGTATAAATGATCAGTATGAAACTAAACGGTGACATTAAAATGAAATCATTAGCAACCTAAAATGCAGACCGACCTACACATAGGATGCCCTCTCTTTCCATACTGAGAAGTTTAATCAGATCATTTGCAGCCCAAACAGACACTGAGCATCATTAGACGTACTCCCTAATCAGAGTCTTTCCCTCTGTTCCCACTTTGGGGCATCCCTACTAATGTTACAGGCTATTTGTTTCCTTTAAACTCATAAACTAATTTATAGCTTTTTTGACTCACTTGTTGGTAATGTTTAGGAAATACAGTGCTAGCTAGCATGTGTGGTCTTTACTGAAGGAAACATCAAGATGCCTCTGAGCTAGATTAATTCAAAAATCAGAATATCAAATCATTGATGAATGACCATTTTAAGTGACTTGGCTGCTGTGGGATTTGTCATGATTTGATAACCTTTGAAAGGTTATTGGTTTTGGTTCTGCAAGTCAAGTGACTGACAGCAGCCGCAGAGACCCATCACGCACATTTCCTATGGATAGACTTCCTACACTAGCAGGGCAGAAGTAGCTCATAATGCAATAGTGAGTTTCTTCACTCCATGTCCCCCTGGCCAGTGCGACATGGTCTAGAAACTGAAAAGAAACATTCAGATCTCAAAGAAACCTGTACTTAAACATTGGGTTCACATGAGTTGCTTTTCTGAGCATTGCTTAGTCGTTATTTAAAACGTTACTACCATTGGACAACTTTGTATGGCAAATCCTTGAGCAAGATTACGAACTGTAACACCTCAAAGGAATACTTCATACAGAAAGAGAAGAGGAAAAGCAGACTGGGAGGCAGAAGGATACCAAGGCAGGGAACTGTGGGACAGCCTGGGAACTCAGGTCTCACCAGCTGTATCTACCAACACCCTTCACTAACTGCAGGAAGAGTAGCTTTGCAAAGTTCAAAAGCAAGGACACTGCACATAAGGAGTTCAACAAAGAACCAAAGCCCTTGAGGAATTCTCACTCTGGTTAACATCAGGAAAGCTGTCTATATCATAGTATACCATCACATTATGGAAAGCCACGAAGAACAAACAGATTTATGACATTATGATCTCATGATGTAGGCTCAGAAATGAGTGGTCACACATGTCGGTGTAGTTTAGTAATTGGTTTAATCAAAACAATGCCCTCCATGGTAGGGATGAAGTTCTACAAGCCGTCATACTTCCCTGTTCAGAGTCCCCTTTGGCTAGTCAGTTATGCCCAGAAAAAAATCTGAGGAGTTTACCAAGGCTCACAACGCAATGGCACTGGCATCACTTGTCCTGCAACCTAAGAAACTATCTTGGCCAGTTTCAACCCACCTTACGGTACTGCTAGAATGTGCTAGGACACAATGGTGGATGAGACAAACTGGGGTGGTAACTACGACAGATAAAATTGTATTAAAGGTTGTTTTGGTATAATTTGCTTTCTTGAACAGAAGCCAGTAATATCAGATGGACTTCAACATACTTCAACATTTACACAGAACATGCATCAAACTGAATGCATTTTATTTGGCAAAACTGGCCAACATAAAAAGTACCTGCATTTGCATTAAGAGGGATCGTTAAATATCATCTTTTTCATATTTATCTTTTACATTAAAAGGTCATGAATGCATAAAGACTATTCCACACACAAAAGGAAAAGACAGTACTCATGTTACGCCACGTAAACAACTATGGGACAATTGATATGTAATATTTCTCCATGTCTTCCTACTCAATTTCAAAAGTCTTTTATGTGCTAAGGACCACACTGTCAAATGTATATTTGGAAAAATACAATGTGTATGTATAAAGAATAATCACAATTCTCCCTACTATCACATCAAAAGTGAAACGTGATGCGACACGGACAGTTACAGTGCTCCAAAGCCTTAAATCATTATTTAGATACAGTTTTCTTTCTTTTTTTTAAAAAAAAATATTTAAAACAGGAAGAAGAGATTACTTGAAGGAAAGTATCCACTGTTTTCTGAAAACAACTTTTACTAAATGTCTATTGCCACGGAAATCTTTAACACAGAGACGTTCTCCGATATATAAGAAATGTGACTTGTAAGCATTTATAAAACATTCTATGAATAACGGGTCTGTGGTCTACCACTTCCCAAAGCTCAGTGACTTCACTTGCAGACATGCACAGATGACAAGAATTGGAGTCACTGTGTGCCTTTGTCAAACTCAAGAAACTTTGGAAAAATACTTGAGTAACAATTTGAAATATGAAATAGATTTCTTGAACAACTACCTTGTGAGGCATTTCTACACGTGAGAGTAAAATGAATCCATTTTAGTAACTTCCTCCCATCATAATGTGGGCCTCTTCATTAGACTCTGGGAAGTGTTGTCATTCCAGGAGCATGCAGCTTATCCTAGGAAGCTGACTGCAAACACCCCTGGTTCAGCAGCATGCATAACTCAGTTTCATTGGATGATTAGCTCTTACAACTTTATAGAATATGAGCAAGGATTTTCTACAGGGAGAACAGTGGTAAGGAATGGTGGACTGGATTCTGAGGGTCCAGAGAAGTGTGTGATCAGTCTCACAGCCACCACCACAGAGTTTCACAGTCCTCTTTGCTCTGCCTTCTCCCTTGTGGAATGAGTCTTTAGTAAATTTCACGTCATTTTTCTGAATATAATCTCATTTTTAGTAATCTAGGGTAAATAGTGGAATTCTCTCATATGGATATCAAGTATAATAATACTGAATAAAGATTAAAGATGATCCAATCAGATTTTCTCTGGCCATCGAAGTTCGAGAATTCTTTTCCAGGGGACTTTAATTTAGAAAACTCTATTTTCTTAACTCCATCAATGGAGTGAAAATATCTATCACTATAGCTTTAGGTAACCAGAGTAGAGACAATGTATCTGAGTTTAGACCCGGGTTGGTTACTAGAAAAATGGCGTGGTGCCTCTGATGCTAAATTACAGAGAATTAACACATATTAATTTGGAGCTGGTTGTGCAAATGCTTCTGGCATTTCCTTCAGAACTCATTTTCGGAGAATGGACTGCTGTAAAAGAATGCAGACTCATTAAGAGTTTATTTTCTCAAAATGCTGAAGGATGGCAACTTTATACTGCAGGCAGCCCGGCAAGCAGCATTCCTCTCCTTCGCTGGGGTGGGGAAAGCCTCCACGGCACTTTGTTTTGAACAGGCATCACGGGTTAGAAAATGAAAATTTTCATCTTGTTGTCATACCCTGGCTTACCTCGTTTCAAGGCTGGCTGTGTTTTCTTTACACGGAATAAAATTTTAGCAGGAGCAGAAGCCAAATGCATAAAATGAATGATCAACTTACAATTCGTATGAATCTATTCTTTCATGCTGCTCTGCTTAAAAATAGCATCATAAACGCACATCTGCAAGACTGTGCACCCCCCCCTTTCCTCAATTGTACAAATTATTAGAGTCGTTGACAAAAGGTTTTTTTTGTTTAGGGGTTGGTCTGGGCACTCTCTTGGCAGACTGCCACTTCCCTAGCAGTGGAAATACTGCTTGCAGAAAGCCACAGTGTACAGCACAGCTGTTCTGTTAAAACACGAAGCTAGCAGCCCAAGAAATGACTGACTTCACATGTGAAGCAAAATCGTTCCCACTCTTTGTGCTAATTTAAATGAAATGAAACTACAGAACATTCACTTCCATGCCTCCTAGTCTCCCCTCTCAATTACAGCCTGTAGTGACTTGTGAGCACATCCTGAGTGGAGCGGGCAGCTTGATTCCCCCACCATGCCCCGGGGCTGCCCTTGAACTTTGGTCATTTGATTTCCTGGGTTCCCAGGATGGGGGTTCCTTCTCTGGTGTGGTCTTTTCTATATTGGGCTTTGAGAGGCGGAGAAAACTGTGTATATGAGGATTTCAAATTTTATAAAGATACTTCATCCCAGCCTTTTCTGTATCTATTAAAAGCAAGAGCAGCAGAGAGAAGATACTAGATTTTATTTCATTAAGCTGTTGGTTTATCTTTGTAAACCACGGTGTGTGATTTATGGTGTTTGCTGTTTGAGAAGATGTGCAGATAACAGAAATATACAGGATTCTGCTCAAAACAGTCTTTTGCAAGGGGAAGTCTTTATAAGTTCACCTCAAATCTCAGGGCCCCAGTTCTCATTCAATGTTACCAGGTTTACACCATTCTCTATGATACATAATAAATTAAACAGTAACAGTGACTACCAAAAGTTAAGACTGTGAATATTTTCATCTGAAAATGGAACTTCTGGCAATACGTTTCCTAGAAAATGGTTACATTTTCATTGAAAAAATACCACATGTAGTTTTTTTTTTTAATATGCTACCCATCTTTCAGACCCAGTTTAAAGGCTTCCTTCTGTCAGACTTCTTTTGACACGAACAATATCTTCTCTTATCTGATTTTATTCACAAGAATGGACACCCTAGGTAAGATTGCTTCTATGTAGCCACACTCATAAAAAATATCAATTATATTCATTATTATTTTAATAAATTGGTCTTTGCATTTCAGTCACCAACTATTTAAAAGTCTTTTTTTCTTATCAATTCAATGAAATATCTACATACTAACAATTTGTAAAACAGCTTCATAAGCCTTGTGATCTTGAATATTAAAATATTTTAACATCCTCAGTCACCTGTGCCATTTAAGAAATACCAAATTTCCTCCATTCTATTATGAGTTTAGATTTTTCCACATTAGGATCTGAAGTACTTTCTAAATAGTGCATATTAAATTCAACCATCCTCCTGATATACTTCATCTTGAATATCTTAATAATACAAGAATAAAAACCCAGCAGAAACCTTAACATGTGGTACAAATCATGAACAGGACCCCTAATATGCCCTTGATGATCCCTACACAAATCGAAGCCTTCCAGTAAGTGGTCTCCAGGCCCACTCCAGGAGAAGGCATATTCAAACAGTCTCAGATTCAAATTTTCCAACAAGAGAGCTGAAGTTAAAAAAAGCATGTTCACATTACAGAGATCTGAAGTCAGGAGTGCCTGAGTCCATCAACCAGGACTTGTTATCACTGAACCATTCTGACGACACACTGAGATGGCTGGGATGATTATCACTACCGCACTCAGATACCTGCTGCGCCTTCAGCCTTGGGTATATGGGCTGTGCCGTCAGTACAGGCAGAATCTCTTGGCAGTATAGCCTGAATGGATATTCCCTCAAAATACTGTATTCAAAGCCTAATTCCTCAGCGTGACGGTGTGTGTAGGTTGAGGCGATGGGAAGCAAATGGCAATGAGGGTGGAACTCTCAAGACTAGGATTATTGCTCTTAAGACCAGACAAGGAGGTATCAACCATCCTTCTTTACCTCCCTGTCTTTCCATCATGCTCCACATCAATCAGACAGTTGGCCTTCACTGAGAACTAGACCGTGCCACACCCCAATCTTAGTTGTCCAGATTTCCAGAATGGTATAAGCCAGCAAGACTATGCCGTTATAGCTAACAGTCCAAACTAACAAAGACACCCTACAGAGGCTCCCACTCCTGATTTCAGTTTCCAGTGGAAGAAGCTCATACGGTAACACGTGCAACTGATCAATGACAAGGAGGCCGTGGTCGGTTGCTGTGCCCGACTGCCTGCCCAATGAAAGCAACACGGGGTGTGCACTGAATAGCTTGGTCACAGATGGCCCCGTACCTTCCGTGGCTTTCCATAGTAGATACAACAAGAAGCACTCGGGGGCAGGAGTCAGCTAAGCCCATATCACTGTGCCACTTTCCACCTCACCCCTTAAAATGCCCCAAAGGAAGCCTGCCTGCACCCCAGTCTCAGCGCTACCCAGCCCAGAGTGTGCCGCACGTTCCACGCTTTGTTATGCTCTCTTCATGCCTCCTTTCAACATGGAAAATGAGAGCGATTTTGCTTTTATGCTAAAATTCTTGTAAAAACCTGGATACTATTCATCTATTTTTATAGAAGAAAGCCAATATTTTAAAGTATTTATATAAAACCCAAACTGTGTACACAGTCTGTTTTCATCATCAGTGCTGATATTCAACACAGTCTCATTTTTCAAACTGTAAAATTATATATGAGTGATGTGCTTTAATTACCAAACATCACCGAATTTTTTGTTTTGTGTCTAGAACGCGTTGGGAAGCTATGATGAGGAGCACACTGAATGCTGGTGTCTTCTAAGTATTTTCACAGTAGCATTCATACACGGAGCACTTGGCTGGTATCTGGTGAAAGGCAGATCCCAGAGGACATGAGGAAAAGACCATGGGAGCTATTTCCCCACAGACTATGTTTGATTTCTTGACTATAATAAGTCGCTAAAGTTAAATCCTGCTATCTAATTCAATCCTGTTTCTTCATTTTGGCACGGTTTTAGAAATATGTGAAATTCTATCTTGGAAAGATCAGGTTAGCTTTGCCAATCTGTCAGTGTGATGATGACAGCATTAGATTCTGGGGCCAGGGATGCAGCTCAGTGGCTAATATCTGCTTATCACATGCAAGGCTGTGGGCTAGATCCCCAACACTGCAGGAATAATAAGAATGATAACAATAACTACTGTTATTATAAACACAACTATAGCTATACATAACTATTGTCATATCAATAATGACCGTTGCTATTATGGCAGTGCTGAGGACAGAAACCAAGACTTCAGGCACTATAGCACCCCAGCTCTAAGACTAGATTATTGATGAACAAATTTCAAATGTCTTATTCCTAATGATTGTTTTCTGATAGCTACAGTCACATGCAGACTTAAACCACCAGCTAATTTAAAAGAAAACTAATAAACTATGTGGAGAGGCAAATCAAAATTATTCAACCCAACCAGCCAGTTGTTTGATGGACAATTTAAGTAAACAACAGCAACAACAAAAGAAAAAACAAACCCGCAAACATCTGTTTTCATATACAATATTTTCATCCTCTTTTTCTAATAATTTCTGGAGGATACTATCTCAATCAGTCCTTGTTTTAATCATTTGCTACATTAAGTTGTAAAAGCAGCCAAAATAAGCCAAGCTACCTCAAATCCAGAAAATTTTATATACACATGGTTACCTCACAGTATATTCCAATACCATGCCTCTGGCTGGTATACAAGTTTTTTACTGGTTATCATAATATCCAGGTACATTAGCATACATCAACTCTGAATATTGCTTTAAAAACTACATTCCAGGCCATGTGTTGTCATTATTACTTACACATTTAAACATGAATCAACCTTGTACAATTATTACTAGGATTCCTACAAGAATAGATTCTTAAAAAAAAAAATACCATTCTTCCCACCTATTCTGATGTCATAGACAGGATTGGCAACCTATTGGCTAAACCACAGGTACACACATGAGCTTCATATGTGCACATATACTGTCAGTGTAGAGAGTAGATGTTAATGAGTTATAATAAGGTAAAACAGAAGGTCCCCATCATTTAAGAAAACGTACTGAACAGGGTTCCAGAGGCTTAAATTCTGCTACCAATTTTTCCCTTTTTTCTTGGATTACAGTTACATTTATATGCGTATACACATACATGAATGTATGAGTACAATTGATAAATCCATTTAATATTGCACATATATATTTCATATATATTTCACTTGGTATTGGATGACCTAGGGTCTCATCCCAGGGGAAGACTAATTCATCCTCTTTCAGAAGTCATGAATACAGCAGACAACGGAGTGGAGGGTACCATGCCACAACAGATTTCTCTACAACACAACTTCTGCAGCAAAGGCTCAGGGAAAATTGTGTGTGTGTGGTGGGGGTCTTGGGAGCCAGAGATCCTGGAAGTTTATTGTGAGACTGCATCTCCTAGAAATGACAAGCTATACATATTACCACAACAATATGGCTGCCCAAATAAGACCCAAATAATGGCATCAATAGACATGCTAACACAGAAAGGGCAATTTGATGGGGTTCCACCCATATATAAAGAGCTATAGGCAGCTGATCATGAATCACTTCATTTTGTCATTGAACTTCTCTCTACATTCTCTCAATTTCTCTCTCTCTCTCTCTCTCTCTCTCTCTCTCTCTCTCTCTCTCTCTCTCTCTCTCTCTCTCTTATCAAAACAAGGAGTTAGAAGTATAGCTTTCAACCAAAAATTCTCTTTGCCTTCCTTTCTGGCCCGTCTCTGGCATGTACTGACATACAACAGACTCAGAGAGGATGTGAAAAGCTGCAGCCAATCCGTAATTCAAAGCCACATTAGTTTTCATAGGTAGAGGTCACCATGTGTTTATTAACGCACACCTAAGACTTATGCACAGTATCTAGGAAGCAGTTTTGAAAAATTAAAGCCATAGTACAATTTCAATCATATAAAGCAGTCAGAGGTGACTCTTTGCTACACTCATGAAATATTGTTATCCATAGAGTGCTGAAACTATACATTATGCTTTGCAAGAGGTTATAGGGCTAACAAAAGCATATTAAAGACTTCCGGTCCTAAAGAACGGAGCACAGAAACTTCACAGTCCTAAATAGGTGGACACCAAAAAGCATAATATAATGCCACAGGGTGCCATGACTGATATATTACACTATTAGGAACCAGTAGATTTTCAAAGTAAGTTGGACATGGTAAAGAATAAAAGTGTGTGCCTTAAAGTATTGCCAAGAAAGTAAAAGCAAATAACAAGTATATAAAATTCCAGTCTGTCAGTGTCATATTGTCACAAAATTTTGTGCTTTGTTTTTGGTTTCTTATTTATAATAACTGCATGTATTCAAGTCTCAATGATCCAAACAGACGCAAAAGAATTCAGTGGGAAAATGTGTGTGTGTGTGTGTGTGTGTGTGTGTGTGTGTGTGTGTGTGCCTGTGTGCATGCACATGCAAAAGCATGCACATGTGTCTCTGTGTCCATGTGTGTTGGTTTACTTTTTGAGTCCATAACCCAATAGAGACATGATAGCCTCAAGTCGAGGGGAATAAAGCAAAATGAAAGACAGAAATATCAGCTGCATATAGAGAGTGAAAGCATAGGGGTTATGATTCTGTTAATATTCAGCACTGACAACCCTGAACCATTCTCAGAAGAGTCTAATTCAAGCTTCTAATTGCTAAATCTTTTCTACAGAACTTGAGTTCAGGATTAGAAAGTAAGTCATCAGCCAGTCTAGGATCACTGACCAAAAAAGAAAGGAGAGAGAGAGAGAGAGAGAGAGAGAGAGAGAGAGGGAGGGAGGGAGGGAGGGAGGGAGGGAGGGAGGGAGGGAGGGAGGGAGGGAGGGAGGGAGGGAGGGGGAGAAGGGAAGGGGAGGGGAGGGGAGGGGAGGGAAGCTCTAGAAGGTTTTACAACGCAGGCCACATGGCTTGTTACATTTTGTAAAAAGCTGTCATGTCATCATTTACTGACTTCCTAATTTTTTTCCTCTAGGAAATGTGAACCCTCCACAGTGGAAAAGGAGTTATGAGAAAAAACAGAATTCTGTTGAGCAGGCTTCAGGTTACACACTGGTATGCATGGGCTTCCTGAGACTGGCATTTTCAACTCCTCCCTCCACGTCTGGGAGTGAGCCTAGGGAACAGGGCCCTCTACTCCTTCTCATGCCTGCTCCCCACCGCTTTGCTTTTCCTTTGATTTCACACTATCCTTCCTCATCATTCGCCTTCCAGCTTTCCTATTCTTCCTTCTTCCAATTTTATGACTCGCACCTGCCCAAACACAGCATTTCACCAGGGCTATTTAGATCTGTAAACAGAAATCTTCATTATGATTCAATTCTAAAACAAGAGTCAGTAAGTACTCTTCCCGGAACAAACCTGTATTCTCAGACATTAAAATGAACACAAGCAGTCGGACCATGTTTTCCATGAGCTCTCGCCCCAGCCCACAGGCAGGTAAAGGGGCAAATTATAGGCCGACAACAAGGCATGGGAAGAATGGAAATGTGCCTCACAGAGATGGCTGATGACCCAGGAAGAAGAGAATTTGACACAATAGTGGGACTTCTGAACTGGGTTTCAAACGCTGAACAGGAGCACACCAACCTCCTCAGGTGTAGGGAGCTCAGGAAACCAAATCCAAAGCACAGAACCTTGATGTGAAGGAGACTAGAAGAGCCAGAGAAACCAGATGTTCTCTCTGACCTTCAGTCCCCTCTTTGTCCCCAAAGACTCTTAGTGGCAGGATTCTGTCCCTATGCCCCTTGTTCAACAGATGGGCTGAGAAGAATTCAGAAGAATCTAAGAAAGAAGGCATGTCCCTCATCCTATTACAGACTCCTCCTTCTAGTCACATCCACACATGCTGTCCAGTCTTCATGGAGCCCGGGCATGAGAGTACATTATCTTCTGCATGTCTTCAGGTCTTCTTTACTGAAGGCTTCCAGGGTCCCATCAAATTGGATTAAATGAATGTGTGCTAATGTTCTCTTGCTAGTTTGTTTCTTGTCATTCGGATGCCAACCATGGCACTTGACCTGGATGAGGGAAAGGTAGGGGTGTGTGTGTGTGTGTGTGTGTGTGTGTGTGTGTGTGTGTGTGTGTGTGTGTGTGTGTGTTTTCCTACAAAGAGAGCCTTCCAGTCTAATGGTAAAATATATAAAATACACAAAAGGCTTGCAGCATTGGCTGTTGCTAGAGGAAAATGAGATGAGGGTACAGAGAGGGGAGATTGGTTCATATTGGTTACTGTCTCACATTTCTAGAAATCCCCCACCCTCCAGATAGCCAATTTCCCTTTTGGCAAAAAAGAAAGCCAAACCCAGAAGACAAAAATAGGACACAAGAAATAACCCAATAGGGTAGAATAATCTAGTAAGTCCTCTCATGTTTTTGTCATGTACCCATGTCTCAGTCATGTTTCTTTGTGGTATCTTCCAAAAGGGGTCCACTGAGTGCCACTGGCCATGGAACTTGTCTTGCTCTGACTCAAGCCATGTGGGCATAAATGACACCACACCAATTCTGAACAACTGCACTACAAATATGAGATTAGTTCTTCCCCAGAAATAACTGATGAGCACACCTTGATAGTCATACACTTTCAGTGACAACTCTTAAAAATAAGCTTTCTGTCAGGGTGTGGGGGTTGAAGGGAACCCTGGATGCTCAATCACACCAGATATACTAGGAAATGGGGCCAATGAGTCAAACTCTTTGACAGTAGCATAGAGAAAAAAAAAAAAAAACACACACACACACAAAAAAAACTAGCAATACCACATATTTTCATGCTCGATTATGTTATAATTCCATACATCACAGTCCGCACATGTAGGCATAATAAAACTTTTCATGATAGTGTGAAACTCTAAAAGAATCATTAAGCCCCTATTTGACAGAAAGCCTGCTCTTTCCTCTATGAGAGGATGGGCCTGGAGAAGCAGGGTGATGTACATATTGCTGGTTCAACTGTGAAATCTAATCAAATCAAAGATAAGCCCTTAAATGACCTCCTCTCAGAAACAGTAACTTCACATACATCTAAGAAAGGACCGGGTCGTGTCACTCAAAAGGCTTCCCAGAGGTATACCCGAGAACAATAATTAAATGAAATTAACATTTCCACAGGCTGCTAAGACCTGGCATACACTGCTCAAACAAAGAGCAACAAACACTAGCAGCTTGGTGCCTGGACGGGTTTCCATTGGTGTCACAAGTGACTTTGGACTGAGGCAGATGGAACTAGGTACCAGAGTGAGCCCCCTAATCTCACGAGGATGATGGGGCAAGGACAGGAGCCAAGCAAGTACCAAGTTTCCATTTTTAAACTTCCTTGCCTAGCTCTAAGGAAGCTTCTACTCAAAATGTAACAGGAATTCAGTCTTGGTCCTGAAGCCCTTGCCTATGTATAAAGGAAAACAAGGGATGCCATAGGCTGAGTGTGCAGAGTAACAAAACAGTGTTCATCTTGCAGGGTTTCTGAGGAAAGGGAATGTGCACCTTGCCTTCCAGCATGAATGTCACCTGCTAGAAGCAAAGACATCTCAGCATCCACCAAAATGCCAGGGAAGGAACTGGAAGGAATTCCCAGCTGTGCCGACTTAGAAGATCTATCATTCAGATCATCTTAGCAGCCTTACACCTCTCCAAAAATCAAAATGTATTTTATAAAATGCCCCCTGAGCTTGGAGGACCACCATCATAGCAGCAATTTAATGTCCTTCAGGAGGTTAACCTGCACCCAATACCGTACATGATTACTTGAAATGGGTATGCTAAGCACCACTGTTTACATATGAGCGTGACAAATGAATAAGGACAGATACCATGTTCAAAACAGAGCCCTGCCACTTTTTCCCCCAGAAACAGTTACAGCTTAATTTCCAACAGATGCCTGAAACAGTGAAGTGAAGTTTTTAATATTTTTTTTAATCTTACAAATGTGAGTGTTTTCTCTCCATGTATGTCCAGACAACGCATGCACGCCTCATTCACATGGAGGCCAGAAGCAGGGTGTTGGCCCTCCCTGGGACGGGAGTTGTAACCTCCCTGGGATGGTTACAAGCTGCCATGGGGGTACTGGGAACCAAACTGGGTCCTCTGCAAGAGCAAGCAAGTGCTTCTCACTGATGAAGCATCTCTTCAGCCTCCAATGAACTAAAATTTCATAAAGATGGAAAAGCTCTTCCCCCGAGGGGCTCCCTTGGTGTTCATCCACAGCTGCCTTTTGTATTTTCCAATTGCTCCTCTGCAGAGACTGAGGCAGGCATATATTTTACATATTCAGCATCACTGGCTACCATACACACAGGCAAATTATCATTTAAAATCTGCAATGTTTAAATTGAAATAAAACTTAGGTGTACAATGGCAAATATTCCCGGATTAATTGAGTTGCAGGAGACATACTCCAAAAATTGACTGAAGTCCATGATATTAGAAAGACAGAAAATTTATCTAGTTTTAGTAAATGTCAAATCAGCAGCTATTGCTTTTAAGATTAATAAAAGATGTAATGGTTTCTAGATAGCCTCTAAATAGAGATTACTATGAATGGAGAAGTGATTTACCAACAGTCACCACAATGAGATTTCTTTAAAGGTTACAATCATCAGTTATTTAGCTGAAACACTGCTGAGAACGCCTGGTCATTTCGTGAATAATGCATAATGTTCATTGTAGATTTGATCTCTACTATAACAATACAGATATTTCTAAAATAATAGAAAAAACTATCTGTTGCATTCCAATTGCTTAACATATCATTTCCAGGAAGTAATTGACTCAGGACAGATTCCACACTGTCACCTGAGTGTTCTCCCCACAAGCATAACTTGTAAGAATCTGTATACAATGGGCACCACACAACAAACTCATCAACCTTTAGACTGCTAAGAAAAGATGTAATGAATGCAGGGCAGACTGAAAGACCTTTCGGATGCAGCAAATTAAAATGATTAAAATTCTACATAGTTGTGTGGGACAAATTTAAATTTCAGCTTTGAAATTTAATTATTAGCATGATCAACTCATCACATTAAAAAAAAAAACTGTTGCCTACACAGTGTGAGTACTTTTCATATAAATTTCAAAATGCCTTTAGGTTTATTCAAGAGGCTGTTTGGAGAGGCTCAAAGTATAATGTCTGTCTGTTTTATTGTTGGATTATGAACTGCACTTCACAGGATGCTGCAGGCTATTTATATAAGCTTGTTTATCCATATGAACTTCTTCAAGGGCACAACATAGAAGACCTTAATAAATTAAAAGGAAGCTCTTTTGATGTTGTTGTTTCATGACTGTTTGATCAGAATGAGTAGCAGTTTTGCATTACGGAACTAGAATAAAGCAATAAGCTATGCACATATTCTATAGCAGAGCCAGCTTGTAGAAAGTGCCCCTGCATCCTGGAAACACTTGAAAGCCCGGGTAGACAAGATAGACTCACTGAGCTTCTCTCTTCACTTTTAGCCTATTGCAAGTTTACTAGCAATGAGCCCGTATCAATTTCCATGCCCTCCCATCATCATTAACTAAGAAGGCCTGTTATCCCCTTGCAGGCTCTTCAGCAGCCATCCCAACCTCTCTGCTTCCCTCAGTGGTACCTCACATCCTTGCATGGACTGTGATACTCATGGAAGATGAGCATGCTCTATTTATGTATTCATCTTAACCATAACCGGTAATGACAGAGCCGAGCTGACTGAAAGTCACACAGTGAAAAAAATCAATTAGTAGTTATTGTCTAAGCCTGAAAAAATCCTCACCTGGTATGTTTGATATGGATGACGCAAAATGAATATTGTTTATAGCAATGATATGGAAGGCAAGAACACTGTATCTTAGATCTGACAACAGTTTGCTGTAAACTCATCTCTCATCTAAGTAAAATAAGTCAACATGTCTATATGATCCAAAGGTTTGCATCTGAAAAAGACCACAATTCCAAAAGTAAGCTGTTTCATCACACCAGAACTTAATAGACAGACAATACAGCCATCATTCTTTTGCTATACTGGCTACCATCCCTACCAAGAAAGCCTTTTCACTTTAAACACTTTCAAAATGGAAGTAAATTATAATTAGCTAAACAAATAAATATAAGTGCAGTCTATTAACTTAAATCAAATTTAATAACATACTTTCACATTGTATGGTATCTGACTCACTGAACTCATCAGTTCATTTCACATGGTTCTAAGGAGACATGAAGATAGCCATGCCTGAACTAGAAGTAAACAATGTATCTAACATACATGTACTAGAATTATATGCACATTTTGGCATCTAGGACATGCATAAGTGTCTCACCAAGCTGCTATCTACATTCTCAAAGGCAGAACAGCCAACTGGAATGTGCTTTCATTTTTTTTTTTCATCATGTTGACATCCTACCCATGAGAGGTGCCCTGAGTGTGTGTTATTCAGACTTTGAATGTCATGGACCACAGAGCACTGGTCTACAAACTATGGCCAGTGAGTCCAACTGAGTAGTAGCTTCTGTGTGGTTTGTAAATACAGTTTTACTGGAACACAGCTACATCTATGCCTTTAAATATTGTTTGTGTCTGATCTCATGGTATATAAGCAGGACTAAGTAGATTCCAAAGACAAAAACATTCACTCTAAGATCCTTTATTAAAAACAAATGTGTCAAGCCAGGTCTAGAGGAAAGTAACATGAAGGGATCCAAATTTTAATCTTCCTTTCACAATCAGAGCACACTTCTCTTTATTATTTATTTTTTCATATATTTAGATCATATTTTTCCCTTCCCAGACTCCTCCCAGATTCTTATCACCTTTTTGCCCATTCAACTTCAAAACAAAACAAAAAAGAGAAAACAAACAAGCAAACAACAACCAAAACAAGAAAAAAAAAGACACATACACACAAAAAAACCCCATGAAGTATGATGGAGTCTACTTTATGTTAGGCAATGATTCCTGGGCATGGGGTTGATATACTCAGAATTACTACTCCATTGGAGAAAACTCCCTTTCCTAGCAGGAATCAAAATGCAAACAACTTCTTGTTTAGGCATGGGACTTTATGTCAACTTCCGCCTTTCCTAAGAGCACAATTCTTAAGTACAGATGGAGTCTGTCTCCTTTATCCATAATGTTGGCAGCTAGAAATGTCACAGATTTCAGACTTTGGAATGCTTGCTTATGAAATATCTTAAAGAAATGAGACATGTCTATATACAAAATTCATTGGCTTTTCATATATCCCTACGCATACCCCCTTGATATAAATTTATATATTATTCTTAATAATTTCATACAGGTATACAACAAAGCTTTCTCATTGTGGCATCATATTGGCACCCTGAGAATTAGAGAACTTCTAAGTTCATCATAGTTTGTGATTAGGGATTTTCAAACTAAGTGATTCACACATATGTGATCACAAGTCTTAGCATGCAATGACAAACAGTCATGGCTTCTGACCTTTCAGGTCAGAAAAGTGAGAATCCACCTACCAGTACTCTTTCCAAAACATTCCCAACATAGCTAAAGTTACAAGGACTTCTCCAGAGGTAGCTGACAGTATGAAATCACCTGAGAATTATTTTGGATGGGCATGGTGGCATATGCCTTTACTTCCAGCACCTGGTAGCCAGAGGCAGGCAGATATCCATGAGTCTGAAGCTAGCCAGGTCTACACAGTGAGTTATAGACAAGCTAGAGCTACATAGTGAGACTTTGTCTACTCCTAACCCTCTCCCCCACCAAAAAAAAAAAAAAAAAATGGAGCTACAAAAGACTCGTCAGTTAAAAGGACCGGGTTTGGTTCCCAGCACACCGGGCAACTTACAACTCCTGGTAACTCCAGCTCAGGGAGATCCAATGCCTCTAGCCTCCAAGAACACCCACACTCACATGTAAATAGTTCCACACAGACACACACACACACACACACATATATATATATATATATATATATATATATATATACATATAATTAAAATAATGAAAATAAATCTCAAGGAAAATAACTTAATTTGCCTTTCTCCCACAGAAGAGGCTATTTGTACCTCCCTAAATAGTCCATTTTTATTCCACGCTTGCAAAGGTCTATATACAAGGTTAGAACATGAGGACATAGGAATCTCATGATCTTAGGTCATCTGCTATGAATGAGATGACCTTAAGAAAAGCAAATCAATGGTCAAGACCACACATATATCAATCAATTCATGCATATTTGAATGCTAAAAATGCCTTGAATTATTAGGGGTTTCAGGAACAAAAAGAAAATTCTGGAATGTAAGCATCGGAGGGACACGACTACCATTTAAAAATAATCTTAAGAGTAACTATGTCAAGGATTTGAAGAACAAATATATGTTTATATTCATAACTTTCAGTCAATATGTCCATAGAGAAACATGAAAAATTAATACATGGATTGATTTTCAGGCTCAATAAAATCATTAATTCAAAAAGACCTGCTCTGGTTGGGTCTTGCTCCGTTTCTGTCTTTGTTTACTTAACACAAAGCACATTAGCTCCTCCTACTAGCCAACATCCCTATATGCCAACTGTCAAGAAGGTGCATGTATTTGTATAACATAAAATAGAACACATACGTAAATTATTTCATCCTAACTCCTATGCAATCTTATATCATATTAAAGAATGCTTAGGCGGACAGACTTTTTGAAAATCAAATAGAAATAGAAGAGATTTATTTCACCTTCGCATGGTGTCTTTCTCATGCAGAGTTCAGATTTCCACATTTGTATCCCTTTAAAGGATTTGATATGCAGGAAAAGAAGAAAGGACGATGGTGAACATTTCATCTCAGAGACAACGACAGACCACCATAATGCAGACAACGCAGTGGCCTACAACCTACCTTTTACTGAGGTGTTCGGTGGAGGGCCTTCCATCCGCAAGTTCCACGGAGGGTCCCCTTGGTTGGCAAAGTCCCTCATTTTGAGATAGCTAATTGTGAGTCGGATGATGGATGCCTTGTCGAGTTGGCTGGTGATGGCTGCTGGGAGAGGCAACAACTTGGCCAATTCATAGAACTCAAAGTTTTCTTTTCCCCGGCGGGAGCGTGCAGCGTCTCTGGATTTCTCCTTTCTCAATGCTTGTAAACTGAAAGCAGAGAGGTGGGAAAGGGCTGTTTTAGTATATGTGATTATGCTCTTTAACGTCTATCACCTTGCCACCCAAACTATACCAAAAACGAATTTAGAATTCAAGAGCCATAGTTAGATGAATTTCAAGTAATGTTGATGGTGGCCTCTTGTCACAAACCCAGTTATGACTAATAAAATTGTGTTTTGCTTGCGACAACATTTCCCTCTTCCAGCTGTCCAGGCACTGGGATACAGCCTTTGTTTCTAAGACATAAGGCTTACAAGTGAGGCATGATGTTACAACCATAAGCAATTAAGACTCAGCCTGTGTGGCATGTGTTCCTACACCACTTCTTAAGTTGAAGATTTGTCTCATTCAACTTTTGCTGCCAGGAGAATCTTTAACCACTAAAGGAAACATTTTGGAATTTTTGTTTCAATCGTCATCTTGTAGAACAAAGGTAAACAGGGACAAAAGTCACTTTGGCAGCCTCAACAAAGATGGCGCTCCAATGTTCCTAGTCCTCGGCAAGGATCTTCACACTTTCAGTCACATGAAGAAAACATCACACTGAAAATGTGGATTTCAAAATGTGTTGATGTCCACTTGATAAGAGAATACTAAAATTCTGTATAAATTGGCCTGCATTAGCACAGGGATAGTCTCTGAGATACTAGAGAATATATTGCCCCCCAAAGCCAAACTTCATGATAGCATGAGTTTTATGTTGAAAGATAAGCTCTGTCTGGGTTATTAAAATTTATAGACATTATAGACATATTGCTTCACAGAAGAGGCAACAGGTTGGATCCAGAATTTTCCTTTAACTATTCATGTGCATTTCTGTTTGAAGTGTGCTCACATTGCTGAGGGCAGGATTTGGCACAACTGAAGCTGAGGGAGAGTCTGATGGGAAAGTCATCTCCTCTGAGTCACTCTCACTGCTTTGCATATGATGAGCAATGTATTCAAACTCAGACCCCAGTGATGACTAACTGGGATATATTTACAGCCCCAAGGAACTCACAAAATAACTGGTGACTATCTGCATTCCTGAACAGAGACATTTTCAATGTTTAAATCCCTATCATGGATTCCCATTAAATAAAAAGAGCAACAAAGAACGAAGAAAGTCCAGAGGAATAATCAGAATGGTTTCAGCACTAGGGCTGTAACCTCTATAAATGAAAAGTGGAGAATAATCGGCCAATCCACATTATAGCAGCCATGGATTGCTTACAGTGGAAAAACTCATGCTCTTCATACACCCAAAAGATCTTACAGAAAATCTGTGTAGTTTAAGAAATGCCATGGTACTTGCTGGGTTAATATCCCACCAAGCATATTGGCTCCGTTGGTTAATATATATAATATAGCATATATAACAATGAATATATATTATACAAATAATATCATTTTAAGTCATTTAAGTAACAAAAATTTGTTCTGAAAAATGATTCAAGTGGTAACTTCAGACAGAAACATGGGATGCCATATACTCTTCCCAACATCTTGATCATCTATTAGAATCTATAAACATTCAATATTGGCTTACTGAAAACTATATAAGGACAGATGTCTTACCATCTGACACAGTGTAAATATAACCAGGATTCAGGCTAAGATCTTAGACCAGAGGGTCTTAGGCCTCCTTTCACACAGGGCACCTAATTCATCTGACGACAGTTAAATGGGCTATGCCAAAACCACCAAGGATTTCACCTTGTGTGAAATCCTTCACCGTGTGCAAACAGGGGGCAGTGCACTGGTTGGAGTTTAGTGCTTTGCTTCCTTGTGCACTTATAACTAAATACTACTCCAGAAGGTGGGTTGAGCTGACATTTTCTTGGTGCAGGAAGGGCCCATGGCAGAGTGCCAGAGCAGAGGTCTTTAGGCCCTTTAAGGTTAAGGAAGGGACTTTCAGTGAGTGACGAGGACAGACGAGAACCAGGCAAAGTGGAAACCAACAGCCCTAGCTATGAGATAATGCATGCTTTCAGCTGGCCACTGGTAATGCCAGACTTCCAGTACTGTCAGTTCTAGATTTAAAAAAAAAATCTAAGTTTTTGTTAAGAAAATTTCAAAATCTTAACATATTAACTAATTAAAGTCTTCTTTTGTTTAACTGTGCATGCCCATAATAATACATGTTATGGTCAATTTTGGATCAGTGACTCATTTTACAATTGGGCAATAACTAGGGAGGCCAAATTTGAAGGTAGTTTTACATGGATGTTATGTGTAATTTTCCTTGTCACCCAAATGATCATAAATGAATTCATTCATTATCTAATTAATATTCCTAATATTTACACTAGAAAATTTTCCATGTAACTAAAGCAAAGTGGATGATTAAGCAATTATTCTGAAATTGATATTAATGAATAGGCTTGTCAATAAACCAAGGGGAAAAATTAATCCTCATGAGGGCTGGAGATGCTAGAAGAGGGGGAAATGAATAGGGAAAGGTTGATGGATGGGCACTAAGTAAGGGTTGGCTAGAAACAAAGAATACAGTGTCAGGGGTGCACACAGAGTGTGGTAAGTATACACAACAGAATACTGTGCAATAAAAAAAATTGAAAGAAATGATTTTGAAAGTTTCCACCACAAAGACATGATGAAGTTTTAAAGAGATGAATGCTTAATCTGATGAGGCAGAGCCAGGCGGATCTCTATGAGTTCAAGGCCAGCCTGATCTACAAAGCGAGTTCCAGGAAAGGCACAAAGCTACACAGAGAAACCCTGTCTCAAAAAAAAAACAAAAAACAAACAACAACAAAAAACCCTAAATGTTATACAATGGCTACATGCGTTGACTATTAGACACAGTACCTATAAATACATACTGCTTTAATATTTTGTCTATGCTACAATAAAAATAAGTAAAACATTAAGACATGGTTTAATTAAAACAATAAAAAATATCATCAGGAGAAGCAAACTACAAGATCATAGACACCAACTAGTGGCTTCCAAAGGGTGGATAGGGGAAGAACCCTTTTCCCCGTCAGAGAAGAGGAGTAAACAGACACTGGCAGCTCTGAACCCTTTGTCTAAATATTGCATTTCACTTTTCCATAGTAGTACTGAGCAATAAAACTCTGTCTCTCTCTGTCTCTGTCTCTGTCTCTCTGTCTGTCTGTCTGTCTCTCTCTCTCTCTCTCTCTCTCTCTCTCTCTCTCTCTCTCTCTCTCACACACACACACACACACACACACACACACACACACACACACACACACACAGAGGCACCTACCCTACCTCCCTGTTCTCTTTGCCACTTTCTCACCTCTGCTTCCCTGACTCTAACACACAATATATCCCCCTACTGAAGTCATGTTCTTGGCCATTATCTTAATAATAAAGGGTTTCCATGACTCCCACATCACATCATTATGCAGACACTATAGTTCAGAAGACTTTCAGAATGACAGCACTGTGTCTATAATAAGTAGTAATTGGTTTTGAGGGCAACAGCAATAAAATACAGTCAAAGGATTATAAAGGCTGTTGAGACTCGGGTATAATAGATGAAACTAAAGATCTTAAGACAATAACACAGCTTGCGGATTAATCTTTTGCTTGGTTTTATGAAGTAGAGCCTAGCTATAATCAGTTCTCAAATTGAATTAAGGACCATGTTAAAACCTAAAATAAACTTTGTTTCTGTATATTTTGTTCTAGACAAAACATTTTGGCTGCATTTCTCAAATACAAAAGCAGCATGGATTAGGTGTGTGTGTGTGTGTGTGTGTGTGTGTGTGTGTGTGTGTGTGTGTGTGTGTGTGTGTGCATGCCATAAAAAATGACAAAACTTCAGATCCACAATTATTTTCTACTGTGCTCAATTTGATTCTGGGTAGAAGAAACGAGTGCCCATTAATCCTCAGCAAAGTTTGTGACAATATCAATGTTCTTTGGTGACTGTCCCATCATCTGCAGCAAAGATTATCATCACCAACAAATAACAAGACCAACCAATAAGTAAAAAAAAAAAAAACCTTAACACACATATACATATATCTTCCCACCAAACATCATACGCAAATTTGTGTTTATATGTCAAATTTTGAAGAGATACGCGATTTTCAGATTTTCAAGTGGGTCCAATCATCCCAACTGAAAGGGCAATACTAAAGCTAAAATCTACAGTTCCTGCTAGAACACGGAACGCTCAGCCAGAATATTTCATGATAACCCTTGTTCAATTACTTATTAACTATGCACTGCTCACTTCTAATGCCTTGGGTTTTCTTGTCTGTGAAATGGGGTGATACTACTATGAAGTATTTGTTAGAAATAAAGTAAAATATTGATGAAATGTTTATAGTTACTATATTAGACACATGTGACAACAGACTAATCTTATTTCACATGGATAGTTTGATTCTTTGAACGTCCACAATGCTCATTTATAATGTAGACACTTTTTTCACTAGCAAGCATAAAACAATACCCTTTTATTGCTGATACTAAGTTTTCTTTTCTGTATAATATTTATTATTCTTAGAAACTACCCATCATATGCCACAGGTATACCTAATGAGGTATTCAAATAAACATGTACACATGTATAATTAATAATGTAAGCTTGAATGTTTGCAGAAAGTTTCTGAATAGGATAATGAGTAGCCATTTTCTGTGCACTAAAACATGGTATTCAGCTGCAGGAGAAGTAATTTTGTTCATTTATAAAAAAAATGAACATGCAAACAACTATGAAGAGAATAGATTACTCAGGAAGATCAAAAATATGTATGGAAAAATCTTAAATGGAGATGGTAATTTTAAATCCCAAAGTGCACATAGGTTCTCTCAGAAGGAAGATTGTCTTTCAAAATACCTTCCAAAACTCACAATCTGAGTGTTCTCTCAGAGTCAAATCCAGGACCATGGAGAGCTCATGCAACTAGGAAGTGTGGTAGTTTGACAGACTCTGGCCCTCAGCATCTTCACTGAGGGTCATGCCAAAGGAGAGATTGTATTTAATACAGAAACTGGGGAAACAGAAGAACCAAAACACAATTTAAAAATGGTACTGTTGGTATCCAAATGCCAGTGTTATAAAATTGATAACGACCCATGGAACTGGTTTTGAGTATCAACTGCTGATTGGATTGCTCGTCTCATTACAGGGGAAGATAAAACTTTGAATTGGTTATTCATTAAATTAAAAAGAAACGGCATCTTTGGAGGCTGATCAAGATTAGCCTTGCAAAATTGATTCTTTTTGGCTTCAAAGTCATTAAAACGGTTAAAATTCTGACCCAACTAATACAATGGGGTGTCCACAGCGGCCAATGACAGCAACAAAAGTCAACGTCACAGTCCTAGGAGATCAACAGGGAGACATAGGAAACCAGCGCTGTCTTCCTCGGCAGTGACCTCTTCAGAGTCATGCTTCTACAGACGGTTTTGTAATGTAGATGTGCTGATCTCCTTTGCTACTGACACTGCCAATACAACGATACCCCTCTACATGAAAACCTTACCACTAAGCCTCAGTCTGAACACCTTCTGGAAAGTTTTACAACGTAACATCTAGTCTTTCTAAAAGAACATGGCAGGGTTTGGTTCTCCCACTGTACGGGAGGACAGGTGGGGTGGAAACAGCTTTAAATTTTGCCTTTAGAAGGTACTTCTAAGGAGCCAGGCCGGCAAGATTTTATGGATTTTCCTACTTGTTTTGCTTAGGAGAACCCAGCACTACAGACTCCTACTATTTATCAATTAATCTGGCATGCAGCCTCAAAGGAAGAAGACAGACCTGTATTAAAAATGCAGCCATCAAAAATTCATCAAAGGCTTCAGCATTTTAACTCATGAACCTTTGAACACCGGCACACCTGTCAGATCTCTGGTCAGAGTTAATGGTGAAATCTACAGTTACTCCAGTACTTACACTTGCCCTGACATGAGCTGAATGAGGAAGCTTCTCAAGGAAAAATAGACAAGGATTCCATAAGCATGCTGGCCCTTCCTTCATAACTGTTAGTAAAACAGCCCTCCCCACACAGACAGCGAATAAAATTCAAAGTCAATCAAATCAGCTTGCTGCAGAATAAAAACTCTTTCTGGTGTATTTTTAGAATAAATGTAAATACAAGGTAGTATAATTGAGAAGTGGACAAAGAACATTGACTTAGCAGGAATATGAACAACAAAGCTCACAAACTGGATTATTTTAAAATTCTTCAAAAGAAGGCAATAATTTCAGAAATCTTTATCTAGCACATGAAGCAAGCTGGGTAGTATATACTAGATGTTAAAACTGGAACCTCAAGTTCAAGGTAAGAACTCGGCTGCTTAACTAGTGCACTGCTCATAGCTGTCATCATTAATTTATGTTAGCCTCTGTAAACATCAGGAGTATAATAGGCCAATTTCACAACTAAATATAGATGCACATTTTGCCCTTATATAAATGGCAGATTGCCACTGTAGATCATTGCCACAGCAACACGTCAGTAAAGATGCACTGTTTGATGGTCTGATGCGCACACAATATATAAAACTAGTTGTAATGGTTGTTTGGAAGCAAAGTGTAACAGCAACAAAATTTCATTTGTTCCACAAACTCAGGATATATTAAGCTCGGCTGACAAAGACTGTTTGATGTGCTAAATCAGTTTGACCTTCATTCTTGCTTTATTTTTCTCATTTAACATGTGAAATGACCATTATTTCTCCACATGTAAGAAAATATGAAACTGATTGCTTTTAAACAGTGTCAAAAAATCTGTGGCTGCTAACATTTGATAAAGTGTCAAAAGCAAGAGGCATGCTTATGGTTTTTAAGCTAAGATATATTCTGATGGAATAATCATGACCCTTTTGACTTGTGGTAAAGTAGATCAAAAGAGTAATTAAAGACATTCATCTGAATGCCTTCCCCCCTCTTCAGAAAATGTCTTGTGTATGTTTGAACTTAATAATTAAATTAATTGGTTTCAGCCAATGAGCATTTTCATTCTTAACACTTTAAATAAGAGGGTTTTATTTCAGAATGAGTCATTAGAACAGTAAAAAAGAAAGCTGAGCACTCTGCTCAGCCCTTTGCAACCAGTGTTCACCTTGATTCAAATAACCCTTGAATAAACCACATCAAGACCAAGCTATTCATTGGGTGCTTCCTTGTATGCCCCAAATCTCGTGAGTCAAAGTGTTTGGTTCTTCTTTTTTTTTTTTTCTCCTACAACTTCAACATACACAACTCGCAGTTCCATAATAATGGGAAAAAAACTGCAGCTTTATCAAGTAATTTCTCCCCACCCAATAAACAGCACTTTACCTTGGGGCAGCTTGTATATTTCACACCTTAAATTTCTATTTACTAAATCAGCTAATCACTTCACAATTGAACTCAGAACAACAACAACAAAATTATCAATTAAAGTGGTTGAAACTCCCGCAAATTATCATTTAGGGATGAAGTAATTGCTTTCATCAGGGCAGAAAAGCCCGCCAGAACAGAAATGTCACTTTAGATTAGTGTTCTCACTCCTGAAGCTATGGATGACACAGCTGATATAAGACTAAATGCCAAGACCAATCAATTGCTTTTGTGGCTCTGCTCTGCGCTGCTGTAAAAGGGGCCATTTTCTAGGATCTACTCTTCATTATAGTAAATGCTATCTCCTTGGTAACATAATTCCATTTCTCATAAATTCTGTCTGAGAGCATTGTCCTAACAATGGATGTTTGTGGAAAAGAATGCTGCTGGTTTAATGCACAGAATTAAGTGTGAATGGCTGTCAAACTGCTAGAGTTTACTAGTTCTTAAACATAAATTGAAGTCCTACATTAAAAAAGAATTCTTGGGAGAAACGAATGTCCTGAACAAGGGGAAGATACTAAATTTGAAGGCTGCGTGCACCGTTCTAGGATTTTGACCATTCAAGTATTTATCTGCCCTGTACATTAAATCTGTCAGCTCACAGTAGCAGTTGGTAGCGGTTGAGAAACACTTCACACACTTTCTCAGCAGTGTGGCTTGCAAATTCAAAACCTCAGGAGCAAATACGAACTCATTAGGCCACTCCTATGCTGTGTGAATAGCCACACTGAGCTTTTGTTTTTGTTTTTTTAAAGGAAAAGTATTCTTTGAACTGGGCACTTCCTAGAAAGCACCCAGATCTTAATTGATACTGTTCACCTCCTGACGTTATGAGGATCTGGATTGCAGGCTCCAGTTAAAAGGAAATTGAAGGAGCTCACACAGTGAGAAGGCAGCAATTCCCTGCACTGCTCTCCTCCGGTCTGAAGTTTAGAAAGAGATTCAGGATCACGGGTCTTTGCCCGACATGGGATAAAGGCTTTCTCCTCCTGGTGAGCACACATGTGTAACTTCCATTAACTGTAACAGGAGGCGTGAGCACACATTGAGAAGAGGCTGCAGCTACACATTTGAAAGGGGTGGAGGATCTCTGCTGAAAGGTGGGCGCCCTTTGGCCGAATAGCCCTTCCTGACCCTGCCACCGGTGGGTGCTGGAATTTCTAGTGCTCCAATAATGCTAATAGCAGGACATGACACATGTCATTTCTGCTTCTTAAAAGTACTCATTGCTATCAGAGAACAGCATGGAACTTAATGTAGTAACAAGTGCTAACAGCTTTGAATAGTTACTATATTCCACCCAGTTTCAAAGTCTTTTGACCTGAGCTCATGGGAGTGCATGGACTCTAGACTCAGAGCTAGTGAGCCTGCATGGGACTGACCGAGGCCCTCTGCATGTAGGCAACAGTTGTGTAGCTTGGTCTGTTTGTGGGGACCCTAGCAGTGCTATCAGGACCAGTCCCTGGCTCACGAGCTGGCTTTTTTGAATGGCGGGATGCCTCGCTCAGCCTCGATGCAGTGGGGAAGGAGCTTAGTCCTGCCCAACTAGATATGCCGTGCCTTGTTGACTCCCATGGGAGACCTTACTCTTTCTGAGGAGTGGAAGGATGGTGGAGGGGGGGGTAGAAAGGAGGTGGGGGAAGGGAATGGGAGGAGAAGAGCAAGGGGAGAAACTGTAGCTGGTATGTAAAATAAATTTTAAAAAACTGAATAATAAAAAAAGAAGAAAAAGTACGTGAAAAATGTCTTCATGGTCACAGGGATCAACAGGGAGACGTGGGCCAGTGTGGGTGACTAAGAGCTGGAGATAAACCACAGGGATCCATCCAACACTGAATCAGAGTTGCTTTCAGTCATGGAATTTTTGTTGCAGGTGAGACGGGGTAGGAGTCTGGGCTTTCCTCCAACTTCTCATACCCATCCCTAAACCCAGGCAGTATTCTGGGCTCAGGTAGGGCATTCCCTGGATGGTGGAATTCCTGTGTAGGAAAATTCTAGATGAACCAGGATAGCAGATGCCTACATCCGGATTCAAAGTGGAAAGGGGATGTGGCTTGTATACAGTGACCCTTGGCAAGGAACACAGCCTACCATTATCACCAGAGCACCATTGTGTCTTTGCAGGGATAAAGATGTCATGATTCATTTTCTCTATTGAATGGACATGACACTGATAATGCTGGATTTAATATATCATCACCTGCATAAATTCCATGAAATTGTTATGAAAATTTAATTCTTTGATGAAATATCCAACAAAATCCCCATTTTTTCAGGCTTCTGGTTATGTTATTAATTGCTTCACATCACAAACTCCATTGCTTTGGAATTCAAATTCAAAATGACCTTTTTTATAAAGGGGAAAAATTCACTTTTTCCTTCAATTTTCGTCAAGTGTGATTTCAAACACTTTTGGAAGCACAACTATGTGAAAGAGCTTTTGAAAACTTTCAAGCTTGATGTGACACATTTGCAAAGCAGGGAACATGCTTTCACAAGTCCGGAGATATTTAAGTGTGAAAAGGAAAGTGATGATCACATGACCAGCACGCAGACAGGCCATGCTTCACTAACATCAGGAAACACATCTGCATAGTGTAACTCTCTGCCTTCCTTTAGGAAAGGGACACTGCTGATTAAAAGGGCCACCCTTTCATGAAGCACTACCCTCAACTATGAAGTCCAGCAGCCTGCAGGACTGTATCCGCTGTCCTCACTGACCTTGGGTTTGGGGAGGAGGGCTGTATGTGTGGGTGGTTGCATAGAGATGTGTGCATATGTGGGCACTTACATGCAGAGGCCAGGGACCAACATTGGGCATCATCCCCAGTCACTTTCCACCTTAGTTTTTGGGACAGCGTCTCTCACTAGAATCAGCGTTCATCGATTTGGATAGGCTGGCTGGCCAGCAAACCCCAGGGAAATTCTGTTTCTGCTTCCCCAGCACTGGGGGTACAGCCATAAGCCCTAGTGACCACATTTATGTGGATACTGGGGATCCAAACTCGGATCCCTGTGCTTTCATGGCAAGTTACTTTACCAGTTGAGTCAAAGGCAGCAGTGGTGCATGCCTTTAATCCCAGCACTCAGGAGGCAGAGCCAGGCAGATCTCTGTGAGTTCGAGGCCAGCCTGGTCTACAGAGCAAGATATAGGACAGGCACCAAAACTACACAGAGAAACCCTGTCTCAAAAAAACAAAAAACAAAAACTTAAGACTCCTATTTACTTCCTTCTCCATCTGGATTCTAAAAGCAGTGTATGGTTGCCAGGATTAAAAACAAATTTTCAGGGAATACTTTATCAAATACATATTCAAAGGTTTAAAAATCTGTCCAATTTGAAGCCCACTTCATAAAAACTGTTAAGAAAAAGATAACCAATGGTTTGAACAAATGTATTTCTAAAAGAATATTCACCGTATCTTTGAAAATAAACTTTAGAATTAGATCATAGATTATTCTAGAGACATCAAACACTGATGCTGAAAAAGTCCTCAATGGCTTGGGAAATTTATTTACAATATGTTAGTGGATAAAGGTAGCTTCTAAATAGCAAGAGTATATATAGGCAATCATAGAACTGTAGCTATGTATATCTACATAGGCACAAACAGGGAGAAAATATATATCCAGATCTGGATAAACTCCACCATCCAAAATGTTAAGGCTGCTTCCTCTTACATGGTACGATAGCAGCAAAATACTTGCTGAAATTTGTGCAATAAACGTCTTTTGTGCAATTATTAATTTTGTGTGGGTGTGTGCATACACATATGCCATGTTGTGCATGTGGTGGCTGGGGGACAACTTATGCAACTGGTTTCCTCCTCTACCATGCGGGCCCCAATACTGATTTCAGGTTGCCAGGTTGTCAACAGGTCCCTTTACCTGTTGAGCTATCTCACTGGTCCTCAATCAAATTTGTATTTTTTGATAGAATTGTTTTTGAAAAAATAAAAAAGCATATTTTATTAAAGTCCAAGGTGAGAATGGGGCAAGCCTGGATGCATAAAGGAACCTCTGGCTTCCTAAGAGGTTTATCGGGCAGTGCCATCCAATGCCACCCCGCCACTGATTGCAGCCTTGGAGCCTAAAACTTGTTTTGAGAAATGATTGGTGTGGTCACTCTCTAAAGGAGAAGGAACTAGAAACAAAAACTGAAAATGATCTTTGTTCCTTTTGAAGTGAAACAAAAGGGTCTCAATCAGACACGTGAATCATTCAGTGCATAGCATGGGTGTAGCTTGAGTTTTCCTGCCTGGCCCACAGTCAGGGCAAATCTCTCTCACCTGCCAGTCCCACAGCCTCTCAGACCCGACCAAGTAAACACAGAGACTTATATTGCTTACAAACTGTATGGCCGTGGCAGGCTTCTTGCTAACTGTTCTTAAAGCTTAAATTAATCCATTTCTATAAATCTATACCTTGCCACGTGGCTCATGGCTTACCGGCATCTTCACATGCTGTTGGTCATCGTGGCGGTTGGCAGTGTCTCTCTGACTCAGCCTTCCACTTCCCAGCTTTATTCTCCTCCTTGTCCCGCCTATACTTCCTGCCTAGCCACTGGCCAATCAGTGATTTATTTACTGACCAATCAGCAACACACTTGACATACAGACCATCCCACAGCACATGGGTTCCTATGCTGTTTGGTGGTTCTTCAAAATTCCAGAGAAGAGTAGCTGTTGAGATGGTTCAGGGGTAAAGGTACTTGCTGCCAGGCCTGACAACCTGAGATTGATACCCCTTACCCATATGGTAAAAGGAGAAAAATCACTCCTAAAAGTTGTCCTCTGACCTCTACACATGCTCTCTGGCATGCGAGCACATACACCCATAATGCAAATTAACGTAGTTTTAAAAAATCCAAAGCAAAGCTTTGCCCAGACCAGAATCTGCAAGCCACTGGCTGTAGACAGAATGTACTTCCATTCAGTGAGTGGCATTTTCCATGTGTCACTGCCCCAGACAACAGAGTCACAGTCATAAATCATACCCAGTATGCAGCACCACAATTAATCACAGAATACTGGACAGTGCAGACTTGATAAAATCCATGCTTAGACCCTGACTCAGTCAAGGTATGGCTGAGCATGACAACACCAATCAAACCACTACATCAGGACAGTTTACTGTTTAATTGACTACTCACTTCAATAGGTTAGGGGTTCTACAAGGAAGGCGGCTTCATGGAATCACATGGTATATATCTGCAACCTAGATGTTTTCACCCACGAAGGCACCACATGAGATTTGATGAGAAGAGACAGGGGTACTTTATAAAGAACTTACTTTATAAAGATACAGGAAATGCCCACTTGCTCTTAAGCATTCCATTCAGAACCACATCCTTCACAGAATTCCCATTCTTTGAAAATTTTCAAAACATGGCTAGTCGTCTCATGAAAGTCTGACTAAGAAACAAGGATTTAGAGACAAATGTGGCTATGTAACATGGTGACAAACACCGATTATAATGCATAAGTGTATAAAATGAGGATACAATAATTAAGCATGTTTTCTGATTTTATGGACCTGCAAGTTGCTTCTGGGAAACCAGAAGATTCTACTGTGGCACAAGAATATATAAAATAGAAATGTTCTATTTTCTTGTCAATGGAGAGCCAGAAATAAAGTTTTACTTTGCATGAGCAATTACTGTAACTTTAATAGTAGCACATATCCACACTATGATAGAGCTCTCAGTTGTAGGAGAGCACCTTGTAGGTTGTCAGACATTATCTAGAGCCCGCGTACCTGGATGGAGTAATGGAAAATGCTAATTGTCTGGGTGTGTGCTGCTGTGCTTGGAAGGTAAACCCCTCCAGTCCCTAGACTTAAATGTTTGAACTCTTGGTATCCAGCATATAGTGAGGTATGTGGGGACTTTCAGAGGCATAGCCTCGCAGGAGGTAAGTCACTAAGGGCTGACTTCCAGGTTTCCCAAGAGGGAAGGACATGGCTTCCTGCTTACTCTCTGTTTCTTGATCGGGGATGTAATGTGACCAAGTCATCCAACTTCTGTCCTTGGGGCCATGCCTGCTCCCACACTCATGATGGAAGGTATCCCCCCAAATAATCACACTGGAAGTCTGAATAGACACTTCCTCCCTTGAATTGTTTCTCCTGGGGTCTTTTGTCACAGAAAGGAAAGCTATACCTAACACGGGGCCCCATCATAACGCCTCCATAAATAACTATGGCTGGGACTGGAGCTCAGAGGGAAAGGAGTTCCCTTGCAAAGGAAAGGTCACAGGTTCTGCTTTTAGCACTCTAACAACTATAGTAACTGAATTTGTTAGATACCAAATAATTAGTTGAAATACATACAATGTACACAGTGCGCTTGAGCAGGAATCTCCTGGCAAGGCCGTGCCACACATCCTTGACTAACTTGGACCCAGTTGCTTTTATTGTCACTTTACAGGAACCTTTTGTCATATGCCTATGCTTTCTCCACTCTGCATTCTCCTTGGATTTGTTTGGAATGAAATAACAGACGTGAAAAGCTTTCCACTCAAGGTCTCCTTTTGATGTATGAGCTAGCAAAAGATCACATAGTCCTTATTCTTCTGAAAGACAGGAGTGCCACCAAAAAAAAAAAATCTAGTTCCTAAGATGGGGTGAAGATCAGCCAGCAACGGGCACCTCGGCTGTGGCCCCATGCCTAGACATATTTCCAAATACTCCTGGGTATCCACACACCAGGATCAATGTTGGGAGAAGGTTCAATTTCTGATATGGCTACTTACAAACGGGCTTTTCCTAAATACTCAAAATGTTCAAATTTCTTAGGGATGCTATTTGAGCTTCAAGCGGGTATTTACTAAGTTTGGCGTGACAGTGCTTTACCAACACATCTGCCCTTCATCATCATTTTCTTCCCCTCAACTTCCCTTTCAGAGAACTACTCATTTCCATTAGTTGTGTCTCTGCTAAACTTAACGTGTGAGGGGAGCAGTAAAGTTTGTGTGTTTTGTGTCTTTTATTATGTTTTCAATATATATATATATATAGAGAGACATATATATATATATATATATATATATATATATTTTATATATGTCTTTGTGGGTGGTGTGCACCAGCATGTGTGAGGAGGTCAGAAGACATCTTGCAGGAGTCAGCTCTCTCCTTCCACCATGTGGGGCCTGGGGAATCAAACTCAGGGCATTAGGCTTGGCAGCAAGTGTCTTTCCCACAGAAGTCATCTCACTGGCCCCTGTGTTTATTTTTAGTTGTATGGTTTGCCAAGTATAATTGAATTTTAAAAGGGTTATAAATTCTAAACTTAATGAACAAAAGGAGAGTATCAAGAATTCAAAGAAGATGGGTGAAAGAAAGTAGGACAAGCCTAATAATAAACCACCCTGGACCTCACTTTCCCGTAGAAACAGGGAATGATGGGAACTAAGAAAAACTGGAAGTTACTGAACAATGCCATCTGTTATTCAGGAAAATATATTCATTTCTACATGGGAATGTCAATCCAAAATTATTGAGAGTTCCTTTAAAAATTTTTATGAGATTTATTTTAATTGTGTATGCATGCATGTAGTTTGTGCACACATGTACAGGGCAGAGGCTTCGGGTCCTCTGGAGCTGGATTTATCTGGTGGTTGTGAGCTGCCTGACTACTGCCAGACCATCTCTCTAGCCCCTCCAGTCTTCTGTGTAAAGAAATTCCAAAACCAATATTTTTTAAATGACTATCTTTTTGCTTACTATAAAAATGAAACTCTTGGCAGAGCATGGTGGCACACACCTTTAATCCTAACACATGGGAGATAGGCAGGTCTCTGTGAGTTCAAGGATTGCCTTGTCTACATGAAGAGTTCTAGGCCAGCCAGGGTTACATAGTGAGACTCTTGCAGAAAGGAAGGAGGGAGGGGGGGAAGAGAAAGAGAAAGAAAGAAAAAAAAAGGAAAGGAAACAAACAAACAAACAAACAAATTCAGGCTATTTGTGGGTTTCATTGGCTTGAAGTATTCAGAAGTACGTGGTTAAATGCCATTAACGGCCTTTCTAGAAGGTAGAACTTAGTTATGGGCATAGAAATAGAATATGAACATTTTTTTCAAAGTCAGGTAAAAACTAAATAATGGGTGTAGAGTGGTGACACACACCTTTACTTCCAGCACTCGGAAGGCAGAGGCAGGTAGATCTCTGAGTTTGAGGCCAGCCTGGTCTAGGAAGGCCATTCCTAGTGAATTCCAGGACAGGCAGGGCCACACAAAGAAACCCTGTCTCAAAACAAGAACAAAAACTGATCAAATGGAAGCGAGGCATAAAAATGAAGGAAACTGGAGAAAGTCGAAGTTAGCCTTAGAGAAGAGAAACGAGGACGACTGGGTGATTTTTCTCTAATAGGCACATTTTCTGTTTATATTTTTCTCCATGTTAGATATCGAATATAAATGTTCCCCACAGGCTCGTGCATTAAAGACTTGGTCCCCAAGCAGTGTCATTATTTTAGGAGGTGGTGGAAATGCATCACTGGAGACATGCCATTGAAGGTTATATTGTTCCTGGCCCCCTTCCTGTTCCCCTCTCTGCTTCCTGAATATACTGAGATGAGTCACTCTGTCATGATGTGTCCTGGGTGTCATGACTCTCTGCTTCACCACAGGCCCAGAAACCACAGGCCCGGAAACCACAGGACTGGCAAGGCATGACCTGCTAACTTTGAAATCATGAGCCAAGATGAGCTTTCCTAGGTTAGTGTTGTTATGAAAGATCAGCCTAATACAGATAATCAGCATCTTGGAAGTGTCTGTGTGGGTGGGTGGGGTGTGGAGGTTTGGGGGTTTGGGGTGTGTAGGGGGGTGTCTGTAACTATTCCTGGAAATGTGGCTCAGAAGATTTGGACTGGATGTCTGGGAGGAATTTGGCAACATTTAGAGATGTGAGTTACTGAAGCCAAAGGATGGTATCAGTAGAACTTAGTGGGCAAGTCTGGCAAGGATTCTGGAAATCAGAATACTGGTATGATTATAGACAGTAAAGACTCTGGTCATGGTATTTCATATGGAAAGAAACAGTCCGGTAAAGTAGGTAAAGCAGATTACACCTCACTCATGCTATTTAATAGTGAAGAACTGGTCTACATTTTTTTCACCTGCTCTATAACCATGAGAAGCTAAGATTAAAGATGATGGACATATTAATAGAGTGGTGAATGTTTCAATACAGCCCAGCACTCAGGCTTCAGCACAATCCTTCTGGCTGTTTTTATCCAAGTTCTTAGTGAAAACTCAGAGCAAAGCACAAATCATATTTTTTTTTCAAAAACTATAGTTTGGCTAAAATAGAGGCAAGCTGAAGTGCTGAGTTAGGAAAGGGGTGTGGTTATTAAGGAGATTTACTGCCATTAAAGACAGAGGAAAGGATGCCCGAGGGTAGATCAAGTACTGCCCATCACAGGTCTAAGACTACAAAAGTCTAAAAACAGTTTTAAAACTTTCTCTTGACAGAGAAATGGTGCCAGGGTGCTAATCACATACCACAGCACAAAAAGTTGCTTCTCAGCCACTCTGAGCTTCAAGATGGTCTGGTTATTGCTCCAACTGTTGGCAGAACTTGGCACCATCCATATTGATGCTGATCTTATCAGCATGCGGAAGGCAGGGTTGAAGAATCCTGGAGGCTTCCATGCAGATTTCAAAGTTGAATATTCCTCAGAGCTGCCTTGAGGGGGCTGTGGAGTTGTACTAGGAATGTCAGAACTGTTGAGAGTCCTGATCCTGGGCTTGGGCTGAACTACTTCCTTGCATTGTGTCATAGGCTTGAGCTTTTGCAGATACAGCAGAATGTTATGGTATAAATATGAGCTGTCCCCTACAGTGTTAGACGCTGGAGTCTTGGTCTACAGCTGGGGACTCTACAATTGGAGACTTTAGGATGTGGGCTCTGACTGGAAGAAGGAGGTCAGTGGGGACATCCTATTGAAGGGTATCCTATGCTTGGCTCTATCCTGCCCCTCTTTCTGCTTCGTGGATGCCATTGGATGATTGGCTGCTTCATTAAAGGCCCAGAAACAAAGGAGCAAGCCTATCATAGACTAAATCCTCTGAAACCGTGAGCTGATATGCATCATTCCTCCTTTAGTGTGCTTCTCTCAGGTACTGTTCACAGTGATAAAAAGATTAACTTTGGAAATTTACTATAAAGACTCAGGAAGAAGAACAGATAAAATATTCTGTGAGATTTAACTTACATTTAAAAGGAGCTCTAAAAGTTGACAATACTCATATGTATACACACACACACACACACACACACACACACACACACACAGAAGCATTTACCAGATTTTAGCCCCATTGTTCCAAATATTTAATGATCACACCATGATGACATCTTGTAAAGACTCTTCCATTAAAATCTGAAATACCGATAATTTGTAATCAGAGGGCAGTCTCCCCAAACAAAAGAACTAGTACTTAATGTCTAAAATGCACATGCTAAGCAAGACTTTGTTTTTATTAGTGCAATAACAATGTTGAGACAGTGTCGTGTGCACACAGACAACTTCCTTAAGTATTTGTTGAATGATGATTATGCTGCTGATGATCTGAATGTCCTTAAAAGTCATGATTATAAATAGTAAACAACACATCCAGTAATGGTGCTATGGAAATTAAAGCTACCCGCAAATCAGTCCGTGAAATGACACTAATACAACGGAAGGGATGGGAGGTGCGGAGAAAGGAAGGAGGGAAGCAGAGATACACACTCCAAACTTCCATCTCCATAAATGCTTCCCTGACAGAAATATGTGCATTCTCAAAGCATAGTCCCCTGACCTCCCTACATTCCAGAGGTAGTTGGAGCTAGAGACCCACCAGCTCAGGCAAACTGAGTGTGGGAGATAGAGAAGAGAAATCAGGAAACTGCCTAGCCTCTGCCAGTAATTATACAGGGTCGTACTCAGAATTCCAAATCACAATCCATCCTGTCACATACTGTCACATAGACAGAGCCTTGATAGTAGGGAAAGGGGAGAAACCTCTACAGGAGACGCCTAGATGTTCATATTTGCATATGTCTCATCAGATTAAAAAAAAATGGACAGAGGCAGTACTCAAAGGGGGAATGGCAAAGAAATTATAGAGCAAAGGGTTGGAGGTGGCAGGAACCCTCAGTTTGAGGTGAAACGTTAACGGTCTGAGTTTCAGATGAGGTCATTAGGCAGATACACCTTCTGAAAGGGAAAGTGAGCGGTGGAACCATGGTTTGCCCACAGCTGAACTCCTGCTGCTTCTACTATGTGCTCACACTGTTTATTTGTTTCTATTTTGTGTGAGTTTCATACCCATTAAGTTCCCTTCTAGGGATATATGCAGCATTCTCACTTCCTCCTGGCCAAACATGCCCATCCTCTTTCCCCTGCATTGGAAGCTCAGGTGGACATTCATTCATCAGAATGGCACACTTCTAGTCAAGTTCACCCACAGCAGGCCAAAGAAGGAGAGACTTTCTTACGGAGGAGTTGCACTGCATTTCATCTGTGGTTTCCAGTACTGATTGTACTGTAGGTCTCAGTTTGGAAAGAAAAGAAAACACACAGAGATACAGACACACACACACACACACACACACACACACACACACAGCCTACTGGATTATATCCCTCTCACACACACGAGGTTATGACTTGCTGCTCTCCACTCGCACTATAGTCAAGGAATGGTATATGCCCAACAGTAGGCTATAGTTTTATTGTTAGATTCTGATGACATTATGAAATCAAAACGGGCAAAGAGCAAGTGATTTGTTCATTTCACTATGAACCCAATACAAGATTTCAAGCTTCATTTAGAAGGTTTTTGGAACTTAAAAAAAATTACCCATGATGCATTATAAATATACATATATATGTATGTATGTATATATATGAATACACATAATTAAAAAATCACCCATGATGCATTATCAATATACATATATATGTATGTATATATGAATATACATACATATATGTGTATATATGAACTATGATTATAATGAAAGAAGAAAGTAATCAAGCTAATCCTACACAGAAAATAGTCTCACATTCTTCACTTGCACAAGGACAACTAATTTAGAAAATCTCTGTAACATTTGTGAGAGATATGATAGGCAGGAAAGAAGAAGTTTGAATTATTTCATAGAGTTCTATAAGTCTCCATGTGGTACAATATGTTCAACAGAGATTTAGATTTTAATATGCAAAACTGTGCTTGGGGTCTTAGAAATGGGCATTCCTGAAACAAAAGGCAGGAACAGAAAGACTTCCTCTTTTCAACTTCCACATGAACTCCACAGGCATTACATCATTGGAATAGCACACGTTTGAGTGCAGGGTGTGTATGGTCCCCAGAGAGCCAGACTCCAAGCACTTTCAAAGCATTAGTCTGAAGTTGCTTTTGCCATGTGTAGACCTCAGAGCATACAGAGTGGTCACAGTATTAGGAAGTCTACTATTCGTAAATGGGAAGAGTCTTCTCCCTCCTTGTGGTCAGGGTACTTGTAGTCCTAGGCAGGAGAAGGCTTACTGAGCCATCAAAGACAAGCCCATCTCAGTAGTCTGTGTGGTATATGGGAGGTCCTGGGTAGAACCAACATTTGCATTAAAAGGATTTGTCAGCAAATGCACACTAAAAAACTGGAAGAACCCCTGGAGAGGTCATTTAGATATGTCTATGTAAGGAGGCTATTCGATGTTAGAAAATACACATAACTGATAATCACAACTATTCACCCTAATCTAATTCTGATCTATATGATCAGAAGGCAGCTCCCATTCTGACACCAGTGGGCATTTCACTTCCCCAGCTCTGTTTATTGACCTTAAAATAAAAGAGATTGTTTGGTGGGATATCTTTCAGTTTGCGGACCCATTTTTCACTTGAGTTTTTGTTGTATAACTTCAGTGGAAGGCTGAGGACTGTCCTCTGGGAATAAAAGGCATTGCACATTTGCCTAGTTTTAGTGCTGCAAACCCTCACTAGCCAGCATAGTACCATCTCCTACAGCTCTAATGCCTCTGGTGAGTAAATACACAGCCTGGATTTCACGAAGGTGAGACTGCGTAACTGCTAAACTCAAGCAGGGAACGTGAATGGAAGCTGCCTCCACTAAAACGTCTGCTGAAGGACACAGTGCTCAAAAGGCCAGCTCTTCCCCACCTCTGACCAAGCAGAACACCAAGCAGTTACACTTAGTTGGTGATAAGTAGCAAATGCCAGAGCTGAAAGAATACCGCTTATTGGAGAGGTATAGCTCTGTTTTGAATATTAATTTTGTACTGATGGGAAGGAGAGGTTCAGAGGGTGACTTTGCTTGCATTTTAAAAGAATGTCTATTTACTATCTGTGTGTAGATGACGGGAGACTCCCATAGAATGCTAAACATCTGGATCAAGCAATCAGCAGGCACATGCTTATTGCTCTCTGGCCCCAGGTTAGGTCTAGGTCGTCACTCAACCCTGTCTCGTGAGATATAAATGCAACCACTCCTACCTGTCCCCAAGGTAAACAATGTTTGTATTACCTTCTGGTTTGTTGTATTAGCTACCAGCACAGCTCTCCCAAAACGCAGGCTTAAATCCCACGGAGCAGTCCGATGTATAACTGACTGAAAGCCGCCACCCCACCACCACTCCAACATGTGGTGGGCCTTGGAAGTCATCACAGGCCAACACAGCATCTGACTGTCTGTATTCCAGCAAGTGACTCGCTCCCCGTGGGTATTACTTAGAGGCAAGTGGCTACTGGAATCATAAGCCACTGCATTAGTCCTTACCTTGACATGTACATCTGATTCTCTCTTAATCACACCCACTAGACCTACAAACAACATAAGCAGGGTTGACTGGTAAAGTGTCTGAAACCACTTTCAGTAGGAGGGGCAACGCAGCAGGCCTTGTGAACCACATATGCTAAAGAAAAAGGAAACCGTTTCTCAATATGTAGAGAATTTTTAATACTGTAAACAATGCTTACATTAATTTCACTCCGCCTATTGCTGGCTTGGGGACCAGTGGCTTGGGATTTTGATTTGCTAGCAGATACTCTTTAGCTCAAAGTTCTGAAAAGCCACAAACTCTACGTCTTCTGTGTTTAGGGTGACGGGAGGTGTAGGCTGAGATGGAAGAGACTACAGAGGAAACGGAAGCACCTTCACAGAGAGCTATTATACCAGATAGGCTCCACGCAAGACAGTTGAAATGTGAGCCTCAGTATTCAAAATAGAAAGGATACAATCATATGTCTGGTTAACTTACAGGAAATAGTTCCAGAGACAATTTTACACTAACTACAGTGATTTGGGCAATTTTTTAAAATAATACCAGCCAATTTCTCTCCATTATACTCTGCTGGCAGAAAATAAAACATTTTTCTTTGAAATGATTGCCTTTGGTTTTGTTAAATCATGCATTCTGTCAACATGTGGTCACCATTTCTACATGATCTTTCTGCTTCCCCAGAAAAGAATGAATTCACAGTCTGAACCCTGATATAAATATGTAATCTTGCAACTGTTAAGGCTTCTTCGATTACTGTGAAATGAAGAGATAAAAAATGGACTTGGTATAAGAGAAATGAAATGAAGAAAAAGAAAAAAGATACAATGATGACCAAATAAGTATAAGCCTCGAATTCCTGTATCTTCTCCAATGCCAGGGAAAGAAAATGCCCAGGGTGATCGATTTTTTTCTTTTTTTCTTTTTTTTAGTGTAACACAAAGGGACTGTATAAAGTTCATCATTTGGAAAGCACTAATATTTGAAAACACATTTGGGAACCTCCACTTATGCCCAGAGACGTATGCATGTGACTTAGCTGCAGCCAGGAAAAGGTTAGAGGAGCCAAGTCTTCAGTGCGGTCTTAAGACAGACATTATCTTGTCATTAAATAAGGACTTTTCAGATATAATTGCAAAATGCCTAGGCAGTGATTGCTGCCACTCACTATGTCATCCCGAGGATGGAGATCCTTATCTCCATCCTTCAGTCTATCTACTTTTTAAGGATAAATTATTTTTGCAAAGAAAACTGTAGATGTTTGTCTAGTTGCTCCCCTCTGAGCCTTTGTTAGCAGCATAGCCAGGAAATACTTCTTCGGAGATAAGCGTAACAATGCCGACTCCCTTTGCAGCTAGAATTTTGTGTGGGCACTTAGAAAATTTTAGCTTTCCTTTACACAATAGTTTAAGCTTATAGTGTAACTGGAAGTAATTTATAGTTTTAAAACCTCAGTGGTAGGCCTGAGAAAAACTATGGAGATACTTCAAACTGATAAAGAAAAAAAATTCTTCAGCTTAATATTGAAATGGATAAAAAATATAATGAGCAAAATCAAAGTGAGAACTTTTAGACTTTCACTTCTATGACATTTGTATTTATTTTGCGTTTGCATATACAACTCACAGGAGGTGGTTCTCTCCTTCCAACATGTGAGTTCCAGGAACTAAATTCAGGTCATCAGGCTTAGTGGATAGTGTTCTATCAGCTGAACCACCTCTGCAACTCCAAAGTGATGACCTTGGATGGAAGATATAGGAAAGCAATGCTCACTCGTCCATCCTCTACCGTGGAGATCCCGTAGACACCCAGAAAGCTGCAGAGGCCTAAGCAGACTCAAGACAGGCTAGACTGTGTAGGTTTAAGGAGTGTTCACTTGCTACCCTTCCTTGGACAGAAGAGAAATAACCGAAGTTAAAAATGTAAGTCCTGGAGAATGCTACTTCAGAGAAGCTCTGCTATTCACTAGTAAATGGGACACACTAAGGAATACTTCAACTCTGCTTGTGAGAGGATCACCTAAGCCTGATATTGTGATCACTTTGTCAAAATACTAAGGATGTATGTCTGTCTCTGTCCGGGTCTCTCTGTCTCTGTCTCTCTCTGTCTCTCTGTCTCTGTCTGTCTCTCTCTCTCTCCCTCCCTCCCTTCCTCCCTCCTTTCCCTCCTACACCACATACACACACAAATAACAACTATAACACCTTGGGTACCCCTTGGGTGTTTCATGAAGAGGATACACATTCATCTTATTGTCTGTACTTTCCATATTTCCATTCTATATTTTGTGTGATGACATACAGCGGTGTGTGTGTGTGTGTGTGTGTGTGTGTGTGTGTGTGTGTGTGTGTATGTGTAAGATAGGACTTGCATTGTGGGAAACCTTTAATGATGCAGTAAAGACTCAGTGTCCATCAGAATCCCACCATCATCAAAGTTGGAGAAATCCTTAGACAGAGCAGGGAAGGCACTGGACACATGACCTTAGGCCCATGCTCCCTCTGGGCCTCATGCTGCTAATAAGAAAGATGCTGATATGAACATAACTGAACAAGTGCTCTTATGGTGTCGTTGAGCATTTCTTGGGTATATGCCCAAGAGTGGTATAGCTGGATCTTGGGGGAGATTGATTCCCAATTTTCTAAGAAAGCGCCATATTGATTTCCAAAGTGGTTGTACAAGCTTGCATTCCCACCAGCAGTGGAGGAGAGTTCCCCTAGCTCCACATCCTCTCCAGCATAAGGTGTCTTCAGTGTTTTTGATCTTAGCCATTCTGACAGGCGTAAGGTGGTATCTCAGAGTTGTTTTGATTTGCATTTCCCTGATGATTAGGGATGTTGAGCAGTTCCTTAAATGTCTTTCGGCCATTTGAGTTTCCTCTGGATGCAGAGATCCATGACTAGGCCCCGGGTGGATCTCTGGGAGTCCAATTAGCGAGAATGAGGAGGGTTTATATGAGCGAGAATTGTTGAGACCAAGGTTGGATAAAGCACAGGGACAAATAGCCAAATGAATGGAAACACATGAACTATGAACCAATGGCTGAGGGGTCCCCACTGGATCAGGCCCTCTGAATGGATGAGACAGTTGATTGGCTTGATCTGTTTGGGAGGCATCCAGGCAGTGGGACCAGATCTTGTGCTCATTGCATGAGTTGGCTGTTTGAAACCTGGGGCCTATGCAGGATTGTTTGGCTCGGCCTGGGAGGTGGGGACTAGACCTACCTGGACTGAGTCTACCAGGTTGACCTCAGTCTGTGGGGAAGGCTTTGCCCTGGAGGAGATGGGAATGGGGGGGGGGGGGTTGGGGGGAAGGTGAGGGGGACGGGAGGGGGGAGAACAAGGGAATCCGTGGCTGATATGTAGAACTGAACTGTATTGCAAAATAAATTAATAAAAAAAAAAAAAGAAAGATGCATGGCAGAAGTATTTGTTGCACGTGTCTGAAATCTTTCCTAAATTCTAAAACATCTTATTTTCCTTAAGAACTTTCCCAAGAAAGCTAAAAGCTAAAAGAAGGTATTTTGCTTTACTCACAAAGAACTAACCCACGTTAGGTAAAGACGCCCTATTTTCTTTTTTTTTTTTTTTTTTTTGGTTTTTTGAGACAGGGTTTCTCTGTGTAGCTTTGCGCCTTTTCCTGGATCTTGCTCTGTAGACCAGGCTGGCCTCGAACTCACAGAGATCCGCCTGCCTCTACCTCCCGAGTGCTGGGATTAAAGGCGTGCGCCACCACCGCCCAGCAAGACACCCTATTTTCTAATAAGCTATCAGAATGACAGTGTAGACAGCACCACCCACTCTGCCAAAAGAGCTCCCGAAGGCTGGACAGGGCTCACTCAGGACACAGTGCAAGGACTGCCTGCCAATCTCCATTCAAGGGTCAGTGTGTTCGGGCCACTCCAGCTGTCTGAGCTCAAACACACACCTAGAGGCTATCAACTTCAATTACTCAATAAATTCATGAAAAACAAAACAAAACAAAATGAACAAACAAAAAAAAACAGTGCATCCTTTCCATTTCTTATTAGCCATTGCTTAAACAAAGGTTTAATGAAATATCTAATAACTGAACACTTAGTATTTTCTTCATAGTGTGCTAATTAATTGTCTCACATGGTTTCTCACTGAATCCTTAAACAACCATATGGTTAAGCTTTGCTGAGACCAGAGGGGCAGGCAGTGGTCACGTAACTTGCCTAAAGTTTCCTAGCAAGTCACTTGCAGAGCCATGGTTCAAATACAAACCTTTTGACCTATACAGCGCTGGTGTTCAACCCCAGTAAACACAGGTAGGTGAGTGACGGAGTGGAAAGAAGAGATATAGACTTTTTTTTTTCTTATCACTGGAAATATGGGAGGTGACTTTTAAACCATGGGAGTATTTTAAAATAATCAGTGAATTTAAAGAATCTTTTAAGATCTCAGGATTTGATTATAGGACCTGGATTTTTGTAACTAATTTGTAAAGTGTTATTTTTAAAAAATAAATGAGTTCAGGTAAAAATAAAATAAGATGATGGCTTCGTTTGGCCCCCTGCCACACTCCTGGGCATGGCTAACAACACAATTGAGAATGCTGCTGGGTTTGTGGTGGAATTAACTGAAGCCTTCCTAAGAATAATTCTCATTTGGTGTCTCAGGCCAAGTTCTGCTTTATAAACTATACTTTGCATGCTACTTCTGGAAACTAGAGCAATCCAGGGGCTCTGACTGGCATGTTTAAATCTTTCAGATTAAAGTCAGACCTAGTGATTCTTCTGATGTTCATCAGGATATGATACCAAGAACCTAAGTGTTGTAGTTTCCTAAGTGTGGTACAGGGATAATCCCTGAGACCCATCACAAGACTAGCTGAGAGAATTGACCAGTGTCTCTCTCTCTCCCTCTCTCTGCGTGTGTGTGTGTGTGTGTGTGTGTGTGTGTGTGTGTGTGTGTGTGTGTGTGTGTGTGCAAATGCACAAATGCAAACAGAGGCTGGTCCATGTTTTTTTTTAACCTTCCTTGAGTCAGGGCCTCCTGTTGCTCGGCACTGCTGATGCCAGGTAGCTGGCAGGAGTGTTTCTGAAGAGTCCCCTGTCCCTGCCTCCCATATGCTTATGGGGTGCCTGAATTTCAGGCTTTACGTGGGTTCTAGGGATCCAAACCCAGACCACATGATTGCATGGCAAGCACCTGACCCACTGAGCTCTATCTTTCCAGTCCCAGAATTCAGACCTTTTGTCTTCATTGTTACATTGTCATCCAATCACAATTCTCCACTCCCTCTCATCTTTATGTATGTAACAAAATGGCTAGCTTCCCTTGAACAAATTTATAAGGTCTTACAAGCACTATACTACAAAGTACAACATATTATCCACTATAGCTTCTGCTTAATTTTTTTGACTACCAGCATTTATTTTCTGCCCATGGACACTACTACTTTGGATTTCTGACCATAAATGTCCTTTTTAAAGCAGCCCCTCATATAGGCATGTTAGCCTTTGGGGTTAAAGGTAGTTCCTCTCTCAGGGAACACATGAAGAAGCACTGGCTTTGAGGAATTCCCGGTGGCTCTTCTCCAGACATCTTAACTCTGCCATTGTGTCTGCAAAGTCAACTGTTCTCTCTACATCTCATTTGGACCCTTGTTCAACCAAGTGGGGATAAAAGCCCCACTGATGTTCTGAATAAAAAATCTGACTTGTAGAAGAATAATAAAAGATTGGGGGGGGGCCTTTAAGCATCAATTATTACCATACATAATGTTACCAAAAGTAACATTGCTATATTAGAAGGCAAAGAAAGAGAAGTGAGCCTAAGTAACTATCTAAGCTATTCCATCTAAGGGTCCATAAGGGTCCAGAGGAACATGACAGACACCAAGGTTATTAAGAGGGGTGTAATGGGGGTCCCCACAACAATATCTCAAGACTGTGAGGGCTCTAACTCCCCCACATTCAGGGAAAAGCCCACAGATAGATACAGGATTCTGTGAAGCCAGGCAGAGCTTGTGGATTTCATAAGCAAAACCAAGATACATAGCCTCCGTTGTCCTCACATTCTTCTTTCCCCTACTTGTTAATCAAATGACATCCTATAAGAAAAATAGCCAAACAGTCATGAATTCAATTCAGTGGGTTTCACTTCTAAATTAACCTGAACCATTTTATAAACATTTCAAATTTCAGATGGTTTAGAGAGATATAAAAGCCAAAGTCTCTTAGCACCATGTCTCCCTATTCAGAGGCATAACCATAAATTTTTTGTCTTGTATACAATATTCAAAGGGATAAATACACTGAAAGGAGATATAACTTTAGCTCACTCTAAAGGAATAAAAGCATTCACTTGATACTGTTATGAAACTTGAAAACACATGTCTTGAAACTGGGGCCACATCTGCATAGTTAGATCACCCCATTCTACCTAACCATGAGCCAGCATTTTGCTGAAGAGTACAGCAATTTATTTTCCCATTCGCCTATAGAAACTTTTTTTTTTTTTTTTTTTTCGAGACAGGGTTTCTCTGTGTAGCTTTGTGCCTTTCCTGGAACTCACGTGGTAGCCCAGGCTGGCCTCAAACTCACAGAGAGTCATTTCCAAATTTTTATATTAAAACAACTAAGTTACTTCTACATGTATTTATGTTATATTCCAAAAATTCGTGGGTGGAGGTACACCTTCAGGCTCAGAGTAGGAGCAACTTTTAGCTAGAAGAAAGCCAATCCCTATCTGCTTGGGAAGAGAAAAATCTTTTGATTTTTGCTTTGACCGTGACTAACACAGGCTCATGAGCTTCAATGTAGAGAGAACCAAATGAAGATAAATTTGCATTGCCAATTTGTTTATCTTGGAATTATATTATAATCCACATATTCTAGTACGTCTGAACTGATACAGATCTATAATTCTCCAAATATTATGAGTTATGAAGTAGTATTAATTTTGTGGAAGAACGACACACCTTAAAATGTCTTAAGTAAATGGACATGATAGGATTGATCCCACTATACATCTCACTGTTTATCCTATGGTAAGAGCCTGTAAGCTCTTAAAATGTAAATACACAAGCACAAAAACGCAGAGATTACAGGCTTCATACACGCTAAGCTTTGGGCTTTTGTTCTCCTTTGGTTTGGTTGGGGTCTTTTGTTTGTTTGTGCCTGAAAGCATCAACCTATAGACCAGATATCTGCGATAAAGAAATCATATCAGTGATTGTGGGGGGCGCAGTCCTTAGAAAATGCCCCCCCTTTTGAATTCCAAAGTATTGAAATTCAGTAGCTATAGGACAATAATTAATTTTCCTTCCATTCAATGCTCACTCATGGGCTTTACTCAGTATCTAGTCCCAGGCAACCAAGGCCAGTGTAGAATTTTCTGAACAGTCAGTTTGGGTGAAATGCATGCTATGTCCCAAGTGCTTAGAGTACAATGCCTGGTTTTGTGAGCGCTTCACCTACAGTGTACAAACATATTTTTGAAAATAAAGTGTGGAATTTAAACACCTTTGTCCTTAAACCAAGCACACTGTGCCAAAAATGCTGTGTTCTGTGGACTCTTGGCACTGGCAGGGCAGCATGAAATGTCCTTTGCATTTGGCTGCCAAAGACACAAATCTAGACCCAATAAGAAGAAGCCAGGTAAATTGTTCAGGCTTATGACCTAACATTCTCCCTGGCATAAAAAGATTCATTCTTCAGCCTTCCAATGAGAGCTGCCAATTGGAAAGGCAGTGAAATCATTATTCTGTAACTCAGTGAGTAATTCAGATAAACAGTCTCCAATGTTGGAAACCTGTTTTCTCATTCTTTGATTTTTAAGGCCTGAAAATACAAACCATTCAGGCTCTAGTCCTCAGAAATTGTCTCTGAAAAATAACCACCAACTCTTACTTAAAGACCAGAATAAAGAAAGAAAATGATTCTTATACATCTATCTCTATTTTTAAATTAAGTATAATGGATGCATCTCCTGTAACACTGTAAAGACATGCAGGAATAGCATATTCATTTGATAACTCCTTAAAGATAATTTGGAAATGATAGTCATCTAGATGTCAAAAGTTTTATTACGATGTTAAAAAAAAATAGCCAGAGATAACCTCCCTCTACATGAGCATTGGGTCCTGAGCAGGGCAGGGAGGAGACGGGGATTCAAGAGTTAGTCAGCAGAAGCATGCACTGAGTGTCCCTGTAGTGAAACTGTGGTGGGTACTAGGCACACAGTGCCACATGTGTGAGGAGTTTATAATCTGGTAGGAAATAAAAGACAATTACACACATAAATGTTACAATATAGAACTGGGTAAGCACTGTCAAAGAGACACAAACCAATCACTCCAGATGAACATTTGTGTCTTCAAATGATAGGACTCCAATTCTCCTTAATAGTCAATTTCCTCATTCAAGCATTCATTTATACGTTCAAAAAAAAACATCACTTCTAAGAACTACAAATATAATGAGAAGTAGAAGAAACAGAAATCTCTTTCTGTGGAAGACATAACATTAAGTAATGATACAATAAGAGAAATAATAGAGTAGTCATCGCCATCACTTACATTTGCTCAGTGTTTACTATATGTCACTGATAAAATGCTTGACATGTATTATCTTGATAATCCTCACAACAACATCAAGATGCAAAGAACACTGAACTGAAGTTGATTTGGTCCATGACAGTAGACTGTTTGGGCCTGTGCTATGACATCGTCAGTTGCTAAGTGTGTAGCCTTGGACACGGTACTTAACACCTCACCATGCCTTAGCTCTCCATTGTAAAATAGAACCAGTGGCAACTTCTCCAAGTTCAAGAAAACTAAAAGTAACAAGAAAAAGGTATTTTAGAGACCAGGACATAACAACTAGTAGCAACAACTTGCAGTCACGACATCCATCACTTAATGATGGTTGTTGTGATTAAAGAGCAATAGTAAGCACCTAGAAGTGTTTTAAAAGGATTAACTATCTCCATTTTTGAAAGCAAGGAAACTTAAAACAAACAAATGATTTTTACATGGCCACAGGTATGGAATTTATATTAAAAAGCTAAAATAGGACTCAAAAAATATACCTCAACTCTAATGGTGTTCAAATTACAAACAACAATGAAGGGAAAGTGGAATGACATAAAGGTGGAGAGAACGATGTTTCCAAAGAGGAAACATCTAAAGGCCTGGTGACCTGGAATTTTGGGTAAGAAGGAAGGTGACAATGTAGCCAATGTAGCTTTAGAACAGGGTGTAGCCTGGAGGGATGAGATGGATGCCGGAGAGGCAGAAATCAAAGCCATACAGAGCCCTGAAGACTGCCTTGGAAAATTCCACCTTTATTCAAACAGCAGATAAGAAGCCCAGAGAAATGGAGTTTGTATCCTCAAAGCCTAATGGAAGTAGGTCATTTCCAGGCTGCGTTGGTCACCCAGGAATGGTCATCCACAACGCTGGTTTACACCAGAGCAGGAGTTCCCAAGCCTGGCTCACATGACATGTCATGGTGCATAATTCTGTCTTTTGGCATATTTTCTATACATTATATGATTTTTTTAATCCTCTCTAACTTCTCTCTACTGGGTACTAGTAGCAACACTTTAGTTTTAACAATAAAGCATGACTATTATAAAAGATGAACTATCACGTGGAGGATAAGATCTGTCCTCAGCTGAAAAGAGTGAACTAGCATTGATGGTGTGGAGTGGATAGAGGAAGTCAGACTTTGGAAACAATAAATGAAAAATTCAGCAGGACTTGCTGGACATCAAGAAAATGGAGGAGAGAACCATGCTGGGGACTCAGCCCTGTGGGGCTCTCCAACTGTGCAACTGAGGCTGTAGTGAGGTTATGTGATGAGAAAGGAAATGTGGGAGCCAGAGCAGACTTGGGTACCAGTCATGTGCTCAGATTGAAGCCTGCAGAACTGGAATCACTCAACACCCCAGTGGCCCTGTATCAGGGACCTACGCTGGTATGTTCAGGAAGGAAGACAAATGGCCAGCTCAGAGAGGGTACCCAACAGTACCTATGCAAAGCAGTTTCACTTAAAAATAAAATCACTTAAATCATATTATTTCATTGTTGGAGGGCAAAACATGTCTACAATAAAAGTCATCATAGCCCTTCCATGCTGTAAGACAACATCTTTCGAAATTATTTTAAACCAAAACAGATTGCCAAGTGCACAGGCAGAGTGTACTTAACACTGGGGAGTCACAGCTACGTGAAGTGTAACTTAAAAGTGTATGTGGCTCACCCCAATCAAGAATGCTTTTTAAAGGCTTAATTTGCAAAGCAAAGCTAAAAACGAAGATCAAGAGTGACTTTTGGGGGGGGGTCCCTACTTGTCTTTGTTCAGAAATCAGTGGTCTCCTATCCTAGCGTCTTGAATTATATTCTGATTGCAACTACCTTGCCCGAGACCCAAGCATTTCTCATCAGAACGCAGATTCACTTGATTTTTTCCCTAGCGGTGTGTGATAAACATAAGAAAGTTCAATTCTTAATCACTTCAGATCTCTAGAATTTCTGAAGAAAGAGTCCATGACCTTGGGGATTGCCTGCTGGAAGGAAAAAGAAAAAAGGCAGAAAGAAGCCCAGTTCAGTTCTATTATTTAGCGACCAAAGTCATAACCTTGACTCATAGTGTGCCTCTGAGCCAGAGGAGCCAAAAGAAGCATCTGCTGTCCCTAAGTGGCTGTCCTCCAAAGATTTTCCATGGTCGGTACTCAATGAGTCCTAACCAGACAGGGAGAAAGGGGGAGAGATAAAGAGAGAGATGAAAGAGATTGTGTGCGCCTGTGATTCTCCCAGAATCATCTACTCAACAACATATTAACTATGCTTTGAGCACAATTACTTCTCACAAGAATCCTTACCACTCTTCCTACATAATACTTAAAGATAATGCCAGATCAACTCCCAACTGAACGTAAATATATGAGGAAAATGATATCCAGCAAGATTCACTTTGGAAAGTACGACTCATTTTCTCATTGTGCTGGTAAGTGTACCTTCCAGAAACCTGAACTACTTAGATTTTAAAACTATAGACATTTTTTCATTATCTGAACATCAGCCCGGATAATGCAAAACACTACCTCAGTGAGATCTGGACTAACAATGGAATTTTGGAGAGAATAAAACAGACAGCACCACCAATGTGGAATTAGAGAAGATGTGTTTGTACCAAGGACAAAAAATTGGTTCTTACATTTATCTCAGATACTTGAGAATGTACTTAGTTTTCTGCTCTCCCTGAAGCAGATGGAAGAGTTTTCCAAAGGCTTACATGTTAATCTCCACTGGCTATGGCATCCTACTATAGACAGTCCTTGACAGAGAAGAGTGGACTGAGTCCCCCAAAGGGTATTCTCGTTCATTCACTTAGTTGATTCTTGAAAGCCAACTGTGTTGACAGTCACATGACACATGTGGAAAACTAGAATGTGCTACTGATTGTTACCAATGTGTCAGAGACCAGCAGGTGGGCCTGATCTCTAGATATCAGCTGCTAACCAGGTTCTTTTATTTCCATGTCCCATAGGTGCCACCAATGCACTACTGAGATCTTTATCTTCCTGTGTAAACATGACTGGTCCCAGGGGTATCTATTCGTGTTAAATGGGACATCTCATATACCACATTACTTCTTGCCCTAACATCCTTGGCTAACTACTTACTTAACAATTCTTTTGTTTAGTTACATTTCTTTCAATTTGTGCTCCGACCTCCTTTAAGAACTGTGTAATAACTCCTTAACCCCTTTCTATGTGCCCATTTCTGCTCATTCTTCATCACTACACTCAGACTGCTCTTAGACTAAAGGTCTAACCTTTACTCTCTTTCCTACTCAGAAACTAATATGGCTACTCACTTTAATATAGTTTCAAACCTTTCAGCCGGTTTTAAAGTCTTGAAAGGTGGGGCTCTGTGTAGGTCAACCCCCTTTCAGTGATGGCTCCACAACCAGGAGTATAAGAGCAGCACAAACTGGCCTCCAGGGTTATTTTAAGAGAAAAAAAGACATGCAGTTGGGAGGGCTATAGAGAGGTGTGGGACGGATTTGGGAGGAGTTAGGGAGAGAACAGGGGGGTAAATACGACCAAAACACATAATATAAAATTCCCAAAGAATTAATTTAAAAAAATAAAGAAAATTTTAGACCACTCACTTACTGCTATGAAAACACTTAAAGGGGAAAACATACTTTTTAAGATTAAACCATAACACTTAAATTTGAAATCTGAACCCCACACACATAACTAGCTTTTTTGAGCAGCGTCTATGTGATGTGCTCAATCTTTCCCCATTACTTGCTCATTGACCACATCTTGAATACTCTGCATACAACCATGGACCAGGAGACAGGAGAAGCAGTTCAAAAACAGAGTCCCCATGACGCATGACATTATACTAGAGGAACCTCAGCCAGGACAGCGTCTGCGAGGCAAGCACATGAGTTTGAATCCCCGCAGAAACATGGCTGTGGACAACTGTATCACTAGTGCTGTGGGAATGGATGCAGAGAGGACAACCCCAGAGCTTGCTGGCCAGCAAGGCCAGCCCATTGTGAGCACAGGGTTCAGTGAGAGATCCTGTTTGAAAAGATAAGGTAGAGAGTAGTCACAGAATTCACCTGACCCCATCCTCCAGCCTCCATACACACATGCCTCTGTACATGCGCACACACAAATTATACCACGTTATTAGGAGAAAATCACACATATATGTGATCAGAGGTCACAAGAAAACAATACATGGGAAATTAAAGATATGTATTGCAGCATTCACGGCAAATGTGTCAAAGTGGGAAGCAGTGGTTTCTGAGAGAAAATGATTTCTGTGGGGTTACTGTTTGCCACGTAACACTCAGGAAAAACCGGTACATTGGTAGAGTGGCAGCCTGGAGAGAGACACTGAAGCCCAGACCAGAGACATCCCATTTTTGTCACTTGAATTGCTAATCACATTTTATAGCAGTCATTTAATTTTAATTTTTTCTTCACTCATATTAAATAAAAATGTTAACAAGTTACCAATTAGGTAACATAAAAGCATTATTGGGCATAACCTCCTCAACTATTCAATGTTTAAAAGATAAAAATTAAAATTACATTAACAATTTTTTTGAGTCACGCTGCAGAAATATGAAATCATGGTAAAATTCTCCTTGAGTCAAAAGGCAGTAAATTATAGCAGGAGAGGGACGTTTTCCCAATGACCTCACTAAGGAAGATGTAGACATTGCTGTATTTAGACCTACACTACCTAATTGTCTATCACTTTCTTCCTTTAGTGACCAAAGTTTATTATGGATGACTTCAATATTTGTGTGAATGACTACAAACTCCTCCTTCTTCACCTTGCATTTTTCTCACGTTTCCACAAATATCTACAGCTGCCACATACTACATATGAGCTCATTTGTGCTAACGACCTCGTCATTGTTAACTGTGGCTTCAGACTGATCTGACTGGGTTATCCAGCAGCCCAATCTAAAGTCCCCACATCCTACAAGGGCATCTCATAAGAAAAGAGATGCCATAGGTCACTCCAAATAGTGGCACTGGACATCAAGTAAGCTTTAACTGGAGAGAGTTCTAATGACTCTTTAGGACACAGAAATGGTGGCAAAAGATGTCAGTCGAAACAAAGACATGCTCTGATTCATAACAGAACTGCTGAGAAGTACAGGAAGCTTCCTTACCTTTACCCTACATCCATGTGCTCAAATCTCCATCTCCACAAGCCCTCCCTATCACACAGTATGAAACATCTCACCCACCCCTTTATGAAAGGATCAAAATCTGGAAGGCCATTTGCTATTTTAAGACCTTGAACATTCTTAACGAAAAGTAACTACTATGCTAATGCAGATAATGCAAATCCCAAGTAAAATACTTTTTAAATGTCAGAATGTCATAAGTGTTTATAAATGACACTTTCCTCATGGTCACCTAGTACTCTGACAACCTGCCCATCGCAGGCCTTGATTCTCATGAATCACTTCAATGATTTTTAATACTATCCCAAGACAGAAATAACCCAATGAATTTTGAAATTTCTATCTATTTTTCCACCTCCTTTGTCCCATCTGTTTCCTTCTCAATATTCTTTCATACTTCAGTCTTGTTCATAAAGAGCAAATTCCCTCAACTGACTTAACAGCTTTTCACCAACCACCATAAACTCAGATCCCACATAGTCCCAACAACACATCACCAACCAATGTAAACTCAGATCCCACATAGTCCCAACAACACATCACCAATCACCATAAACTCAGATCCCACATAGTCCCAACAACACATCACCAACCACCATAAACTCGGATCCCACATAGTCCCAACAACACATCACCAACCACCATAAACTCGGATCCCACATAGTCCCAACAACACATCACCAACCACCATAAACTCGGATCCCACATAGTCCCAACAACACATCTTCTGGACATCATATCTGGCTCAACTGTATTTAGTCATGTGATTGCATATCACCTGCTTCCTTGTTTGAAGAACAAAGACATCATCCAGAACCTGCACAAGGCTGGAATAGAAACGATGCAGGCAAAGAGAAGGAAGCAGTGTACGCTGTTGAGTAAGCATACATCTAATTCAGCCTTTTCTAGCCATCAATGTCCTATGCAGTAAGGTCTCACTGTGAGCATAGCCCAGTAAGGAAATGCTTCCACACAGATTTGCTAATTTGACAACTTTATGTCATCAGAATTTGACTGTTACAGAAGAAAGGGGATTGTCCCAAAGAGTGTCCTGAACTATCTGCCTTCGTCTAAAAGTTGTAAATATCCATGTCTACCTCCACCTGAGAAGGTTAGTAATGCATTTTTAGGAAAATATCTCTTGACCCTCAAAAGACTGAACTTACACAGACCTCATAGCAAAGCTTCAATTCCCACTGAGATCATTAAGACTAAGTCCTTAGCCTGCTAGTCCACTGTGTGCTCAGCCAATTTAAGAGTAACTCGCCTTTAAGAGAACAGGGAGAACAAGTAACTGACCTTATTCACCTCAGATTTCCCATAAAAATCAGCTGTTCCTACCTAAGCTAATGCATAGCTTTAATCTTAAATTATCTACTCTTCCATGTCCCTCACTCAGATTAATGTATATGTGTGTGTGATATTCATTTGCTAAAAGTGGCCAACATGGTTGAAGCAACCTTAAAACCCACCAAAAATATTGTAAGCAACATGGATACAGATTGATAACATCTCTTTGCAGTAGTGAGTGCTGCTAGGTCAGTTAAGGTCAATAAAATAACTCCTTCCTTGGTGAAACTCTCTGGTAAAGACCTGTGAAGAATCCCACAGTCCTTCCCATGCGATGCTTGTTGTGCTGTTCAATAAATACAGAGCAAAGCCCTTTGTGAGAGACAGGTACACACAGAAACAGGACGGTAGGACAGTAGACAGACCCAGAAGTGGTGAATTCAACTTTGGGTTCATTTTTGGTCAAATTACACCACAGGAAAGTGCTTTGTTTTCATCCCTTAACGTGTCATAGACACACTTTGGTGCCTCTAAAGTTATCTTTATGGCGTTAACTGACACAAGAAGGCCTTCTGTCCCAGCCACTGGTGTTATTTTTGGATCAGCGAGAGACAAGGTGAACTTACTCTCGTCAGCTGGGCCAATGATAAAAGCTAGGTAAGCAATGTCACAGTGTCACAGCCCAACTGCCCACATACTTCTTATCCTAGTCCAGTGGTTCTCAAGCTTCCTAATGCTGCAAATCTTTAATACCTCATGTTGTGGTGACCCCAACCATAAAATTATTTTTGTTACTACTTCATAATTTGCTATGGTTATGAATCATAATGCAAATATCTGTGTTTTCTAAATGTCTTAGGCCACCCTTGTAAAAGGATCATTCAAACCCCAAAGGGGTCACAACCTACAGGTTGGAACCATTGTCCTCTTCTTTTAGAATGGATTAGTGACATGGAAAAACCATACATGTTATTTTTACTCATGAAAATATCTGTAATATAGAAATGTCATCCCTATCGCCCTCTAGGACCAGCAAAGTTTGTTATAGAATCATCATTTTCTCCAAGTTATAACCAGAATTTGTGAGAGTGGGGGCTGGCTCTACTTAAAAGGTGCTTAAACCACAAGAAAATAAAATGAAACGTTATTTCCTTAATTTTAAATATATATCAAGTGTATTATGTCAGTCACTCAAGAATCCCATGTTATACTGACCAGCAAAACTCATCTACTGCACTTACAGGACATACAGCTCTAGAGCCAATCAAGATGACTAGCAAATAGGGAATTATAATCAAGGCCAGTGCAACAGAGTGCTGAGTATGAACTGCTGTGCAAAAATTTTGAAGTACCTCACCCAGACTTCAGAAACCTGGAAAGATGTATTACACACACACACACACACACACACACACACACACACACACACACACACAGAGTTGTAATGGATCCCAAAACTGTATTTATGGAGTGCTATTTCAAGATGGGTGTCTATGTGTCTGAGTCACGGTCTCATTATGTGGCCCAGATTAACCTTACACTCTTGATTCTCCCACCTCAGCCTCCTGAGTGCTGGGAACAAGATTTCTTAATAGAGACATGACCCCACAAAAACTTTTAAAAAGACATTACCCAGGTAATGGAGTTGGAGAGGGGATTGGAGGTAAACTCAAGCTATCTTTTACAATAACAATTTAGAACATTAAACATAAAATATATTGGGTTAAAATGGTGTTAGCCTTACAATTCAAAATAGGGGCAAGCAGCTACTTCTACTGCTAAGAAAAATTAGAATGCAAATTTTAAATCACATGCAAATATACCCCAGGGCAAACATCTTCCTGGGATCCATGTACAATTATTTATTTGTTGCTTGGCAGAGTATCTTATCACTAGCCAACACACCTGTTTTGCCACAATATTTACATAGAAAATTCACGTTGTTTTACCGAGAAATCTTGCTGCCCTCTAAAATGCCTAAGATGCTTAGAAGTGCTGAAGGATGACTCCCGGGTATTTAGATTTAGAGAGATGTTGTTGGCCTCCATCCTAGCATCTCCTTTCACACTTAACTGCACCATTTCTCTGCTCCTCCACAACATTAGGATGCAGCAACACCATTTTCTCTAGCCTCGTGGGTTTGGGTCACATGGTACCTTTGACTATGTTTCAAGAGCTTTGAACTGGATTAAATAAAAATATGAGAATTGTCCCATCATCTACCAATTGTAGGCAAAATACACATTTGAGAAAATTCAACATCATTTTATGATTAAAAACCTCCCAGACAAAGTAATAATTAAGGACATTTACCAATAAAACCATACAGCTAGTATCATACTTAATCATGGAAGGCAAGTGCTGTCATTGGACATACGTGTCAGGTTGCACACAGTGATGTACAGCTAGGAGACAGGTGCTAAAGACAAGGAGATGGGGAGCAATGTCCCATGCTTTTCTACTTATCATCACCATTGTTAAATCAACATAATAATAGTGATAACAATAGTTATTATTTTTTAAATAATATAACATAGTGAAACATGTAGCCCATTGCTTAATGTCCAGTAGAATCTGTATACAAATCTCTAGTATTAATAAAGAAATTATTTTTTGTTTTACTTAAATGTAAAGTACAGTCATAAAGGTTTTGGTTAAAACAACAACAAAAAACAACCTCCTGATGCACTCATACATTAAGACTCAGATATCCTGTCATTTCCCTGAGAAATGCCTTGTCATGGAGGGCACCCAAGAAAATCTTGAATGGCAATTTGTCAATGGATGAAATACATGCAGTTAATCCTCAGCAAAAATACTAGTAAACTCTACTAATATTAAAAGGACTGTACATAGTAGGAAACCCAATTCACATTATAAGAATCATGCCCTTGGACCAAGGAGGTTTTATTCCAGGAATGCAAAGGTGGTTCAATATCATAATATACCACATTAGATGAACAAAGAAACACACAATCATGTTAATTGATGCAAAAGACACATTTGAGAAAAATCAACATCATTTCATGATTAAAAACCTCCCAGAAAAAGTAATAATTAAGGACATTTACCAATAAAACCATACAGCTAGTATCATACTTAATCATGGAAGGCAAGATACTCTTCCCTTCAAATGGGGAACAAGGGAAGAATGCTTTCTCCTCCGTTGTTTAGCACTACACTAGAATTCTGACAGAATAAATAGACAAGAAATGAAAAGACATCCAATTAAAAGGAAAAATTGAAACTATTTCTCCTTACAGATGACATGATCCCACATACAAAGAGTCACTAAATGTTTGCAAACCAAGAAATGTTTTGGGTTCCAAGAACAGCAGACAGTAGAAGTTATATTTATATAGATCAGGAAAAAAGAAAGCAATTTTACTCATAGTAACATAGAAATGTCTAAAATACTTAGGTATTGAATTTACCCAAGGAAGGTAAATGTTTGTAGACTGAAAACTATAAATTACTGCAAAAGAATAATTTAAATTATTAAATATTTAAATTATCATTTAAAAATGTTTAAGCAAAAATAAATGAAAAGAGATTCCAAGTTCACAGATCAGAAGACTGAATTCTGTAAAGATGTCCCTACCACCTAAGATAGCTATGAATTCAATAAAATCCCTATCATAATCCCAATAAGCTTTTCTGGAGAAATAGAGAAGAGAATCCTGAAATTTCTGAAAAGTCTGGATATAGGCAAAATTGTCTTGAGAAGGAAAACCAAGTTGAAAGGCACAAGCCTACTAGTTTTTAAACTTAAAGTAACACAGCAGTAACCAAAGATGTGCTAGTGCTTGCACACAGGTAGATATGGGTCAACAAGACAGAGTCCAGCGTCTAGACAGAAGTCATACATCTGTGGCTAAGCGATTTTCAGTAAGGGTACAACCCAAAAGTGGAGAAAGAACAGACCAGACCCCAAGTAGACCATAGACTTAAACATGAAAACTTTCACCATAGAATTCTTAGAAGTCACAAAGGAAATCTTTCTGTTCTGTATTTGTGAGTGAATTCCTAGATGTGATACCAAACCCATAAATTATAAAGAACAGGAAAACTAGACTTCAAATCTGAGATAAAATTGTGCATTATAGAGCTGCCACGAAAAGACAAGCTACACAATAGAGAAAATATTTGCAGATCATACCTGCACTAAGAGCATAATGTGCAAAATATATAACTCAAAACTAAAATTCTGCTACTAACAGTTAACCCATCTTAAAAAGTAGACAGAAGACTTGCATAGACATTTCCAAAAACCAAATAAAGGACCAAAACAGTCAGTGATCCCATAAAACATCTTTAAAACATTGTTCATTATGAAAAATAAATCAAAATGACAATGAGATTTTACTTCACACCTGTTAGCATGGCTATAATAATAAGATGTAAAACCATGTTTCCTGAGATGTGGAGAAGTCTTAGTCCCATTTACTTCTGGTTAGAATATAAAATGATTCCATTTTAGGCAAGAGTTTTGTGATTCTCACACACCTTTAACATAGGAATGTCATATGACTAGTAATTCCACTAAATTTATACACAATATATTTAAAACAGGGTCTTAAATGGATACTTGGAAGCCAATGTCCAATGCAGCAATATTTATAGTATCCAACTCACAAATCCATCAAGAGAGAAACAGATGAACAAAATGTGGTCTACACATACAACAGAATGCTAGTCAACAAAATAAGTGAAAAAATTCTGCTAAATTCTACCACCTGAGAAACATCACCAGAGATGAGTAAAATGAGGCAGACACAGAATGATAAATACAGGTTCATCTTTTCAGTAGAAACATCTAGAAACAGGCAATTGCATAGAGACAAAAAACAAATTCACAGTCACAAGACAGAAGGACGTAGGAGAGAAGATTGAGAATGTGTTGCTTAATGGGCATATGGTTTCTACTGGGAACTATAAACTTTTAAGGAAATAAATAGGGGTGATGATTGTATGGAATGGTGAGTGGAGTGAATGACCTAACTGTACACTTAAATGGCCAAAGTGGTCATTTTCATGCTGCATACATTTTGCCACAATAATAATATTCTTTAGCCAGGCAGTGGTGGCACACGTCTTTAATCTCAGCACTCAGGAGGCAGAGGCAGGCAGATCTCTGTGAGTTCGAGGCCAGCTTGGGCTACAGAGTGAGTTCCAGGAAAGGCTCCAAGGCTACACAGAGAAACCCTAAGAATATTCTTTAAATGTATACAGCTAAAATGTTGTGCTGTTACTTGGTATAATTTGTTAAGCAGGCAACATGTGTCTTCTTTAACAGCATAAAAAAACACAGCCATGTTTAAGTTCCAGCTGGATAATATTAAGACCTTTCAGAAGCACCAGCGAGGACACCAATCATTGGATCTACAGAAGCTGCAGCATCCACACATTCAGCATCTATATTCTCCACCGTGCTGCCCCCATGCTTGTGAGAAAGACTGAAGATGATGCTATTTAGTCAAGGTGAAGGATGAGCCACGGGGAAAATCTGCAGTGTTGTCTGCTGAACCTGCTTCTTGACAGCCAGAGCTCAAGCCTGAAAAAAGCTCCTACCAAAAGGGAGAGAGGTACCCAAAGGGAAAGGGAGAAAGCAGATGCTGGCAGGATGCAGATGATCCTACAGAAAATGCAGACACCAAGGCAGACCCAGCACAGAAGGCGTGGGGTGCTGGGGATGCCAGGCTAATGTGTGCATTTCTAGAAACTACTTCTGAGGTCTCTAAAATGTTTGAAATACTGTATCTTGTCGAATTTTATAAAAAATGCAGAATTTTATTGTACTTTTTGAAAAAGCTATATTGGTAGCCCACAAATCCCTTCATTATTTTATGGGGAAGAGAAAAAATGTGTCACTAACAAAATGCCTCTCAAGCTGGATTGATGAGGTGAAAATACCTTTCCTTGCTAATTCTGAATGATTCATCTTAGCTCCAGGAAAGAGTTCCTGGTGTCGACATACATGGCCACCATGGTACAAAATAACTGTGGTATTGGAAAAATATAAATTCATTTTTATATCATCTTCCTCCCACTTCTACATCAACAAAGATGTAACTCTGTTAAAAACAGAGCCCTATGGGACCTGACCCCCTAAAATTGTGTTTGCCAGTCTATTGTGTGATCTGGACTTTGAGGTAACATCATTGAGTGCTCCTCAAAAGAGTAGTGATTTCTTTTATAACATGGTGGATCTTCACATTGATAATTCTATCGTTTTCTTTCCATTTCTGAAAGGCAGGGCCGGCTTGTGAAACGTGTTAAACAACATCCTTAATGTGAACTTTCAACCCTCACTCCATACTTCTCCTGTTTTTGTCAAATGAAGACTTCACTAGATGTTATAGTGGCTTTCTAGTTTTGGAATTCTATACAAAAAGGGACTATGGAAGTTCTTGCATACTGTTAATGACTGTTTGCCTATATTCTACCCAAAATACCATGATTGTTTATGAGAAGTATCTTAAATAAAGCTGGATATAGTTCGGCTTGGAAAACTATTAAGGCCTATCTACTTCCTCTAGTAATGGACTAAGCCTGTGACAAAGTCGAATAATGAACAAATAAGCAAGTTGAATAAACTAATAAGTAAACCAAAGCAATGATTCTTTGGTGACTAGTTAACTAACCACTGATTGTTGTTGCTGAAGTTATTTTATGACTACTCTGCTCTACATTACTGATTTACTATCACTAAGAATCTCTGATTTTATTTTAGGTGATTGAAAAAAAATAGAAACACTGGGACAGTATAGGGTATTTTGCTGAGAATCATTTAAAGTAATACTCCATTGAGTGTGATGCCATCCCATTGGGATAGTATATAGAAAATCTCAATTAGCCCAAGGCAATACCTTATAAATTAAACCCACATGTTTTTTTTATTTAACTATTCAATAAAAATGAATGTACTAGCATGTATTGCCAGTTATTAAAACACAAAACACCTTCTTAGAGAAGCAGATTTATCACTATGCCAAAAAGTTAATTGCTTGTTACACTGTATTAAGGAAAAATGTGAATTCTTCTTCTTTTACCATTTTAACACTATGAATAAAAAGCATTTAAAAACCTCTTTCATTTATTTTGTTTCCTTTTGAAATGAGTAGATATGCCTCATGCAAAGAAAAGATGACTGAGCAATCAAATTTCAGTTTTTATTTGCTAATATAACATCAAAGAAATAGAGAATGTTTATATACAAGCAAAATTTTAATGACATTTCAGACAGGGATTAAACAGTCTATATACCATAAAAATCTAGACAGTAACTATTTCATCAGATAAAACTACTTTAATTTCAGAAAAGGACAATATGGATTTTGTCAGGAATGCTTTTGCCCTGGATCTCATAATGTGCATGGGTTTGTGCCTCTGCCATAAGCGTTTCAAGCTGCATCAGCATTTGCTAACCACAGCAGCTCAGTTACAGCTTTCTCGATGGTCTCTAGGTATTAAAAGTCTTTGCATAGCTACCAAAGAACAACAACAACAAAAATGAGTCATGTTTAAAATAGAACTATATCACTAAAAATCTGCAAAACAGCATATTTTCCCCAAAATGTTTACTGTCATCTTTTGCATATCAGCCCCGATGAATCACATGACATGGGCCAGTGAAGAGACTGGTGAGGCTGAATAGCTGTAGTGACGGCCAAGGTCTCCCTTAAATTTGCCATCCACAGAAACCTTAACATAAACCTCAAACACAACTCCCGTGACTACTTAAACACAACTCTATCTTCATCTGGGTCGAAATCTCTCCCTTACTCCTGTTCTCTTCTTCATCATCCTTTCCTACCTCACTTTAAGAATCTTCATTTTGCCTCTGACTTCTCTCTAAAGTTCATGAATGTGATTAACGAAGTCCTAGACCAGGTAAGCAAAATCGAGTTGTGGGGACCCACTAGACAGGACTGTGAGTGGACCTGGCAGGGGATCGAAAGAAGCAGAGGACCAACTCCAGCCACATTAGATGAGGGATGCAGAACACAAATCTCTGCCTTCCTTGCTCTAGCTCTTTGAGCGCTATAGGGCAAGTTGTTCACTCAATAAATACATACATGAGCAATCTATGGTATCCCCTTAGAAATCATTCCAGAAAAAATCACTTCTCGGCCCTTTGACTAAGATCAAGTGTAGAAATCATTCCAGGCATAAATTATGTGTTACGTATGCACTTATGGAGGGAAATAATCACCTCCATGATAACCACACCAGGGTAACCATCATGAGAGACCATGTAGTTTTGGGAGTCTTACTCTGTAATAGAATCCTTGTGCTATAGTTTTCCTTTGGTTCTTCTGACTAGGAACAAACTAGCATTGTGGTGTGTGAGTAAGACATGCTATGGGCAAACAGCATTTGAACAAAAATGGCAGATGGTTTGGGATTCCAGACCACTGGCCAAAACAAAGCCACAATCATTCTAGGGCTGTTTATAGAGCACTTGATTAAATCTACTAATTATAAACTCCTTAAAAAAGCCATACAATATTTTTTCTTGTAAATGATGTCACAAAAAAAAAGACACAAACCACTTAAATTGAATGTATTAATATTCTTAAGACTCTTAAAGCATTAGGGATCTCTACCATTTTTTTCTAGCTACTAGTAAATTCCATAAGCAATTTCTGTCTATTCATCAAATAACATTCCCTGATGTTTGTAATGGTGTAACAACCATTGTGTATTAGTACAACAAATTTATCAAGAAGGAACATTTCCTGTTAATTATCACCTTTGTATTATCTTATGTACACAACTAAATGACATTGCTGGTACAGCCTTTGAAAGAAAGGTTAAAACACCTGACTTTCAGAAATCAAAAGGAGACAAAGAACACAAATGGGTAGGGGAATAAAAGCAATGCAAATATTAAAAAGTCAGTGCTTCCCTAGAATTGTTCATGGTAAAACACACATGGTAATTATTTTCCTTCATTGAGCAAGACACCATTGGGTGCTAAATATTCATTTGTGTTATAATCCTGAATCTCAAACTATTCATCTTTTTTTTCCAAATAGCTGACATGCTGCATAAATAGAAAGTTTCTATAGTTTTTAAAAATAATAAACAATATAGCACATGAACTTTGATTTATTATGCAATTCATCTCTTTCTATCTCTCTGCTATACATAATTCAGAACCATGCAGGACAGTTCTTATAGCATTAATATTTTGCAGTTCTTTTGAGCTTTAAGGCTATGATCATTTTAAATGTTTCGGATGTATGCCATTTATCATTAATGTTATAGTGGCATTGCTATTTTAAACTCTAATATTTAGTGGCTCGTCTCTGACACATAAACTTTCCCCAATGCTGACAAAGACACTCCCCTTACTATAAACTACTTCTGAAGTAATTTTTCAAGAAAAAAATTAAGTGAGATCTAATCATTTCTAAGTCTAAAATATTTGAAATAGGTTAAATGGTTTATTATATATATGTGGATATAATATATAAGTTAGGAATAATTACTGGTCCAACTTTAAGGAAAATCAAGACAAGCAACTTCTATATAGGATCTGCTGTGGGATGGTCTGTATGTCAAATTGCTCTCATTGGTCAATAAATAAAACACTGATTGACCAGTGGCCAGGCAGGAAGTATAGGCAGGACTAACAGAGAGGAGAAAAGAAAGAACAGGAAGGCAGGAGGACTCACTGCCAGCCGCCACCATGACAAGCAGAATGTGAAGATGCCGGTAAGCCACAAGCCACGTGGCAAGGTATAGATTTATGGAAATGGATTAATTTAAGCTATAAGAACAGCTAGCAAGAAGCCTGCCACGGCCATACAGTTTGTAAGCAATATAAGTCTCTGTGTTTACTTGATTGGGTCTGAGCAGCTGTGGGACTGGTGGGTGACAGAGATTTGTCCTGACTGTGGACAAGGCAGGAAAACTCTAGCTACAAGGATCTATTTATTTTTATTTTCTGTGTATGAGTGTTTTGTCTGTATGTCTGTCCGTGCACTCACATGCCATCATAGGCAGAAAGAGGATGTCATGTCCAGGAACTAGAGTTACAGATGGTTGTGAGCTCCTATGTGGGTGCCAGGAACCAAACCTGAGTTCTCTGCAAGGGCATCCGGGGCTCTTAACCACTGAGCCATCTCTCCATCCTCAGGATATATTTGAAACCACTGAAGACTGTCTTATTATTTAGGAAAATATGGTTCTTTCTTGTCAGTAAAAGAGTTTTTCTCATTCTAAAGTTGCAGGATGGATAAAAAAAAGTTACCATTTGGATATTAAATTAATCATATATGGCCTAAACTATTACCCAAGAACTATTAGGTAGATGGTAACAACATACAAAATCAGATGAAAGTATTAAGTGGATAACATTTGAAACAACAGGAATTCCACTTAACAAATTCACTCTGGGCGTAATGTTTAGTTTTGGGGGTAAGATCTTAGAAACAGTTTCTCAGTCAACAATCTTTGAATGCCAGCTCTCTACTGGGTATTGTGGAAAACTATGAATACAAAAAAAGTAAAACACTTCTACTACTGAGTAACGTCAAGCACAATTTTAAATAAGTCATTTAATCACATAAATAACTACCAATCTACATTTTCCCGCTCAATGATCCAATAAAACATGATGTTTCAGCCTTTTTAACATGTCAAACACCCCTAAAGCACAGATCCCCAAGACACACTGGAAGTTATATATTAAACTGTCCTTTAGTGATGTTAACAAAAACTTTCCAACTATGACTTGAGCTTTCCTCGGCTGTCCACCTCATTCATGCTCTCCATTTCTAGGTTTGCAGTTGCCTATAGTCAACTACAAATTCCTAAGTCTTAATTTTTCTCATTCCGAGTAAGCCTGGCAAAAGTTCACACCATCCTGCTCAGCAGCAGCCATCCCTTGTCTAGCGTGTCCATGCTGAGTATCTGACCTACCCTTACCTCAGTCAGCAGTCATTTTGGTTATCAGGTTGATGGGGACAGCACTGTAGTGCATGCTTTTAAATACTCTATATTTTACCTAATAATGACCCTCTGACTTCATAATAGTGCCAATTAAGACATGGCAATTAAAAACCACAATATGCTTCCTGTGAAGTTGAAGAGAAAGGAAAGTAACTCTTCTCCACTGACTAAAAAAAAATAAGGAGAAACAACAACAATACAACCTTTGCCAGGATTCACCATTAAAAACCATTTTTTTCACTTGTGAAATTACAAAAGAGAGAGAATGCTGGATTTGATGTCATATCCTACAGTATAAAAGTTCAGTTGTACCCCCAGTTTGTCACAACTGTTTAATTGAGATGGTAAAAGAAGCATGTGTGAGTGAGTGTGTGTGTGTGTGTGTGTGTGTGTGTGTGTGTGTGAGTGTGTGTGTGTGTATAAGAAAAGACACAGCCTATTCGAAGTATAGTGCTATCTGAATTATCAGGCATTCAAGGAAGGAACTGCATAGATCCTCTATGGATAAAGCAGAATCCTGACTCCCCATGGGAGACCTTGATTTGGGGGATATGGGGATGCAGGGTGGTTTGGGAGAGAGAGGGCTGGGGGGGGTGGGAGCAGAGAGGAGGGGGGATCTGTAGGTGGTATGTGGAGTGAGTAGAAAATTTCTTAATAAAGAAAAATGAAAAAAAAAGAGTAAGAATTCTTGCTCGCCAATTCAAGGGATTCATCAAACATGTTGTCTGTTGAGTCAATAGATGAATCAATGTTTAGCACATTTATTTGGGAAATCCTAGAGACTAGTTATCATGTGCAAGGCACTCTACTCTACTCTTCAGTCTCTGCAGTGTCAGGAGAACACCACATACCCTGACATCTGCAGAGGAACAGTGCAAACTTCAGAGGTCGCAGCATGTCTACAGAGGGACAGAGCAACCGAAAAAAGATACAGGACATGGCAGAAGGCAGAGCAAACCTCAAGAGGACACTTTCCCACTTCACATCCCATAATATCCAACGAGCCATCCCATAATATCCAACCTGCCATCCCATAATATACAACCTGCCAATTCTGACATCCATTAGGAACTCTGATGGCAACTGTTGCTAGGTCCTCAGGCAGACTCAGCACAATCAGGTACTCTGACATTGATTAGGAACTCTGACAGCTCCTGTTGCTAGGACCTCAGGCAGACTCAAGGTTGCCTCTTAAGGAGTATGTTATGTGCATGCCTTGGCTACTGGTCTGAGCCGGTTCAGACCAGTTCAGACCGGTTCTATCTAGTTCAGACCAGCTAAATCTGGCTCAGACTGGTTCAATCTGGTTCAAACCAGTTCAATCAGGTTCAGACTGGTTCAGGCCAGATCAGACAGGTCCAGACCAGCTCGATTCAGTTCATTCCGGGTCAGACTGATTAAATCCTGTTCGACTAATAACTCTGACATATTCTGTTGCTAGGTCCTCAGGCAGACTCAAGGTTGGCTCTTAAGGGGTATGTTATCTGCATGCCTTGGCTGCTGGTCTGAACCAGTTCCAACTGGATCAGACTGGTTCAGACCATTTCAATCCAGCTCAATCCAGTTCAGACCGGTTCCGACTGGATCAGACTGGTTCAGACCAGTTCATCCCATAATATCCGGCCTGCCATCCCAGTATATCCAACCTGCCATCCCCTAATAGTCATCACAACCTCATTTTGGAAGCTGAGAGAATAGCTGTCTTTGTAAACCTTGAGAAGTTATCTGTTGTCTAATGACAGTCAAGGCACAGCGGAGCTCCTGGGAGGTGGAAGAGTGGGAGAGAGAGAGGACAAGTACAAGAACTAGAAAAGGAGGGAAAGTCTATATGATGCTGGAGAGTTGGATTAGAGGGTAAGAGTCCTGGCTGCTCTTCCAGATGATCCAAATTCAGTACCCAGCACCTACACAGCAGCTCACAGCCATCTGTAACTCCAGTTTCAGGAACTCTAGTTCCCCTTTTAAGCCTCTGTGTGTATCTGAATTCATGTGTGCACAGACACACACTGACACACACATACACACTTACTCATAAAATAAAATAATGCATTTTTTTAAAAAAGGCAGAATCTACTACATCCACATGGGTACAGAGTGAGTCTTTAGACTCCACTCAGGTCAGAATCCAATCCATTGCTCCTTCTACGTCAGATAGCTTGCAAAGGCTTATTACTGCTCATGAGTCATTACCTTAGACTCAAAACCTGTACTGTGTAAACCTTACAATCTCTCTGTACTCACAGGCCGTAAATTTCTTACCTTCCCCCATTAGTTTTAAATTACTGGGATTAAGTACATGATAAAATCCTAACAAACATTGGATATATGGGCAAATATTTGAAGATACTGTACACTTTATGCACTTCCTCAATTTGGAAAAAGCTGTTTCTAACAATGGAGGATTCAAGTATTAAACATAAATGTTCATAGTGAGCAAAATGGTTGCCTTCAAAATATTTTAGAAAAAAATACAACACTATTTATTCAGCCATACTGAAAATGACTTAAATCTAGACAACCAAATATTTCTGTTATGGATGATCTTGACATTCCACCAGAGGGCTACAGAATCCCCAAGATACTCTCTTATTAATTTTTCAACCGTAGATTATAAATATTGTGTTTTGCTTTTCTGAAAGCATGATTTTGAAAAAGAATACATCTTTTAGGAAAAATCTAATTTCATAATGTATCTTCAATTCATAGAGCAATGAAAAATGTCAAGTATTTACCATAATGCTCTTTTATGGGAGATCCAATTTTCATTTTCCTAGAGCTGGAATTAAAGACTAGTGTAAGGAAATAACCATCAGGAGTCAGCAGGAGGAAGGCAAAGGTGTCTGCCATGAAGGAAAGACAGAACTAAGATGAGGAACTGGAGAAAGGAAGACAGAGATCCAGAAGAAAGGGCCAGCTAGACAAATATTCAAAATGTCAAAACGCACACAGTGTCCCATTTGTGTCTCACTGAGAAATCTACATCAACTCTTGAGAAGGAAGGAGTGAGGAACTCAGGAGATCTACCATGTAAGAGCTTAAAAGTGATTCCTAACTACCACCTGGGACTCGGACTTGGAAAATGACTCAGGGCAAACTCAGAGGTCTTCTTAAAACTTACAGATTACTTCTCCTCTTATGCAGAACTGAGTCTTTTGTTCTGTTTTGTTTTTGCTTTTTAAGACAGGGTTTCTCTGTGTAAAGCCCTGGCTGTCTTGGATCTCGCTCTGTAGACCAGGCTGGCCTCAAACTCACAGAGATCCACCTGCCTCTGCCTCCTAAAGTGCTGAGGTTAAAGGAGTGCGCCACCAATGCTGGGCCAGAACTGAGTCTTGGAGACTGGGTTGTTTCCAGTTGTGTATGTCTGGAGGAGTCAGATGATGTCTTCTCTCTGTTGCCTATGACTTGACCTGCTTCTCGGGGCGAGAACGAGTCTTGTTTGCCAATGAAGACTCACTCATTCTCCTTACAGGGAGGAGTATTAACATTAACATGTTACAGGAAACTGCTGCAAATGAATGCCTTGGTTTGAGTCAAACTGAGTTTCTGAACAACCCGGGGCTCTTCCTTAGCTATGCTGTTCCTAGATGCTCAGGCTGACCAAAACACAGCAGAAAAAGCAAAGCCAGCAAGCGAAAGACACTCAATGGTGAAAGCAGATAAAATCTAAGGAAGCCCATGGCTGTCCTCCACCCACTTCCCACAGACACAGGAGAAAGGCAGAGGTCTAGGTGAAGCCTGCTCAGGTTATGTGCTGCCCCTGGGGAGGGGGAGGGGGCATGGGATCCCCCCACAGCTGCTTCATCATCTAAGCAAAGATTTTCATTACCGAGAGCAGATCAGTCCCCGCACAGGTAGACTCTAAGTGTTGTCCTAAACTTCCCACATTCAAGAATTAACCCACGCTGAAATGAGCGTTTTCCTCCCAACAGAGCAATTACCAATGTTCTGCTATCACATGACACCACAAAGAATGTTTCCCTCTAATTCTTCTGCCCTTAATGTCATATTGCTTACAAGTGTGCATCCCTAAGACTCCGAGTTATGTGTAAATATTTACAAAATTAGCACTGTCTCTTGCTTTCAAAGATATTAGTGTTAACGCTCAATGGATACAACATTTTAGAGCCCAGGAATTGCAGATCTCAACAGTACAAATGCAAGTTAAACAAGATTGGGTCCTCAATGGGCTGACTTTCAAATTTATCTGCATAATCAAGAGGGGTGTGAGAGTGGATATTCATTCCATTTTCCTTTCCCGTTAGCTCCCTGGCTCTTACCTTGTCTTGAATACTTTACCAAACTGCTTTGGGAACCTTCTCTCCAGGAGATTAGAATGCTCTGAAAATAAATTTTCCATATAGCTTGACAGGGTTCAGAGAAGTGTCCAAGCTGTTTGTGACATTCTCATTTGGTACAGCTAACTGAGTCCTCTTTTGTAGCTAATAAACACAGGCTGTAATTTATAGACAGTTTCTAAACCGTTAGAGTTCTGCTTCCTCTGTAGACATCAATTTTTGGAAATTCTAAGAGACTCCGAGAACTGTATTATGAAATGTACATGGTATGGAACGTACAGAATTAAGATGATTTCAACCATTAGTGTCCTACTTAAATTATGTAGAAGGGAACGCAGGGACAGTGTGGAGAAGTTTGGCGAGAAGCAGGCCTGGCCTTTAAATCTCCTTTAGAGATATACTAAGTGAAATGAAAAGCATTGCCCTGCCCTCAGCTAACCTTTCCCTCCTAAGCTCAATTTCCATACTCTTTATGTCTTAAAATTAGTCAAATGATTTCATTTGTATTTTTTTCCACCCCAAATTTATGAGAGAGGCAGAATCAAGTGTGTACAAACCACTTCCCTTGCCTTTCAAGGGAAGCCAGCACCGTAATTCTACATTAGAAGACAGCTGAAGGGAAGGCACTGTGTCTATCAGAGGGGCCTTACATTCAATGTAAATCTCTTTACTCTTTTGGATAAAAGGGCAGATTATTTAATTCACTTCAACTTAACAAGCATTTACAGAGTAGTGGCCGGCACTGGTCAGGAAAAGGAACAGGAAAGAATACAGCATGGTTGGGCCTTGCCTGGTCTCCCTCTAAGAGCCCTGTACTGAGGGAGACAGGCGCACCCACCATGAGTTCAGGATGGGGCTGAACTCAGGCTACCACAGAAGCATGCACGAGGGGGAGGGGTCCTGATGGAGGTCTGTCCAGGGACTCTACCAGGAGGCTTCAAAGGCGAGGGAGGCAAGGTGACCCTGCCGCTGGCTAAAGGCTGAAGTCTGTAGGGGGGTATGTAGCAGGGAAGAAGCCTATAGGAAAAACAGCAGCAACCACACGACCTGTGTAGATCCTGACACGAAATGAAAAGATTGGGCCTCGTTCAATACCATTAAGAACGGCAAGAGGACGATAGCCAAGTAAGCCTGGTCTCCATCGAGCCTCATGGGTTGCCAACCATGACCGCCTCAGGACCTGCAGCCCTGGGAGGACCAGAGTCCTGGTACATTGGCACCTAGTGACTTTAACCATCAGATGGGGGGTGGGCAGAGCAGAGGATAGGGCAATTCCTCCACAAACAGAAAGGAGCCACTGCTAACTACAGGGCTATGGTAGGTTCTAAGTTCTTTGCACAGGGTAGACAGAAGCTAAACATTAAACAAGCACATCCCAGAACATGGGTTCCTTTCTCCTCCATAGGCGGGGACTGATTACATTTGACACACAAAGTATTGCTCTTCACAGGAGTTGAAGTGTTTTGGGGGTGGGGGAGGTTCAAGGGTCTGCTGTCTCCAATTTGCCTCTGACTGAACAGGCAAAAAAAATAAAGTTAGAGAGGAAGTGATAACGGAAATAAAGATAACATACTTGGATTTTCAGTGTGGCATAATATTTCCAATTTCCTGCTGGCTTCCCTCTTTCAACAAAAACAAACTATAAGCAATGCCCTGATCAGGCCTCCAGATGAGCCAGGCAGCTAGGAACACTGTTTTGTTTACATTTTGCATGCTTTTAGTTTTACAGTTCAGTAGCGAGGGGGGCTACCCAGCTCCCACATTAGCCTGAAGCTACTTAAAGCTTCAAACCACCGCTGCTCTGCACACTGGAACAGAGTCTTTGTGGTCCCCATAGAAATACCATGGAATGCGGTTTCCTGCTGGTTTGTTACACTGCTTCAGAGCCTACTCCATTTTGCAGGGAAACAAAACTCCGCCCCGCAGTCCAACCAGAAAGACTTTAACCCTTCTCTTCTGTAATTAAAGTTCCTATTTACATGGAAAGGTTGTTTATGAATAATCCCTGCAGGGAGTCAACCCAACAAAAATCAATGGGCCAGCACCCTGGCAAGGCCAGGCCCAAAGCTGGGCACCTAGCACAATCCCTATTTGTTGAACAAGTGATGAATGCTGACCCATTTATCTGGATTGATTTTCCTCTGCCCCAAACCTAACTTACACTCTGCTAAATTCGACTCTCTTATCCCTTTATAGACTCCTTCAATATATTCTTTTTTCTCCACATCTTCAACCATTCCCTGAAGAATTCTCATGGCTCTCTATCAAAAGTCCTATTAAATTCTTAATGGGATAACCATGAAAAAGGAAATTATTGTATTAATTCTCTGTCACTAGTACAGAAGGAATCAGCGAGCTGACTGCTGGAGGAGCATCCAGTTCTGAGTCAGGAGCCTGTGTACTCCTCATACTTGTTCTCACTCGATGTACACATATTAAAATTAGAGGCTAGGCTTTTCATGTGAGAGAGAAAACACATGGTGTTTGTCCATCTGAGCCTGGGTCACCTCCCATGAAGCTCTGGGCACACAGCCAAGTTGTTCAACTTCACTGCACCTGGAGTCCTCACCTGCCGACCGGAGGAGTGAATGCCGACCCTGGGAGCACTCAGCACAGCACCTGACATATGACATGTACTCAGTAAGCACTAGTTTCTACCACTACTCTACTAGAAGGATATCTGTAATTTTAAGTTTAATAATCATTTTGATATTTTTAAATGTAGAACTTTATGCACATTCAACACGAATTTAGAAGCGAACAGAAAGGTATCTGTGGCTGGTAAAGAATTTCTTCTTAAAAGGAAGCTTTATTTAATAACGTAATATGAGACAGTTACCTAAAACAACGTGCCCATCTTGCGTCTCATGCTAAGTAAGTTCTCTGTTCCCTTTTTCAGTATGTATAAAACTTCCCTGAAAACTCAGACGTTCTCACATTTTCTACGGCATCTGGACAAGAGGTTTCAGTGCTTTCTTGTGAGGGACGATGATGGAAACGCCTTCCCTGATTGGCTGCTTCAAAAAGACAAATCACAGGGCACAGAGATTCTCACAAGTCCCAAATTAAAACCGCACATCAAACCTTATTATCATTTTGAAATATTTGGCCATGCAAGAACCAACAGACAGGCTCTTTCTAAAAGGAATTCTGTCCTTTCCTTAGGGCTCACAGCTCTGCCAGCTCCCCAATGCTCCGATGACAGCACAATCGTCAATTCAATCAGAAAAAAATTCTAAAGTACAATGGTAATTTTCTCCCACATTTTTTCTTTACACTGTCAGTTCAAGTCACCTGCTGGAAGCACTGATGCGGAACAGCTCAGTATTAGCTCTGAAGTTAGTCTCAGTCCACGGTTAAACACCAGCACATTCAGGGTAGGACAGAGACCAAACAGCATGGAAGCCCAGCCACAGATGGGCATGTTACTTAAGCTCCTCTTTTTAGAAGTCATTCACAGTGATCCTCAGTATCACAGGACTGACACCAGCCAGGAAAGGAAAATGGGTTCCTGAACACAGGTACAAACAATTGGACGTGAAGTTAACTACAGCCTATTGTAAAAATAAAACAAACAAACAAACAAACAAAAATCTCAACTCCAGATCTAGCCCATTACAGCTGCTAACATGTGTAGCAAGGGCGCTACCAAAGGACATAGTACATTTTAAATGAAAGTGTCCGCCCCTTCAAGTTTCAACTTGGGATTTGTGATGGTGTGCACATTTTTCCCATGGACCCTTAAACAGAAAGTAAAGTGCAATTACCTCTAGCATCTTACATGCTCCAGCACCCCGCCTGGCCTGCCAAGCTCAGCAGGTAGGTCAGTGAGCACCGAGGCCGCCAGGATGAAAGGCATTTACTACATCTACTCAGAGGGTCGTCAATGGACAACCTGTACAAGATTTATGCTTTAAATAATAAATGAACTAAACACCTTGAGGTAATTGGCTGTGTGAAGCTTCACAATAGGCCAGAGAGCTTGTCTGAACAAAGTCAAAGAAGATTAAATAATGAATGAGGAGTGTGGAGGAGCTGTGCCTCTAACCAATCCAGCCCAGCTCCATTTTTAGAGCAAGAGTGGTCGGGAAGTCCGGTTTCCAGGATGCTAAGAAGTGGTGCCAGGACTTTCTATGTCCACAGTAATGACTGCAAAGTCCTTATTTTTCGTGATTTCCAATGGATGTGGGTGCATGGCAGCCAGTCCTTTTAGTTTGAGACCTGGACTCCTGAGCCATGCACACTTGTCCAAAGGCTACGCCATGCTCAAATCCACATGCGATTTATAAAGATGAACCCAACATCCGAGGAAGTCTGGTGAGGGTGGGTATCAGAAAACTTCTGAAAAATAGTACCTCTGACACAAGCACAGATTTAATGGCATCTGCCACCATCAGACCAATACAGAGTGACTTGTCCAGCAGCCTCCCTAGATACATGCAATGCAGTCACCCCTTTCAAGCAGGTTTTCTTCTTTTTTTCTTTTCTTTTCTTTTCTTTTTTTTTTTTTTAAGAAGTAGCAGTTTTGTTGTTAGCTTTGGAAAAAGGAAGAAGCTGTAGCCATCAAAAGAATAAGAAAATGCAGAAACACTAAAGATATGTTACAAAATTATCGTCAGGGGGTCAACAAGATGGTCAAATGTGCTTGTGGCTGAGCCCGATGACCTGAGTTCTACCCCAGCTCAGCCTGGTGTCCTGAGTTCCAGTCCTGGAGCCCACGTGGTGGAAGGAGAGAACTGATTCCTCTAAATTGTCTTCTAACCTCCACAAGCACACCATGGTTTGTGTATGCATCCACACACTCACAAAATAAATAAATGAAATAAAAAATGTTTTGGGAAAAAAAAAGAATAAGAAAACTAAAAGCTGATAGTAATTGGCGCTGGTTGGTGTTGGGCGCTGGTTACTGCGTGGAAAGGTCATGGTCACGACAGAACCCAGTGGTACCTTTTAGAGCTTTATTAGGAGGGAAAAGGGGTGGGGGGGAAGGGGACCAGGCCTAGTGAGAGAGGAAGCAGAGCAGAGCAGAGAGCAGAGAGGAAACAGAGAGAGTGGGGGTCCGCATCTGGCTTTTTACGGTGGGTACGTAGTCGCCTGCACCCACTGATGACGTAAGATACCAGAAAAGCAAGCAGAAATTGAAACCAGATCTAAGCACCAGGTGCTCAAGGAAGCCAATATAATTTTTAATGGGTTGTGCTTAGTTTTCTTTATCAAAGGTTTTAAAAAGTTAAGGTAACATACTCACTGTGGATGGCCTCAGATTCTGTAAGCCAAGAGGCACTTATCAGTGAGAAAAGCACATTTAGGTATCCATATAAATAAATTATTTCACCTTGGTGGAAAATTCAAAAGGAGAAGAAATGAAGTCCAGTTAGGTAAAATTAGAACATTACCAATAATTGTTGAGTTTAGATATAAGTACATATGGAATTATCAGTCTAGACCAGTGGTTCTCAACCTTCCTAATGCCATGGCCCTTTAAGACACGTGGTAACCCCCCAACCATAAAATTATTGCCGTTGCTACTTCATAACTGTAATTTTGCTACTGCTATGAATCGTAATGCAATCATAATGTATTTCTGGAGACAAAGGTTTTCGAAAGGGGTTGAGCCCCACAGGTTGAGAACCACTGGTCTAGACCCTAGTTGCTGCATGTTTGAACATTTCTGTAATAAGTTTACTTTTCAAAGATTATAAATAAACAAGTATCAGATGGCACTAACTAAACTTATTCAAAACAAGTGAGACCAACAGTTATTTTCAAGAATTAGGGTCTTGTGTTGGGCAAACAGGCATCCAGAGCCACTTGGAGCCAGTTTTCACATGCACTCAGGGAGCCTGGGGTACTGTGGCCTATCTCTGCAGGAGTGAGGTCCTCTCACTGCTCCCCAGGTCCCAGTAGTAAGGGGAGACCTGTTCCCTCTGCCTTTGGGGTTCAGGATGTGTGCCATCTCACCGTCACCACTCCGTGTCCCCATACCTTGTCTGCCTAACACCCCTCCACTGCAGTTTCTTCCTTAGCTGTGCTGTGTCTCTCACAGCCCTCACAATTGTGACAGCTCTCCATTTCTCTTCACTCATCACCGGCTTCCTGTGCTACAGAGCAAGCAGGAGCTCTTTCCAGCTCCCTGAAGGCCTTAGTTGTGGGCTTAGAGCTACTGACCCCTCTCCAACACCTCCTATCACCCTCTTAATCATTTCTAGAGTCCATCATGAGCTTGCTTCTTGCAAATTCAAGAGGATGGACTCCGTTTAAACTGCAGAGGCAGCATTTGAAACATAATTCTATACAGCAAGTAGCCTGACACGGAAAACCTTAGAATCCCGACAATCTCCTGGCCTTTGCACCTCCTGACAACAGGCAGGGGGATAAAAGTGGTTTGTCTACTCTTTAAGAGCTGAGTAAATGTAACTGAGTGTGGCTGCTTAATATCCCGGTCCTTGCTGTCTACAGCTCTATGGATGAGATGTCAAAAATTAATCACAACGACAACACAGGAAATTGCCTGGCACCTGGCACAGGGCAGACATCCCACAAATGTGCTCTTTATCTCCATGATTCTCTCCTTTTAAAACTTTCAGGAAATTTGATGAAGGAAATATTAAAAGTGTCTAGGGAGAGGGTTAGTCTTTAGATCTAGAAAATAAACTTAATTATTTTCACATCCCCCCCAAGGTGATCAGGAAAAGCTAAAATCATCAGCAGTTTCCCATGACCACATGGTCCAACCAGAACGTGAGCAGGCTGCCATTTTCCAGTGCCCAATTCTCTTTTGGAATCCTATGCATTTCATCTCATCCTGCATTTGTCAAGTGTGTTCAAGATCGTAGCCCTTCAATTTGCCTTACAGTAAAGACTCGTCAGGTAGGTGAGGGAGCAAAATATGTCTGCTACAGAAACAAAGAATATTTCAGCTAGCAACGAAATGCCCAGAGGGTAGGCAAATGCCAGCATCCAGGGGCACATGGTAGAGGCTCAATGAGAAACTAAAACACAAGAAAGTCACCTCAGTAGGAAGCTGATGTGACCACCATCTCCAGGAGTTGTGTAACATTTTGGAAAACAGAAACGTAAAAATCTAGAATCATAACCCTCCAAAGTAATACAGAGTTTATGGGCTCCAAGTGGAAGTAGACACACACTTTTCATTGGCTCACAATTAAACTATTAATTCAGAGTTTGCACCACATCTCTGGCTATAACACAGTTGTCACTCGTTGACAATCTACCTGTAATATATTCAGTAAATGATCTTAATGTCTCAACAGTGGATTAACCGACCCAGAAAGCCACATTTTACATTCTCACTTTTAGACAATGAAATGAAACTACTGAGAATATAATGGTGTGGCTAGTGTATATTGTTCATTAATACAGAAGCCTGTTGGGAATCCAGGTTTCAGGTTTAAGGCATGTTTTCTTTCCATCATGCCATATACTTGGCCTTATCATGTAAATATTAAAAAGAAAGTTTTATATTTAATAGATATGGCCTAAATTTTATCCTAGCATGTTAAATTAAACTATAATTATCTTCTAATATGTACAGTATTGAAATATAATTTTATTTTTTAAAGTCTGCTCTTGTTGAGGTTGTTTTTAATTTGAAAGGTTGTCTCTTACATTTAGAATTACACTGTTTAACACATATGAAGACATTGCATCTCACAGAAATTAAAAGAGCTATACGTTATTTATCACTATTATGTATTCTGTACACACATCCATATATGGCAGTCAATCAACATACAGAGTTGAGTTCTAACTAACAAAAATCCATGATTCTACTAAAAAAAAACCCCTTTACTAAGCCCATATGTGAATGTATTCCCAAATGACAAGATGTCCCAGCACTTTTAAACACACAGAATCTCAAGAGTTCACCAAATGACCTTGGTGTCTTGACAGGTAAATGTGTTGAGGTTATATGATGCTTAGCTTTATGTAAACAAACTGAAAGGGGCAATTAACAGAAGTTTTTTTTAAAAGAGTCTAATAAAAGTTTAGTTAAAACTCCCCCCACCCCCCAACCCTGCTTCTGGTCTATGTACAGATTGAGTATCTCTTATCTGAAATGCTTGGGACCCAGACATGTTTCTGACTTGGGACTTAGGGATATTTACATATACATATGGTATTTTGGGGGATGAAATTCATTTATGTTTCCTAATATACCCTTATACATAGTCTGAGGGTTGTTTTAACTAAGCCTTGATCCAGACTATGACCCGTCACATATGAGGTCATATACAGAATTTCATATCGGTGTTCAACAACTTCCGAATTTTAGAGAATTTTAGGTATCAGATGTTTTAATTAAGAATGTTCAACCTATAAAAAACTAGTATCTCCATTGTACGGTCTCAACAGGACCATCTTCCTCTTCCAGATTATTCTCACTGGTTTTTGATATAGCACTTCTATGTATTGTTTTTATATATTGCTTTAACCTCAGTCATCCTATCTTCAGATGTACCCCCACCCCCTGCCTTGAATACCTTTACCTATGGAGTACTTCAAACCCTTGGTCATTTGCCTGCAGCATTTCTCTGTTTTATTTTCCTCTTTTAAACTCATTATGTTAGACCCTGGTTTATTTAAGCTGCTGGTCTCATAACCTAAAGACACTAGGCCACATCCTCTTGCACCACCCCCTCTGGGACAGAGTGTTAAGAAGTCATGGATGCTTTGGTTTTTACAGCCTCTAACTTATGGTCATACTCAGTCCCTGGCTATCCCACACTTCTTGCCACATAGGCTATCCTGGGCTAAATTATAAACTGTAAAAATTTCCACCACTCTTCAAAGGCTACAACAGTCAGAGAGATCCCCTTGTTGAGTGAATTTCTCAGAGCCCTCCTCTAATCCTGTCCACAAAGGCTCTCTCCCTACTCTTACCTTAAGCAGCTGTCCTTCTAATGGAGCTCCTCCCCAGCTTTCAGCGGAAAGCTCCCCTTCCCCTTTAAGACCTCGTTCATGTTGTCTCTGATACAGTGTACTGCCCTTCTCATGCGCTCTCACCTCCAGGCCTGGCCACGGCTCTTGTGGTCGGCCAGGTGCTTTCTCCTAATGAAGCTCATTCTAAGTGGGTCATTTTGTGTCATCTCCCCTCCCAAACCAACGTACCTGCAGCCTGTTCCCTCCTCTATCACCTCATCATCTGTAACCTGGAATTCCTGAGTTGTGTGTGTGTGTATGTGGGGGGGTGTGGGGTGTGTGTGCTCTCTACTACTGAAACTGCTATTAGCAAGAGAGTTCTCTACCCAGTGCCCAGAACGAATACATTGGTCACCCAGCAAATGTTCATGTGAGCCAGCAGTTTTGACATATCAGCAGGTTCTCCATTACCATGAGGTAAGCAGTGCTCTTCCATCTACTCTCTTCTAGAACGTCTACCTTGCAACAGACTCTAAGAAAGAGCCAAGCATGCACTACAGCCCCTGATGGTATGGACCAAAAGAAACATTTCATCCTTAAAAGATGGATTTCTCAAGTATTTTTGTCACAAAGACAGATGATGAAAACAATACACTTTTAGTAATCAATGTTTACAGAGAACAAACTCTCAGTTCCAGACAGTATCCTAAGCACGCTGTGTCTCTATGTCCACACAACCTTCACACTCCTCCACCTAACAGGTGAGACAAGCAAGGCACAAGCAAGGCACAAGAGCACTGACCACAGTTAACCTGCCAAGGTAACTCATAAGCTTGGCAATCAGAGTGTAGTTAACATAATTCCACACTGTGACTTCCAAAACAGAAGGGTACACAGTCTTACACAAGGTACATAGTCCGGGTTCAGGATTCAGGAAAGTGACTATAAAACACAGCCCTAAATCCTGACTCATGGATCATCTGAACAACAAGTTTCCACAAGCTGTAATTTTCCCTTTTGACCATCAGAAGACAGAATATAAAAAATGAATTTTGCATTTGTTCAACAAGGAGACATGTCCTACTATAAGCCTGAATGCTAGACAAATTCGAGGGATGTGCATGATATATTGGTTAGCCCTTCATGTGAATGTGCCTCCAATCGAAGAATTTCTTTATCCAAGGACAAGTTATTTCACCTTCCCATCTGTCCTGTGAATTTTTAAATGTCTGAGACAGGTGGCCAGTTAGAAACCTAAAACCCTGTGGATACAAAATATGATGAAAACCTGATGCTGTGCTCTCTGATTAAGAAGAGTTTTAAGTTTAGGTAGGATTTTGTAGATATACTATAAAATGTGTCAAAGATAATTTGAACCTTATATAACTACAATCTCCTTAAATTCTACATCAGCATATGCCATGACAAACTTTGACTTGCTCAAGATTCCTGTAGAAAATGTCCTAATGCCTGCGGAGCTGTATCATGAAATCGTGAAGCTGTAAAATGTGATCAAATCATTCATTTTTAAAGGTTTCAGGGTCATTGCTCTCCACCTTCTTTCTGAGGCTACAGGTGCTTTTAGTGGCTTAGAACAGTGAACTAGCTCGTCAGTTTTTGTTTTGATTCCATCTTTGGGAAATGTAACCACAGTTCTCCAAGCAATATTTATACATACTGCATTGCTAATAGCTAATAGGATCAGTTAATAATGAAGACAGAGCCAGAGCTCATTGCAAATGCTTCTAAACAGTCTTCACTATGATTATATTTCACATAAATGTCAAGTCAGTGGTACTTCTCTGGAAACCAAAACACACAAAGGAAGAGTTAAATAGCAACTTGTCAGTCCCCACGCCCCACTTTCTATGTATAATAAAAAGCTTAGCATGATTATTTTAAACATATCCATTTCTTTCCTAGAAAAGCTGCAAGGAGTTTAAATGAAATCCATTTACCGAGAGTTGAAATCTATGCCGTGTTTCAAGTTTGGCACAGAATACTAAGCAATGATCATGCAGATAATTAAAATTTTAAATGTTAAATGATTTATATTCTTGTAAATAATTAAGGGAATTTTAAAAACCTAAGTAAGGAAGTGTTCAGAGAGAATATATACTACCCGTCTATTTTCTAGAACAGTGATATATGAGAATATGTTACTTACATTTTGTTACTGGGAATGTCAGCGGTGGCTTTAATTTAAAAAGCTTTAGCAAACTTAATGAAATTAGCCAAATTGATTGGCATTCTGATCCAGCAGGTATTAAACACATCAAGGTAAAAACAAGGCCACTGTGACAAATTCAATAGATCAATCTGCAGTGATGCAAAAATCCAATAAATTGAAATTTAACTAAAGAATATTGCACAAACGCTAATCCCATCTACGGAATAAAGGAGTATTCATCTGAGACTCTATTACTTACTATTACTGCCATGAAGTCTATAATTGTGTTACTCTTTGATTCTCAAGCCTTGGACTGTCTTGCTTCCTTCTGAGTGTTCCCACTTTTGTTTTTATCAGTGCCCAGGTCTCCCCTTGGCTTTGTTCATCCAGCCATAAGTCTTTACTAAGCAGTGTTCTATCTCTGACCAAGAATATGGATTTCAGAGGAAGTTTCTAAGGAAATTTCAACTAAAGAGCCAGAGTATCTCTTATTGAAAATAATGTAGCCCTAAGGGACCCGAAACACAGCACTTTACACTCCAGTCTGGAATACTGGTCCCTTCAAATGGGCAGCAACGGGTATTCAAAATGTGTCTCAGCTATGCTCTAAAAGCTGTGGGAAATATCTTAATAACTTGAGCTAACACACACACACACACACACACACACACACACACACACACACACACACACACACCCCTGCGGAACACACTCCTACTCCTACAGATACTTGAACTTTGGTAAAAAGAACTGTCCTCCTTGGGATTTTTCTGCCAAGAAATTATAGTTCCGGTGTATATCCATTTATCTTGAATAACTAGCATAGTGAATACTAAGCAATTATTACTCTAAATAAAATTGAAAGTATTTAAAAGCACTCAGGAGAAAAGTAATGGTTAGTGGGAGAATGGGGATGGTCAGGTTGCTGGGGGGATGCACAGGAGTGCTACAAATTGTCTATGACTCCGCCATGAGCAGCTGGAGAAATGGCTCAGAAGTTGAGAGCACACACTGTTCTTGCAGAGGACTCCAGTTCAGTTCCCAGCACCCAAGTCAGGCAGTTCACAACGAACTGTCACTCCAGCCCCAGAAAGCACCTTGGTCAATGAGCCTCCATGCATGGCTTCTGACTATTAAATGCTTTCCAACATCAATCCAGAATACTGGCAGCGCAAACATCCTCACAAGATTATGCACATTCCTTATGAACAAAAGTGAGTTAGGGGGACTGTGGTCAGGAACATAAAACCATAGCAAATGCAGTGGTAGTGCCACATCTGTAAGCACAGCTGTTCACTCAGCGGACTGGGACCCTGGCTTTGCTTTAGAAACAGCTCCAGTAGCTTACCATCAGGGCTCAGGAGCCAACACGGCATTCCACATTGGCAGCAAAAATGGAAGTCAGTGGGCCTGCTAAATAGTTGTACAATGGAGACTTCGGTGAGATGGCAGCCAGGATACACACTGGTCACTCCTGGTGTCACACTAAAACTACATCAGGGTTACTTTATTAAACACACAAATCCATAAGGACTGAGAAACATCAACCATAAAAATTCTCAGAGTGGCAAGTGGATGGATTAATCCCAACTAGTTTTGCAGTCATGGGCAATGACTCCAGTACAGAATGCTAAGAAACTAGAAAAGCATTTATAGGTTAGGTCAAGAGGGCAAAACTCAAGATACTAGATATTGTGATTCCCTTCTCAATCAGCCTACTCAGTAGCGAGGTCCAACTAACCTCATGTGCACACTTAGGCCATGGGACTCACTTGCCCACCAATTGATAGTAGAGGGTACATGAAGTCTCTACCATTGAAGACAGAGTCCAGACAAAATGAACAATAAACAGAAATTTGGAAGTAACAAACAGAGCAGAGAAAAGAAAAGCCAGAATAACACGGACCAAATAGATCCCTATGAATCACAAAGGGGACAGCACATCTACTTCTAGAAACATATGGAAGGTTGAAGAACAGAACCAAAACTACCTTAAAATTAAAAACAATAGTAAAAGTAAAACAAAATCAACAGAGGAGTTAAAGAAAAAAAATGAAGCAATCTCTTCCATAGGCAAGCATATATAAAGAGAAAGGCCAGGAAAGGGGGCTCGATTCAGCATTTAACCTGGAGTATGGGAATAAGATCAAAAGAAATCATGGAAAGTCAGTGGGAGTTACTCAAGATCTGGAAGATGTTTCCAGATTAAGAGAGACCATGAGCAGCCAGAGTGTACAACGGCAGTCAGGTCCCATCCCATCTCACACGTCCTGTGTTACACATGCAACTTGCCGCACAAACCACATGTCGAGCAAACTACACACATGAGCTGGGAATCCCCCACATCTACAGAGCAGTTCTCTGTAAAAACGGATCAAACTTTCTCTCTCTCCCAAGCCAGAAACTACGTGACAGCGAAGAAGGGGTTTCACATTTTGCAAAGTTACATTCTTTCTAGAATTCCACATGCAACATCTATCAAATAGGATGGTAGGGGGAATAAAAAAACAATTTTAGAAACTAAGGGTCCCTCCAGGCTATCTTTTATGGACTATTTTCTAGCAAACTTCTAGAAGATATAGAACAACAACAACAACAAAAATGGGGAAACAAGCATAAGCTAGGCGCCATGCCTGTAGGTACCTGGAGACATGGTGTGTACAATGCATATCACACTGTAGTCACTGTTGTCACTGGGAAGTCACTGTTGGGCCCCAACAATCACTGGTCAAGATGGAGGTAGCCAGAAGTGGGGCAGGAGGGAGGATAGTCCTCACATCAGCGGTTCTAATGAAGCTTGGATCTGTGGAAATCAACAGTGTGGAAGAGCCTCTGGGCTTCTTTTAGGGTCTGAATCTGAGCACGGATAGGCTTTCTGACTGTGGTGTCCCTAGCCTGCTGTGCTGTTTGGGGAAGCTGTGGGTCTTCCCACAGTGGGTCTTCCCTGGTGGGGGTAGGGCACTAGGAGTAGTCCTTTCAAAGTCAGAGCCTACACCTTAGTTCCCACACTCTGCCTCCTGCTCCAATACGCTATGAGTAGTCTCTGCCACACACTTGCACTGCATATTTTTCCCACCATGATGCACGATGAAATCTTCAAGCACAAGCCAAAAATCAATCTTTCCCCCTTTAAGGAGTTTGTGTACGATATAGTCATCATAGCAATGGAAAAGTAAGTACGTCCTTAGAACCTAGAGTCCCCCAACCTCACTACTTCTGATAAGAAGTGTCACTGTGAGGGGCTAGTCTCTGGATGATTCAATATTCAGGAGCATCTTTGGCCTCCAGCTACCAGAGGCACACCTGGACACGCATTTGTGATGACCACAAATGTTTCCAGACAATGTCAAAGCTCTCTGGTGGAGAGAAGTAAACAGCAAAGGAAGGTCACTAAAGATCTTCCTTATAAAAGATAAATTAAAATGCCCTAGCAATACACACCATGGAAGCTCACTCTCTGCAAAAGTACAAAATGGGTATAAGCAGTGGTTGTCTCTCTTGAAGACTGAGATGGAGAACACACAAATTTTTATGGTTATTTATTTTAAAATAACGCTGTTATAAATATATATTTTGTTTTAAATGTTTAAAATTTCAAATGAGCATATCTTCTTTCTTCACACTTCAATCTGTAATTTTAGAAATATGAACTTATAATATGCTCCCACACATATATATTATATATGTTATTATTTATGTGATGGTAAAAACTCTCACTTAAGATAGAATGTTAGGCAATAAATTATGTAACCCCATAAAATGGAAATGTATATATCCATAAAAAAATAAATTTATCATATCCTAACATGGAGACATTTCCAAAATAAACCATGATGCTGAAAATGCATGGAGTAAAACAGTGTGTGCATTTTATGAATATACAAGCTGTATACCCTTACCATCTTTTTTTCTGTTATATAAAGAGATGGATGTAGTTTATTCTAAAGCAGGAAACAGTGACAAGAGGCCATGGTGGGAGGGAGATTCTATGGTCCTTTGTGCCTTTTGAATTTCAATCATGTGAATATCTTACTTATACATTTTAAAATAAAATGAGGTTTTTACCCTGTGAATTTTTGTGCTTCAGTAGTCCCCCTGGGTAACTTCCTCAACCACTAAAGGAGGCCTCAGAAGGCCTTGGAGGAGCAGCCCCACAGCCCCATGGCCACCACGCACAAACTGTCTGCAAGGTTCAGCTCCAAGGAAGCTCAACAATGAAGCTTGTTTTGCTTCTGAATGCCATTGTCCCCTGAACAGAACAAGGGTTATCCTTCTTCCTTCTGCCCCCAAGAGGGTGTTGGGCTGTGGAGGCTGCAGGGGGAGCATAATTAGCATTAAGAAAATCATGCTCCCTCTCCAGGATCCTCACACTGAAAGCAGACTTAGAAAACTGGAAGGCTGTGTCTCACCCTGCCAGGAGAGTGAGGAGGTTATAATGGTGCTATTTCATCGGCTTCTACAAGGACTGGCTGGGAAAGCAGAGCCGGGGGAGGCAGCCAGGGGCTTCACTGTCCTAACTCAGCATCCCACTTGTCACTCTTGGGTTAAACTAGAGAAAAGAAGGAAGATTAGAGATGGGGAGTAAGAGGTGACTCAGTTACTCCCACCATGTCGTTTTGGTGAAATCACTGTGGTCACTGTCAAGTGGGAATAACTTCTAGACACAGAAATACAGCAATTATTAATGAACAGGAGGACTACAACAGAGAATACTGAAAGACTGAAGAAATCCTAAAGATTCCCTGCTGAGTGAGTTGCAGGCATGTCCATCCAAACACGGAAATGCATGAGGCCAACTGCACCAACTGCAGTATCAAATATGAAGCAGGTGAACAGTGCTAGAGTTAAAGACAATATTTTAACAATTAGCAAACCAATAACCAAGCAGAATCTATGCATTTATTAGTTACCTATGTTCCAGCAATGGTTGGTTGAGCCTTTAATTCTGAAATGTGGCCCCCTAGTGCTAGGACAACCCAGAAGAGGGCTGAGGGCTGAGAAAGGGAAGTTACTCTTTAACTCTTGGGGGGGCTCATTTAATTCAGTAAATTTTTCTTGGAGTACCACTATCTGTTAGACACTCTACTAACCAGACATAATTTCAGTCAACAGCAAGACTGATAGGCAATTTCAAAACAAAGCTAGACCAAAGCAAAAGTAACAAGGCCAGTTGAAATGATAAACAGCATAAGACAAGCACCTCACGGTTGAAGGCATCTGAGAAGGTAGCCCAGACAAGGTGTGACCAAACACAGCTTTGACTGACACATTTCAAATATTTAAATTACTCTAAATATCTTAATTATTTAAATCTTAAACTATTTCAATTAATTTTAATATTTTTAAATTTTAAATATTTACTTCTACAAAAACAGACTTTGGATAAGAAATTTTAATGGCACTTGCAAATCTTGGTCCACATCATTCCTGAGCAGTATGAATACATTCTAACGCCTCAGAATAAGAAGAAAAAACTGCTGGGCTTGGTGGCACATGCCTTTATTCCCAGGATTTGGGAGGCAGGTGGAACCAATCTGGTAGTTTTGGGCTATCGGGAGCTACATCATGAGACCCGATCTCCAAAAGAAAAAGAAAATAAAAAAGAAGACCCAAAGCATGTGACTTTTTCCAAGTCATTTTAAAATACAAACACTTCCTTGCCGTTCTTCCATCTATTCATCTTACACTGAGTGATTAACAGAAAGGAATACAGGTAAGTGCATTGACACCAGTGCACTCTCCTGCTGGGAGAATGCTAGCACTCTCGGCAGATGACTTGACTATGTAACTCTAAAGCAGTGCTGTTCAGCAGAAACATGCCACAAGCTACACAATTGAATGTTCTCTAGCTGCCACATCAAAACTTAGAAATAAGTGGGTTGAATTGGATTGTTTTATATGGTTGGGGACTGAAATGCATGCTACATGAGTACTCTACCTCTGAGCTACACCCCCTATCCTATGATCAATTAAAAAAAAGGAATTATTTAGCCCCATCTATCAAAAAAGATATTATTTCAACTTGGCATATGAAAATAATCTGTGAAGGGGTTCCTTCATTCTGTGTTTAAAGCTCTGTGAGGCATGACATATGTCTCCGCCTCCCTCAGCTCTGAATCACACAATACCGAGTGGTCACGAGGTCCGTGGTGCAGCTATGAGGCCACGTGGTCAAGGCAGCCGCACACATCATACCTCACCACAAACAAGTCCCTAACCAAATGACAAAGCAAGATACTATTTTATGGGCTCACCGTTTCTTAGGTTAACTTACTCTGTGGAATTTCTAAGCAACAAAGACGAGATAATAGGTAAATATCTAATACCCATTATAAAAGTATAAAAACCTTGCACCTACTGAAGTCATGTCTTGTCTAAAGGTAACTAATGCTGAAACGGAACTCAGCCCCTCCCTCAGAGTGTGCTACATGCTATGGTCGCCTGTATTATCTTACAGTCCGAGAAGAACGATGGCAGCAGAAGATAAGAGCCTGGCATCCCATCACTCACTTACCTTTAGCTTGTTTCCCCGAGCACTTCGCCCCCGACCAGTTGGTGTAACTGAACATCTGATGGGGTAAAGCTTGAACTAGAATCCACTAAATGCGAACATCCAGACCCTTTCTCTGAGTCAATAAGGCAAATCAACATGGAAACACTGAAATCAAGTATATGTATGACACTCACTTCTTATTGGCTATATAAATCTCTTAATGACCATCTAGAACTTTGTAAAGGCTAAAATGTGCATGGTTGGGCATGAATTGTCCTTTAAATCCAGGCTTTTATTTTAGAATAATTTTCTTTTATGTGTATAAGTGCTTTGCCAGCATGCATGTCTGTGAACTCCATGTGTGTCTGATGCCAGTGGAGGTCAGAAGAGGTTGGATCCTGTGGAACTGGAGTTACAGATGGTCGTGATCTGCCATGTGGGTGCTGGGGATCAAACCTGGGTCCTCTGAAAGAACAAGGACTCTTAAACTCTGAGCCATCTCCCCAGCCCAAATCCACACATCTTGATCATAAACTAAACATAAAAGAGACACTTGATGTATGTCTTCAAGTATACATGGAGTGTTTGAAATCTACTATCTTAACTATAGGTCTAATTGGTTTCTTTTCCTTTCAGATAATTGCAGGGTAGCCATGGTTTAAGAAACAATCCTGTCCCGATTCCACATTTTGAAGATGGAGAAACTGAGTCCTGGAGAAAGGACCTACAAAGGCGTGCTGATTACTAACTGAGAAAGCAAAGTCTTCGCTCCCAACCCAGGCTACACAAACATGCTTTCACTACCCACTTCAGTGAGGGCATTTTTACAGGTAAACCAGCTTCTGTATTCCTTAGATGGCATGGAAGGAAGAATGCAGATGACTTTCAATCAATAATTTCTTATTCAATTACTGTAAGAATGTTTTCACGGATCGCAGAGATAGACCATTGTGCCCACCTTTAAAAAGCAAAGAAAAGAAAACCTGACACACAAAAATTTTTACTTGCTCCACATATAAATTAGGAAGTGATTATTTGCATTACAAAAGATGGCACTTTTCAAAAAAAGATAAATAACAAGGTTCCTTGAAATATCAAGTCCCTTGGTAGAACAAAATTTTTATCCAATTTGCAAGAGGAAATAGGGAGGCACAAACTTCAGCTAAGCCCAGCTCCTGCTTAGAAATCTTCCCTGGCCCGTGGCCCTCCCTTTTGCCTTTTCCGGCAGGACTTCTATCCTGGACATTATCCATTACACATTCCAGTGTTCATGCAATAAAGCATTTGCTTAGCCACAGTTATAGGGCATGGGAGTTCCAGAGACTGTCAGGGGGTACTGGAGTACAGGGGATAATGAGACGAAGCAGTTTCGAGTCTCCAGCATGGTCTTAACACCAATCTCATTTGTTCTGGTCTCATGTTCTGTTGCCTTCCTACATTCTGAGCTCCTCAACAGGTGGGTGGATTTTTGTTCATAACTAAGCCCCTGGGGTCACAGAATTCAGCAAATCAACAAGGGATGGAAAGTGATTTTTGTGTGCCACCATGCACCCTCTGTGGTTCTAGGCTCACGGAAGAACCATCATTTCATTCAGGTTTTAGTGCATAGTGATGGGATTCAGTTCTGTGGCCCTTCATCAGGCTCGGGAGTTAGGTAAAGTGGAAAGTAGCGAAGAATGTGAGTTCGCATCCATGTGACAATCTTGAGCTCAGGCAATCTCTGAGCGTGGAGCAAAGACACAATCTAACACGAGTAAGAGGCATTAATTCCAGCTGTGGAACAGATGCAGGTAAGAAGGCAAGCCCTTCTCTTAATTATTTCCTCTTGTCCTAGAGACATATTCCATATTTCTACTGCAGGAAATGTTCTGACAGGGACATATGAGGCATTCATAGCCTCTCCTTGTGATTCATTCACAGAGCAAAGCCCTTGGTAGACAAGGACACATTTTCAAGTAAGCACACTCCAACACCTTTTTCATTTCGGTCGTTCTTCAGATATCTTTTGACAATAGTTTAAACACTGTAAACGTTCAAGTCTCCAGTCCCACGAGCTCAGGGCTGCACCCTGGCTCTGCCACTTCTTAGTCACGTGGTCCCTGAGAGGGACACAGAGCTGAGAGATTGAGAATGCTGGGGGTGGTGAAGACAAATGCAGAGCAGACAGGAACAGGGAACAGCAAACCTGTCTGTCCGGCACGCAGGAAGCATTCACAGTACTGCAGATTATCAAAGTCCTAGATGGGGATCAGGGGCGAGCAGTTATTCCAGAACATGCTAGAAAAAGACAGCAGACTGTGAGCGGTTAGAGGACTGTGAGGAAGAACAGAAGACAGGCCGGCCTTTTGATTGACACCTCATACAATGGAAGGGGAAAACAGGGGACTCTAGAGCAAAGGCAGAAAACAGTCTAGAGAAAACGACAGAAATTTTAAAGCAAGCCTTTCAAAAGGAATATGAAGTTTGCACATCAAAGGAGTACATCATGCTACAAGCCAAGACCACTTTTGTCATAATTCTATTTTTAAATTTTGTTGTGAAACCCTGAGCTATTCATTTTTTTTTCCGGGTAAGATATGATGTTTCTTCATGAATATCCATTGGGGCATTTTCTTACACACTGGAAAAGATTCATCTTCCGAAATGCATTAGGAAAGATGCTCTCACACATTCACAGTTACAGGTGCATATCGGGGAAGGCTTTCAACCCAAGGCCCACAGAGTGCGAGTCAAACTGCAGTGCTCTGTAGAATAAACCAAGATGTATCTTCAAACACAGATAATTCTAGTTACCATCCATAGCTCCCAAACAACTTAAAGGACACACACACACACACACACACACACACACACACACACACACACACTCTCACCAAAAAACAACAAAAAAAAAAAAACCAACACTGACAATAATTTAATTGAAAGAAATTTTTGTGAGCTAGGAATTTTGTAACAAGCCAAGTTATAATTCAAGTATGATAATAATAATAAAAATAAAATATTCAAGGGCTCAGAAAATCTAACATGTAAATCACTTAAAACCACTTCAAGATGTACTCCAGTTAACTGAGAAATGAATCAAAGTGGAGATGCTGCGGTTTGACAGGATTCAGATTGAAAGTTAGACATAAGTGACTGGGGAGCTGATGAAAATGTTACAGAAGTGCATCTAAATTTTAATATTGCAAAATAATTTGGTAGTAATAAACTAAGTTCAAAACAATAGGTTTCGCCCAAAAGGTGCACATTCTTTAATGCCACAAGTTTTATTTAAGAACCACACCAAGAAAAAATTTCCAAGCAAACATTATGATGCTCACTTTCATATATCACCTTGATTAGGTCATAAAGTACACAGATACTTGGACAAACATTATACCGAGTGCTTCTGTGATGTTCTTGTAGGATAAGGTTAAATTTAAAACAGTGAGAAAAGATTACACTGCTTAATGTGGTTAGCATTTAACCCAACACTGGAAAAACTGAAAAGAACAAAAACCTGGTATATGCAACCTCCACAAAACAAGTCACAGTTCTTCCTATTTGCCAAGCCTCTGACTGGACATCACCCCAACACACACACACACACACACACACACACACACACACACACACACACACACACACACAGCCACTGGACAACCCAGCCTCCCATAGGCATATCTTAAAAGAGGGCCATTCTTTATTAGGGAAATACAAATCAAATTACAATTAGGTGCCATTTTCCTCGCAACAGGATGATGGCGAATATCAAGGAATTTCTTCTATAAAGAAAACGTGGAAAGTAAGTGTTGTTGAGAAAGAAAAGAAAATATAAGTTTCTTTATAATGTATTCATAGTTTCACTAAGATGTTAGTATACTCATGATATTCTTAAGTTCAATAGTAATGAAGAAATTCCAAAAGGAAAATTCGATAGATTTAAGTCTGCACAAAGGAAAAACTTATCTATAGTTAAATAACAACCCAAAAAGGAAATAGTAAGGCTTGAAACAGTTTATCACAAGTAGTTCACAGTGATCAGCTCTAGCCACTGACTTTCTAGGAGGAAATTAGGGAGGGTCTATTGAATGACCATAAGAAATAAAAATATAAAACCATGTATTCAACACAATTTAATTGTATGATTTACAAAGAAACACTGGTTTCACTATCAAATGAACAAATGCTCTTAAAAACAGCCTTGAAAAGATGAGGTGAAGCCCTTATTTTCGCTGGGTAGGTGGTTCTTCTTACTGGTGAGTATACTCCTATCCATACACATGAGACAGACACCACTGGGTGCAAACACAGACACCACAATTCTATGCCTGCAGAATAACCTTAACAAGAAATATTCATACAAAATTTACATAAAATGCTCACAAGTTCATTTATAATAGTCAACATACAGCAGCAAATACACAGGAAGCAACCTAAACAATGTATTGATTACTAATTAAATCACAGTATGTCCTTGTTATAGATCTTTGAAATGATGCTTTGAAACAATGCTTAATGATGTGATATATGCCAATGAAGTATTTTGAAATCGCTTCTAAAAATCAAACACAGGTAATTTTAGAAGAATGGAAAGAAATCTTTCTAAGTGTTATAAACTAGCTAGTGTGCCTAGGGGGATTGTCCACTGTTATCTTGACATTTGCCTATACTCTAACAAGCCTCCATGACATGCTCACTTTGCTTAGATAGCCACAGAGAAAAATAACTAAATAAATTCCCTCTTGCTAATTCGCCTTGGTGTCTATTCTACAAGCGTTTCTCTAAAATGCTTTGTGCACTAACCACTTATATCAGTCCCCACCTAGTGACACACAAAAGCACCAGCAAAAGTGTAGTGTATAGCCCAGTGATGACTTGCCTTAAGATAAGAGAATAACATGCTTAATATGAGGGCCTCGGGATCAATTTCAGGCAAGCATACACCGCTCATGCAATTGATTGGCATGTTAACTTCTTGACAAAATAATAAGTGACTGCAGGTGTCAATCATTGTCTCAATGTATTCCATTGTACACTTTTGGTATCAACATGATTAAATTATGATTGTGTCCCAAATACAACCAAGTATTGTGAAATTACTTCTCCTCTTGGGAAACTGCTGGCCTGGTGCTCAGCCATTGTCTGGCCAAAAGCAAAGAGACGCCAAACTCACTGATTGCTTTCTGAATTGGAGATCCGATATGGGCAGCTTGAGGAGTGTCTACTTATGGCTGGCCTTAGTCAATAGGCTTTCTTAATTGTATCGTTCGCTTCTAAATTCAGCCGGTCCTGACAGCCTCCCTCATCTCATGCCCCACTCTCCTGACACTCTCCGCGCCTCCTCTACCTTTTGCTGTTTTCATCCCAAAGGAAGAAAGAGAGACATGTCTGCTCCTTTTTTTTCCACAGATTTTTTTGTTTGTCTTTTTAAAACTGAATTTCCAATGCATTTGCCTTCTAAGAATTAGAATCCCGATGGGAAAAGCAAACAAAAATCGAAGTATGAAAGGGAAATGACACAGTGGAGGATGCATGAATTCAATAAATAAACACAATGCAAATGAGAGAGTTCACGAGACGCAGATGCATACATACTGCCAACCCCAGTACTTCAAGAAAGACCAAAGACACACCAGCCTGGCATCCAAAGAAAAGGGTCACACACTGAAGCAATGTTCATCAATATACCAGCTACAACTTCTTCCCGATAAATAGATAAATTACCTAAAAATCCTTTTCTGTTTGTTGTTTTTGTTTCTCCCTTTACATATTGCTGAAATCATCTCCTGTCTCCATACTTCCTGTCAACAGGAGTGCAATCCATTTCCTAATACCGGAGTGATGTATTAGCCACCTGAGTGTCAAACTTGCTTTTCCTCATTTTCAGGGGATATTTATGTCACAAAATGCCATACTTATTTCAATATAATTTACTGTGCAGAAGTGGTGTTTCTGTGAATTAAAACCAAGGCGCTGAACCCCACCACCACAGAGGAGTGGTGGGAGTATACTTCATTGCAGCCCGACTAGAAACACTTGAATATATATATTCAGAATGGGGAGCACTCCTGGAATAATTAGGAAGGAGCACTGACGGCAAACAACATCCAAAACGGAAGCCCTGGAAAAATGAAAATCACTTAAACTCATATAGACATCTTTCTGAAGGGAAAGGAAATCATGCAGGCAGAATGTTCTAGGGCTGGCAGACCAAATGCAGGAGCACGCAGAGCAAGTGTGTGGCACCAGACACACTCAGTGCTGTCCAGTAGATCCCCTGTGAAGATGGAAGTGCTTATTCTGGGATGGGCACTGGTGGTTAGAGCAGTCACCGGCCCCACAAGGGCACTGAACATTTCAAATGTGATCAGTGCAACTGACAGACTCTAACAAGGATGTTATTTCACTCTGCGATTTTAAATTTACACAGTCACATGACCCTAGTGGGTACCATGTTGGACTGAACGGCACTGTCTGAACTGAAATAGTCTACTATCAGAACAAAAGAGCAAAGTCAGATAAACCCTGAAGAAATAGTCCATGTATTCAGTTCCTCAATGAGTGCACAGACGCAGTGTTTAAAATAATTCAAGCATCCACTTCTCTGTATCAGTCCACGTCTCCAGTCATTCAACTAATATACTATAGTGATACAGTACTCCCATCCCTCTGTTGTCAAAAAAAAAAAAAAAAGGTCAAGGGTGTTTTAAGAAACCTCACCTAATTCTCACAGGAGAATTGCACTATACTGAATGTACAGCCAGTCCAGGATAAAGCTTCTGAATGGTACAGGTGAAACACAATGGATAGCAGGAAACCAATATGTACGTGTGCAGGGATGAGCAGAGGGGAGCAAGTGATGCTACAAGCAGAGTTGAGGCAGCATGCTTGCCATAGAGACAGGCAGACCTGTGGGATTGCTAACGAGACAGGCAAGTCTATTGAGAAAATTCCAGCCCAGTGAAGGACCCAACCTGAAAACAGGTAAGTAACATCTGAGGAACATACTCTGACCTCCACATGCGTGAGCACACACACACACACACACACACACACACACACACACACACACACACACTCATACATACCTGTACACCTGGGCACACACACATGCGTGCACACACACACACACACAAGAATTTCAACATCCTATGACTGTATGTCCATCCATATTTTACCATATTTTACTGTTATATGTGTTTGACAAGTCATGTATAACTATTTTGTCTTCTTCCATGAAGTGATTGTAAGACTACCCTCAATACACTCAACTGAGAGTATTACTCATTTGGATATCTGCTTCCAAAGATCTGTCAAAATACCTGGGAGAAATAAGAGTGAGTCTAGGTGAATCTAAGGGGCAGAAAACTTGTTACCCAGATAAACGTTTGAAACTAAACTTAAATATTTTCCGCCCACCAACTGAGTATGCTTGCCAAAAAAAACAAAAACAAAAAAACAAAAAAAACTTCCGTTTTGAACAACAAAGCCCCTTTTGGTAATACACAGAGGTCTTTCTTCTGCTTTCTCTTTTGTCCAATTCCAAGACAGATTATTCTAAAAAACACTGTCCAGTAACTGTAAAGATAGGTCTACGAAAGCTATAAACCTGTAGATCATTTAACTTTTGGCTGAACTATAAAATTTCAGGTAGGTTTACACACACATCAGCATCCTGAGTTTAATTAGCATTAAGCCTGGTGTGATCATTAGATCATTGCTTCAGTCCCCCCGCCTCTCCATGGCCACCATTAAACCTCCTTGAGTTTTGAAATGGTAGAAAATTCACAGAAAATGGCATTTACATCCAGATGCAAAGACATTCTGTGTCTCCTTAAACAGAACAGAAAACACAACGGAATCACAAGTGGCTGCACATGCAGCTCCTGCGTGGAGGTACTTTCTACCCACCCTGAATTTGTCACATGAAGCACTCTTTTCAACTATGCTTCCTACCCCAGAGATGAATAAAAACAATTTCATGCTTAAACTTTCTCTATGTCTTTGCCTGTATTCAGGAAGTAATTGTGTGAATACAGTTTTGGTGGTCCTAGAATAGGTACTGATGAGTAAAAATTATTACTATGAGTCAGCTTTATTCATAGTTTCCAAAGACTGAAGATAGGACAAAGTCCAAGAAAATGAATGGTATATGTCCAACTGTCAATGAGATGGGCAAGTTGTTCCACCATCTCTGATTTTTTTAGGAAAAAAAAAAAAAAAAACAGCAGACCCCAGACTAAGAACTCCTCTGTACAAACCCAAATATTCTGTTCAGAGAGTTATACCTCCCTCTTTTCTGACTGTGATATTAGCTGTAAAGTAAAGGATAACTAGGCTACAATCTGCAGCCCCAGAGAGACTAGGTAACAAGGAGGGCCCAAAGAGGGATGCATGGACTTTCCTGGGAAGGGGAAATAGAAGAGATCTCCTGGGTAAACTGGAGGTGGGGGGATGGGAACATGAAGGATCAGATTGGGTGGGTTGGGGGTGGGATGGAGGGGGAGAGTAATGAAAGAGATGTCTTGTTTAGGGTGGGGGACATTTCCAGGTCAGGGAGAAACCTGGTGCCAGGGAAATGCTCAGAAATCCACAAGGATGACCCCAGAAAAAAAATTCACACACACACACACACACACACACACACACACACACACACACACACACACACACACACACTGGCTCACTCACAGTAGACTTATGTACTTAAAGCAAGGTTCATATATTCTGGCCAGGGATGGAGCACCAGGGAAGCCTCCCCAGAGAAGAAATTTGTCCATAGTTTGTTGCATTTAGAACATCAAAACACCTTAGTTATGATGGTTCAGAAAGCATACAATGGAGTTGGGAGTCACAGTGAAAATCTTGTTCAAAGGTAGCTGCAAACTGCCTTTTCATGTCATCCAGAAACAGATCTATTAAGCCATCACTGGTATGCAAATTTAAATTAACTATTAAATATAGTTTCATTGTAAGTCCTTGGTTAGTTATTATATGTAATGTGAATGAGGTTTTTTTTCATTAATGTCATAATTTCTCACTAATCTTGATAATAGCTAATGATTCAAACAGCGAAAATTGGTTGATGTATATATGAAGCCACTTTTACTCATACCTACATACATTGAATCTGAAAACCATACTTCATTTAAAATAATGCCAATCAGAATGTCCTTTTAAGATCCAACAGAGACATAAACACTCATACAACAAGTTTCTCGCTTAAAAAATAGTAATCTGGGTTGATAGAGACTCTAACAAAAAGTTTTCAGTGATAAGCTGTCAAGTAAATGATTCAGCTTGCCTTGGAACTCTGCGGATGATACCGGAGGCTATATCAGTCACACTGGAGCCTTAAATATCTGAAATGCCTTGATTGAGATTTTCATGCTAATAGTCCAACCGTTCACCCTTAGTCAATAAAACCATCCATTCTACTGCTTTAATGTCTTTGTGCTAATTCAATTATGTCTCTTATTTCTGCCTGTGTTTTATATATAAAGTGTTACTTTAACATCCAGACAGTGGAATTTTTTTCTTGAGCTCTTCTAGCAAATGACTCTTCCTAAGAGTGTCAATTTACACTTGATCACACTGAACACAGATTATTTCTTAAATTTTAAAGAGGACAGAAAAGCCAGGAAGCTTTGGCATATTCATTCATCTTCGGTCAATGCCCTGGAAGAAAAATAAGGGGTGTGTGTGCCCACGCGCATGCCTGTGTAAGTGCCTGCCTGCGTGTGTGTGTGTGTGTGTGTGTGTGTGTGTGTGTGTGTGTGTACATGGAGTGATTCTGTAGACTTCAGTCTGATTCTTTGGGGTGGGGGGGACAATATAGGAAAATCTTAGAAACTAGATGAAAACGCTGACTCCTTTCATGGAGCTGGCAATCCAACACTTACACGTTGTTCCCACCAACACTGTTAACAGGTACACAGCATACACTACCCAAAATGCCAAGGCCAGGGCTGCTGTGTTTTCAGGAGCAGTGGTTGCTAAGACAAAGGCTTAGCATGTCCCTGCATGTCCAGAAGCAAAAAAAAAAAAAAAAGAAAGAAAGAAAAGAAAAGAAAAAAGCTTGAAAAAGTTGGCAAAAACAAAACATCTAACACCGACTTGAAGTCAGGCTGACCTAGGTGCCAGTCTCCGATCTCAGGTCTAAAATCGACGCGTTATTAGACGACAGAGGCTCAGTCGCCACTGCTCGGTCTCAGCTTCCTTGTTTGTAAAATGGAGACCCTGACACTTACATCATAAAGTCACTGATGGGATTAAATAAAACGGAATTACACTAGTATTACTACTCGTTAGTCATACATGACAGGAAGCTGTTTAGAACCCCAGTAATAGCCTCTATTATCATTGTCTTAACAATTTTACAGGCAGGTCATCACAGGCATGGTTTTATATTTGTTAGTTTCATTTTTCTTTTCAGGGCCAAAGAATTTCTTTTTAAAAGGTGGTTATTGGTTATTGCACATGAATGGTCCAAACTCTAAGGCCACTTAGAAAATGTCTGCCTTTGCACTGCCTTTTCTTCATGAGACATATTCTATCTGGGGGGAAAACCATTCAAAACCTTTCCAATAACATCAGGTCCATTTCACTGGAAGGGTGTTCCCACTTCTACTCAAGGCGATAATGCATGGATTCATAATGCTTCCTGTCTATGGGGAACCAGTGATTATAATGGGCTGTGCTCATTTATTTCAAAATTATTTAACCCTACCCTACTCTAATATTAACGTTTTATTAAGTTTCTTTTAGTTTTCCCTTCTTTAGAAATCCAAGAAACATTTGTCTAAATGTCTAAAGAAACATTTCTCAGTTGGAGTTTTTGTTTTCCTTTCAGAAAATTTAGAATACTATGTCTGAATCAACAACATTTGCTGTTCATAACCAGAAACTCCAAAAGCAACTCAAACCTTTCTACTGGTGTCTCTATAAGATGCTGTCCTTCTGCAATAACAACATCAACAGACAAAGTATTTTTAGTAAAATGCAATGAATGTGTGTATTATTTTGAAACTTACTATTGTTTAAACATAGCTCTCTAACTGACACCTGGTGCAACAGGATCCAAAAATCGTAAGAGCCAAGAAGAAAGACATTTCAATATTACATTAAGAAATCTGCTCAGAATGTGTGACTCACCAGATGCCACCACAATCAGCTCTTGGTTTACTGGGATCAACAGTGAGATGCCAGAATTCAGGCTGGAAGCAAGTTTGCCTCACTTTTGCCTGTCTCTGGCCCATCAGAGCTGGAGGTGGTTAGGAAAGGCTGCTAGGCAAACAGGCAACTGTGTAGAATGCCTTTCTAGCAAAGACATGACTAAAAGCAATGTCTAAACGGTCACATCAAGCAAGGATGCAGGAGGGGCAAGTGTTGTGACAGTTCTCAGGTGACATTTATAAATCTTGATCAAATGTAATTTAATGTGCAAAGGAAGGACCATCAAAGGATAAGAGCTGCCATCAATCTGGTAGCCAATAATCCAGGACCAAAAGCTCCATCAGAGGTCTCCAGCCTTTTGACAGTGACTAGATGCTGCTGTAGACAAAAATGTTGGCTGGCATTCACAGCTGCCTGTGGACACTGAAGGTTGGACACACCTATTGGGTGTACATAGTCACATTGCAATTAAGGGCTGGGATGCTCTAGAGCTAAAAACTTGCATTTATCCATGACAACCTCTCTTTGATCAGCAGACCATAAAGAAAAACTGTCCTTTAGCATGTTTCCCAGTAGAAAGTTCTAATCACTCAGACATGACTGTATCTTTACTAAGATCTAACAGATAAATACAGTACCAGGTATCTGGGTAGAGAAATGACTGCATGACCATACCACAGCTAAACAGAAACAGCTAACTTCTGGTGAGAACGAAGTTCCACTGACTGTCTTCTTGTCCACTGACTCCTTACACACAACGCTACCTCTTCCCGCTTAAAAGCACCTTCTGAGCACATCCTGAGGGGCAGAGAATGGAACTCAGTGGCAAAGTGTCTGCCTGGACTGATAAGGCCCTGCACCCACCAAGGACCAAAAAAAAAAAAAAAATCAAAACAACAACAACAACAAAAAAAACCAGTTCCTAGGCACTGGCTAAAGTGGAAGGCATCTTCAAATCAAAATTAAAATCAGCAGGCCCCTGCATGCCGTTATTTTAACTAAATAAAATTTCAGCATTCTTTAGAAAACATTTAGACCAAACATTTGCCTGTAACACTGTGCTTTTCAAGTGTTATTTTGATGTAAAATGGAGTGTTTAAGGATGGAAATTCCCTCCAGCGCTCTGAGATGATAGTGAAGTTGACAGTGTCAAAAGTCATGCTGAGATCAAGGCAAATGCGTGGGGAAGAAGAACGACCGCATTCATAAAGAGGTCGTTTAAAACCTCTTTGCTGTGCCACAAACTAAGACACGACTAGAATCTCATCAAAGCCAGAGCGGGAGGGGGAAGAGTGCAAGTGTCCATCCTCAACCAGAAGGAAAAACCACCCGCCAAAACTGCTGAAAGATTCGCTGCCTAGGGACAAATGCATGTGTCAGAGTCGAAGCATAATTGGCATTTCATGAACAGAAAACTGTAACCCAACATAACCAATGAATCTCCAAAAAGAAGGGAGTCTCCTCGTTTTCACACAGAAGCCAGCCGCACTGTGTGTTAGGCTGTCCCAAGCGACTTCTTACTAAGTTTCATTTGTAATGACTCCTGCACCTTTCTGTACTCATCTCTGTGGACCTTGCCACTTGTCCCATAACTTTTCAACCTTGGTCCAGGGAACATCTCTCTGTTGTCCTGAGAGAGAGGGAACTTCTATGGCTTCCTCTTTTTCCTTGCACATCATGCTCAGTCGCCACTAAAACAGAAACCTCTGAGAGATAGCCATGCAGGGTGGAGGCCACATTCCTGCTAAAGTTGCTCTTTGGGTACCATCTGCATTGTCTGATTAAAATGCTCAACCCTCTCACCCTTCTATAGAGCCAGGGATGGCTTTACAACAGGGACAATATTATTTTATTCTCCGCTGTTTACTATTTACTGTTATGGGCATGTTGCCAAATGATTCTTCACCATTAATTATTTTATTATCAGTTACAGACTGGTGCTCAGATATTCACCACATCGGTTCTCATAGGTGAATTCCTAAGCTTGATAGCTGGCTTCACCAATGCCTTTTTACACACTAGTAACTGTAATCAAAACATTGCCAAACTCCAACAGGTCCTCAAAGACTCAGAGATGCACAGTTACCAAGGAAAGACTGCTAATCTACCCTGAAGCAAGCATTTCATGTTTCACGTTTTATATAGGACCTAAGTCCTTTCATAGCTGCCATATTTGCTTTGGAGACATTTCTGCCTGTTTATGTGGGGTATATGTATATGTGAGTGTATATGTGTGTGTATATATGTGTGTGTGTGTGTGTATATATACATATATGTACATATATACATGTATATATCCTCACCACTGCAGGTTCCTACTCCTAATGCTACATTTACATATATATGACAAATATACTATAGTATATTTCATTATACATTTTTCGTTTCTTCTGTGTTGCTATGAATTATTTCATCATGATATCAGTAACACTTATGTAGGAATTCTGTCCACCACACAGAGTACAAGTTGAAAAACTGAAGCCATTCCATAAACTATCCATACCATATTTACCTATTGAAGAAATAGCAATCCAAACTACACAAGCCCTATATTAGTGTATCCACCCATCAGATCACCTAAGACTCATGATCAAACAGAAATTCCCTTTTAGCTTTAGGACTTGTGCGATTTGGACACATACTTATCACCAAGTTCTTATCTAAAACACACTTCACGGGATTCATATAAGGATAAACAGAAAATTGAAGAAGTCCCCAGTCAAACTACTCTCAGCACAACAAATGTGAGTTGTTTCCTTGTGTCTGCTTGCTCCTGGAGCTGCTATCATCCTGCTCTTGGAACTGATGCTTTAGCTAAACTGTCCTAATTAAAGTCTCCAAGCATTTTGTGACAAACTGTTTCCCTTCAGGACCATGCTTCCTTGTCCTAGGGTTCCTATCCCTCACCATTTACGGCTCCTCTTCAGCTCCTTGGCCCAGCTTCCCTTCTCACCGCACACAGTCCTGGGAGTTATTGCCATGTTCTTGTCTTCCATGTCACCTGGTCACATGACAGTTCTCCCACCAACTTTCTATTCCCCTAGCTCTACTTTATAGACCTAAACAGCTAGTCTCTTCTGACAGACAGACAGTGACTATGTATTCAAGATTGTCTGGACACACGGCCCTTCCACTGTCTTTACCACCTTAGTATCCTTTAACTTACTTCTGGACTCAGAAGCCCAAGCTAAAAGGAAACCAGGTAGATTTACACCAGCCGGGCATTGCCCTTTTGAAGCGGCCACCCAGGCTGGGAGCTGGGAGCCGGGAGCCATCACCCGAGCCTAGGTCTTGAGTCAAGCTTAACTGGACTACTGGTGTCTACTCTATCAGTTTCCCAGACTCTTCCTTTCCCAGCATCCAATCCAAGTGCCACATTCTTTGCAGCTTAAACCAAGGATCAAAGCCCTTCAAGTTTCCTCTTGGTACTTTTTTTCCCAGGGTTATAGCCCCTTAGGTTGGTCCTCTCCTAGTCTACCTGTTCAGTCCTGTGTTCAGGCATACTTGAAACCCAACATTTAAATCCATTCACAACCTTCCTGAAGAACCCACTCTCCACACACTTTCCCCGACTTTCTCTGTGAGGTAAGAAGCAAGGGATCCTGCAAGCTTCATGTCAGAGACCACATTCCTGGGGCCCAGGCTATGCCCCAAGTAGTATGTAACACAGCTCATTGTGGGCTTCTTTTAAATAAGTCTGTCCAAAGACTTTGGTCTTACATCCAGAAGAGGCACTTAACAAATATTGACGTGAATACACATGCACGCACACATGCACACACACACATATACACACACAGAGAGAGGGCTAGAGCAAGATGACCATATTTTCTATAACTATTAAGACTGGTAAATGATAAAGAAAAATGACAACTTACAAGTATTTTTCTCTGAAATTGTGCCTACTTACAGAAAACAGATATGCAGAATCCAAAATTTATCATTTAGATCCAATACATGCAAACTAATAAAGGCCTCACTTTCAGTTTATCATGGAAGGAATCATAAAAATCCTGTTTAACTCTTGGAAGACTAATAATTAGACCATGCAGAAACCAGAGGAACATAGGGCTGAGTGTGACTGGCAGCTCAATTTCAGAGAACACAGAGAGTGTGAGGAAGGAGCTATGTAAGCCAAGTGTTTAAAGGATTATCAATAGACCGATATTAAAGCTAAAACTCTGTTTATTTAGTCTAGAAGACAAAGTAGCCTGATTACAAGTAGATGACCTAGTTACAATCTCCAGCCTAAGAATAAGATTACACAAGAGACTTAAAACTAGTTTTTTCCTTGAGGGAGAAGGTGCTTCTTTACTCTTATCTCCCACAGAAGACAGCCCTGGAGAGTTGTTCTGTGGACACGCTGGGAAGCAACAAGAACTAACAGAAGATCAGGGCAGGAGCATGGGACTCTCTTAACAGGAGCCTACAATGAGCCTGCTGTGACTGTAAACCCCTCTGAACATCCCTGAGTGTAGAACAGATTCCTAGACTCCTAGGAAGGGGTTGCATCCTTTCTGAAGGGGAACACCGAGTTCCGTGAAGGACATAAAGCTCCCTACAACACAAGCTTGCACTTGCCACGTCTGCTTCCTGGAAGGACTTCAGAAAGAGAGACAGGCCGTATAAAAATGAACATTACTAACACCAAGGAGGTTTGTTTCTCTATTTAACTTGTATTAAAATGAAGAGCTGGTAGCAGTCAAACACAGGCACATTTTAGAATTCATTCAAAAAAAAATAAAAAATAAAAAACCCGGCTCCTACATCTTCCAAGAAGCCAGCTGGCCCTAAAAGTGTCTGCTGATAACTGCAGTCTTGCTTCTACTTATTAGAAAGTCCCTTTGCCTTTTTCTCTTTTTTTGTATGACAGCATAAAGATTCCTAAACAACAAGAGAACTGAAGACAGAAGTACTTCCATGATGCACGATTGATTCACAGTGGTCTCAGATACAGCGGGAAACACCACGAGTTTTCAAGGCGGTATCGCTCTCAGCGAACCTTATTTTCAATTTGTGCAGCCACACACTTGCTTTGCACCGAGGGAAGGGAAAGACAGTCTTGCAGTTCAGAGACTGCTCTTCCCCCTTTATTTGCTTCATCAGTATGTCTGTGCTGGCCAGTTCTCAGAGGCTCTAAGGATCACTGTAGGACTGTGCACAGCTCTAAGCTACCAAGGAGCTGAAGCCAGGAAGAACATTAACTTCTTGTAAGGGACTATCAGAGGACAGTCAGCTGAAAAGGAAATCATCTCATTAAAAAAATAAATAAAACAATTCTTCCTCTGGCTTGCCAAAGCCTTGGGAAAAAAAAAAATGAATTGACGATTAAAGAAACTTCATGAAATGAATTATTCTATTAATGTTTTATCAGTTATAATTGCTCTGTGAGAAAATGTAACACATACTGCTTAACATACAGTAGCACTTACATGTCATGTGTAGAAAAAATAACATCCTAAATTAAAAGTGGCAAACGTGCATGTTATACACTATTAGGGAGCCGTGCTGAAGGCAGATGGTGCTATCTCAGGCTGAGCCTTGGAGTTGTGAAAACAGTATACTGATCCCAGCTCAAGAAAGTTTTTAAAAAGTCAATCTTATCTTTATAATACCTTTGAAAAGTATGATTGCATATCCTCTTATTGCCCCCATTAACCATTGCTATATTTTATATTAAATAATGCAACTGATATTTTTGCTTTTCAAGGACAATGTTTTTTCTTCCTCTGGACATGCAAGCATATGTATGTGTGTGTGTGTGTATATATATATATATATATATATATATATATATATATATATATATATATATATACACTTGTTACTAGGTCTGCAACTACGAATGTGCCCACTATTGCTCACGATTTTCTGGTTACAGAACACTGCCCTACCTGTGGCGCATTCTGAAAACACCACAATTGGGAACAAGCAAATGGATATAACCATTCGGGTATAATTTGACTGGAAGATCAAAATATTAACAAGCTTGGCAAGTCACATAGCTTTCCTCAATAGCAGAAATTTCTTTTCAAGCTCATAAACCTATTAGCACCCTTTAATGTCTCAGAGAATATAAAACCAATGCAGAAAATCTACTTACGGTTATATACTGAACGGGAGCCTTGAAGCTAGGGATGAAAATGAAACTCTAATTCAGGCAATCACTGCAATGCTTTCTGGATAAACTATCAAGTAACATTCACATTGTTGGGCTAAGACATCCCTGAACATCAATTCCATAATGATTTCTCCATTTTTGTGATTCCTACATTTATATCATTAGCTCAAAAAGAGATACATTAATGTTATGGGGGCTTTGTTTTTGTTGTTGAGTCTTTCATTGAATTCTGAAATGAGAAGTACCATAAAGATGATTTGGTCCAATCAATGAACTTGCCTTGTGGCATCAACAGAGCCCAGAGCTTGTAGTGACTTTTCAATCACTTCACAGAGAGACTCAGCCATGGAAACAGAGGCTAGAAAACTGAACCCTACTTCCTGTTCTGGGGATTATTTACTGGACACAAAGAACTGGAGAAAATCTTGTATAAAATTCCTATGACAATGTAGATTATTTGGCATGAGGTTGAAGGTGATTAAAAAGAAGATCTTAGAGATGGGCATGACTCCGAATGTAAGAACACCCGCTGCCCAAGCGTGAGGACCTGAGTTCACATCCCTATGTGCACGTAAAAAGCTAGTCAAGGCTACACGTGCCTATTAGGCCAGAGCTGTGGGAAGTGGAAAGTACAGGGCTGTTGGAGCTTGCTGGCTGCCAGGCAACTCCAGGTTCAGTGAGAGACTCTAGGGCAAAGAAACAAGGCAGAGGATGATAAAGGAAGGCGCCCAACACCCTACTGTTGCCTCACACACAGGAGCATGCATCCACACAACATATGCATATGACACACACACACACACACACACACACACACACACACACACACACACACATCATCATCATCATCATCATCATCATCATGAACATAAACAACGCAGAACAGGAAGGCTATATGCAGGGCAAATGGTTAGCCATTTTCCCACACTAATGAAAACATACAAAAAGCTTTTCCAAAAATATTTCATATAAAATATAATGTTTTGTGTATATATATATATATATATATATATATATATATATATATGTTATTCTGGTTGAGAAGACTACATGTCTAAGGGAACACCACATGCAATAACAACATTGCTTCACTGATAGATCTTTAGGAGTCTATATCAATTCATTTCTTTAGTGCAAGAACTTATTGAGGATGTCATACACACTAACTAGGTACTAGTTTAGCTTAGGCAGTACATTGATCAGAAACTAATATATTCTACTCATTGAGTACGGAACACCATTTAACATTTGTAACAAGCAAGTGTTAATCCAGCTTCCCCGCTAGTCTACTGAAAATACAGCACAAAAACAATTATTCCAAATACTGTTTTTCCTTCTCAAATCATATGATGAAATTACAATACTCATAATACATTATTTCAGGCAATATTTAAGACAGCAAGAGTTGTGGGAGCCCACCAAGATTCCAACTTGTTTGACTCAAGGTCAGAGAGTTAGAGTTTATGTTGCTCTCCAAGGCTGCACAGTAGGGTGCAAAGGCATGGTCACCAGGTGTCTTACACTTCTAGGCCTAATCACAAAATGCTTTACCATGGGGCGTGGTTACCAGGTGTTTTGAAGGATCTACACTTGGTTGTATGTTGTGCTTTGATCTTGAAAGGGGGAGGTCTTTTGCTGCTCCCCTTGCTAGTGTATAAAAGCCCATTAGAAATAAACTCAAAGGCTGGACGGTGGTGGTGTATGCCTTTAATCCCAGCACTCCAGGAGGCAAAGCCAGGAGGATCTCTGTGAGTTCAAGGCCAGCCTGGTCTACAGAGTGAGTTCCAGGACTGGCATCAAAACTATACAGAGAAACCCTGTCTCAAAAACACAAACAAACAAAAAAAGAAGGGAGGTAATGGTGCATGCCTTTAATCCCAGCACTCAGGAGGCAGAGGCAGGCAAATCTCTGTGAGTTCGAGGCCAGTCTGAGCTACAGAGTGAGTTCCAGGAAAGGCGCAAAGCTACACAGAGAAACCCTGTCTAGAAAAACAACAACCACAACAACAACAACAAAACTCGAGGCTGCTGGGTATTGACCCAAGGCCCTCCCAAAGCTATGCTGCGTCTGTCTTTTTCTTTGTCTAAATCTATATTTCTTCCTATCATTTCTCAATTCCTCACTCCCCACTTCAAGGGACCCTTTGATAGGTAAGGGCTGGACCCCAACACTGACCCCAGACAAAGAGTCTAGAATATAAGAATTATAGACATTTTTCTGGAAGTTCCCTCAAATGGGGTTTCACCTGGTTTTTTAATTGAGAGGCTACAAATAATTTTTCATAGAGATTCCACACGTCCATCTTTCTTCTATAAACAGGTGTGATACACATTCTCCTTAAAGCAGCTGGATGCTTTGTCCTTTGTTTGGGTGAACTTCACCTCCATTCATTCTTCAATTATTGCAGAAATTGTCCCCAACCTTACACCAAAATAACCTGACAGTTTAAGTGAGCTTTTTCAGTTCACTAGCTTTTATGTTTTTTTTTTTCCTATCCTAATCACTCCAAAACTTTACTACTGACATTAAACCATGACAGTTATCTCTATTTCTTATGGATGTGATAAAGAAAAAAATGAAACCTTACCTCTCAATGATGGATAGCATTTAAATTTCTAAAAGTAAGTTCAATGGAGGCTAGACTGTCCCTGGTCTGGGGACAAGTTTGTATATATGACTTTCCCCACAATGCAACTTAAGGAAACCACCTGTTTATGTATTACTGTGAGAATCTGCTTGTCATAAGAAGGCTCTTATTGGATTTAGAAGCGTGTGTGTGTTGGTGTGAGGCACACCCTCAATGATAAAGCCACTGGGTCACACATGTTCATTTCTGAAAGGAACCAAAAACTAGAGACTAACAAACTTAGAGTTCCACAAACTTCCTAATTTCCACACTACTGATCCCATGGCCAGAAACCGACAAGTTAAAAGCAATAAGCATCAAAATATGCATGAATGAGAAGCGCCTTCAATTTCATTTTAGCCCGCCCCCACTGGACTTAGGAGTAACCTCAGGTTATGTAACGAAGGTAGCCATCGGGAAGAGGAAGGGGACCCCTGGCCACTGCAGAGAAGGAATTATGTTCATGGCTGCCGGAGGCATCAGAGAAGGCACTGGGCTAGGCAAGCAGAAGCCCGTGCAAGAGAGTCCCTTGCTCAAAGAGCAAAGTTACTCCTGTCTCCCAGATGATTGCTCATTTTACAAAATGCATTTTTAACAATAACAAAAAAGTCTGAAATATATACCTAACTTTAAATCACTATATATTTAGTGCTCAGCATATTTGTCAAGGATACAATTTGACTGAGCATTAGTGAAAAATGCTTAAAAACTCTAAGTATTCTTTAATAAAACTTGACCTATATTACCCACACAGACTGATAAAATTATTGAATTCATATATTCAATATATCTAGACCACAACAGATTTAAACACATGAATAGCCTAATATCTTTCATCTAACATCCTGGCTCCATTGATTTTATACCATAAGTGCAATTCTAGAAAAATCATTTGAATATATTCAAGACAAATTCATAATTTAAAACTAAAATCATTTCAGCACAATCAAAACAAAAAAAAAAGGGGGGGAATCATTCACTGGGTAACTGATTCTTAGGACCAAAAGATAAGAATAAAAAATAGCCGGGCAGTGGTGGCGTACGCCTTTAATCCCAGCACTCGGGAGGCAGAGCCAGGCAGATCTCTGTGAGTTCAAGGGCAGCCTGGGCTACCAAGTGAGTTCCAGGAAAGGAGTAAAGCTACACAGAGAAACCCTGTCTCGAAAAACCAAAAAAAAAAAAAAAAAAAAGAATAAAAAATAAAATAAAATCATATCAAATGTTGGCTTTGGTTAAATCTGGGGCAGCAAACTTAAAAACAAGCTGAGGAAAATAAAATCCAAACCGTCATCACAGTCAACATGATGTTTGTAAAAGAATCGTAAATAATCTGTCTAAAATTATGTCAAGCTTACTGTAAATAAAGGAACAATTTAAAAATTCAGGTTATCTCTGTAGGAGAGGCAGGGCGATAGAGGGGAATTAAGGGAGATTCTTGCAGCTTCACTAGTATTACCAGGGTCCTGGTTCTATAAATAGGATGATGGAGCCAAGAATACATATTTTTATGAAGTTCTATGTACATTTTGTTCATTTTTGCAGTCACCAAACATTTCACAGGTCTGAATCATTTAAACTGAATGCCTATGTCCATATCAACAGCCATGAGTCTCCAGGGTTGGGAACAAGTCTCAACTCTACTGATCAGTGCTGCCTGGCACTTAGGAGTGTTCTATTAGTGCTTACTAATCTGTTACAGGAGCTAGGGACAACCTGACACCTGCTCTTCCTGCCATCTGCCACCATCTCCTTACCTCACCAGCACCTGAACCAACCCACGCTGTTCCAGCTGTTCTCACCCATTATTCTTCATGTCAATGTGTCTTGCCTGTTCGCCGCCCATCTAGTCAACTCCCTTTCCTCCAACTTCTTGTTGACATGCATATCTAACAGCAATCATCTCAACATCTCTGCAGAGATGTGTCTTCAACGTGTCTAGGAAAGCTGTGACACAAAGACTAATCTTGGGAATCTGGGTAGCCTCCACTACCTGTTCCACTGCTAGCCTATTTGACAATGTGGCATAAACTCATGTCTATCAAACAAATGGAAGCATCTATGTACTTTGCCATTTATAATTACCTTTCCATTACTGTCACTTGCAAACACATAAGACGGGCAGTGGTGGTGCACGCCTTTAATCCCAGCACTCAGGAGGCAGAGCCAGGCAGATCTCTGTGAGTTCGAGGCCAGCCTGGTCTACAGAGTGAGATCCAGGAAAGGTGCAAAGCTACACAGAAAAACCCTGTCTCAGAAAAAGAAAAAGAAAAAAAAGACAGCCAATACCAGAGACTTAGGAGAAAACAACAACAACAGAAAATCACATTGAAAAATCTTCTGTTCTAGTTTCACCTCTGTTGTTGTGATGAAACATTCTAACAACAACAACAACAAAAAAAACCACGGGAAAAAGGGGCTCATTTAGCTTATGTGTCAGGTCACAACCCATCACTGCGGGAATTCAGGACAATGGTGTCTTGCTCTTCTCTAAGTTATCTGCTTGAAAAATTACATCTTATCAGTTTTTCTAGGCAAACTTTTCTCCAGACACCAGTTCCTAAGTAGGAACCTGAAGGCAGAAACCATGGAGCAGCACTGCGTGTTGGCTCACTCTCAGGCTCATGTTTAGCTAGCCTTCTTATATAGGACCACCTGCCCAGGGAATGGTGCCACCCACAGTGGGCTGAACCCTCTTAATTAACAATCAAGACAATCCCTCACAGACACACCCAAGGACCAACCCAATAAAGACTTAGTTGAGAGTCTTTGGGTTATTCTAGTCTCTGTCAAATTGACTGCTATCTAAGATAACTTCTAATAGCATTTCATTTCAGCAGCAGATCACCACTCAACAACTACAATCTGGAAACTAGCATGCTGCAGGGCTCTTAAAACCTTCCAGTTAACTTCCGTGAATTACAGCTGGTCCACGCACGGAGCTGAAGGCAAAGAGGAGACTTTCAAGTCATCTTTTCTTTTCCAGATTCACTAGCAACACCAGTAGACCTGTACATTCAATGGTTTTGTGTAGCACACTGCTAATAGGAAAATCTGAATGAATGTTACCTTAAATGGCTTTATAAGATCCTTTATGTATTTTCTTGATAAAAATAACCATTCAACTGAGCTAATTAAACCTCATGATTTTTAAGAAAATAAGCAGTCCTTTCCTAATAGCTGAGGATGGCTGTTTCTCCTAACATGTAATTTTTAGTTTTTAGACAAGCCCCACATGCATTTTATATCCTCTTTAAACATGTTTAGGCTGTTTGTATATGATCCAGATGCAACTGAATTGTTTTTGTAGACATTTGTCTTGCCTCAGAGATTTATCAGATCTGACTTCTCTTTCTACCATTTCTGCCCCAGATCCTCAATATCACAAAATGACTAAAACTACTAGGATTTTTTTGTTACTTAATTTTAACTGAATAAAAATGGAGGAACAATGCCTCCATGATTTCCTTGACTCCTAATTTCCTAAATCTGCCTTCTGAAGATCAATTTCTCTCTCACTACAAACATTTCCTTGAGACTTAGGGGTGAACTAATATTTCACATATGACCTACTTCCTTCTAGTGCTCATAATTATTTGTTAATAAACTTAATTTCTTAGTTCATTAAATTAATTAATCCATTAATTAAACCCCTTCATCCATGAGACATTAAAGACTCACTAAGTATCCATGATGTGCAGAGACCAGGGCTGGCACTGGGCAGGCACAAGAGGATGGAAAGAGTGGTTCTCAAGATCTCCACACAAAAATAAATGTGGACTTTTGTTTCTCCAACATCCAAGTACTACTTCTTTCTTTCCTCTTCACCCTTCAGCATTTTCCTATGGCCTCTTGACATAATTCTGTTCCACATGTGAATTTTTATTCCTGAGGCTCTTTCCTGCTATGGGTCCCAAGGGCAGGTACAATGCTACTTCTTGGTCTTCTACAGCTCACCTTACCCCACCCGTCCCTTTTCTTTCACCATGGTTAGTGACGTCTAATCTTTGTTTTTGCTCTACAAAGCACTAAAAGTGTGCTTAAAAAGATAATGTCATGGAAGGAAGGAAGGAAGGAAGGAAGGAAGGAAGGAAGGAAGGAAGGAAGGAAGGGAGGGGAGAGAAGGGGAGAGGAAGGGGGTAGAGGGACAGAGGAGAAAAAAGGAGAGGAGAGGAGAAGGAAGGAAAAGAAAAAAAATACACAATGGTGTCTTGCTCTTCTCTAGATCATCTGCTTGAACGATTACCATCACATCAATTTTCTCTACTAGGCAGAACTTTCTCCAGACACCGGGGAGGACACGGCTTTCATTTTGGTTGAGGATCCTGACTCAAGATTCTTGATTTTTATCCATTAATGAAGCTCTTTTAGTTCTTGCTTCTTAGAATAATAGAAGTACCCATGAGTACTTGCTAGATGCCAAGTGCTCGTCTGAGTGCTTTGCTATATGGTGTTAAATCTCGCCTACAGTGCCCTCTCCAGGCACAGACAGTCTCATTAACCTCACTCTACAGAGGAGGAAACGAAGGCACTACATGGCCATGTGACTTGCTAAATGCCGAGCTGCGAACTGGACTCAAGTGATCTGGCTTCCATGTCTCCACCTTCCTTTACCATCATACTATGTGCCCTACCATGTCTGAGGACAGACATATGTTTCCTTTTACCAAAGACATCAAAGTCTTTTAGTGCTAGCTTCTATCCTGATTGTACTAAAGGGGAAAATGTTTTTAGTAAACAATCCAGCTTCAGCCAGGCCTTCCCTATGAAGTCAGTGCATATTTCAGTGCATTAGGATTTAGCTGATCTCCTCAGGGCTGGCAAGAGAATCCAAAGAAAGAATGCTTCCGACTCTTAACACCTGGCATTTGCCTTCTCAGTCATCAATATCTAAAAGATGACCTGACAGATCTCCCACGTCTAATAAGACGAACAGTTTACGATGACTTCTCCAGCACCAGATCCCCTTTCCTTAGGCACCCATCGGTTACCTGAAAACTATGGAAACCCTCCCCTCCCCCAGACTGTCTTCTGGAGGAGCCCAGCAAGACCCATCCTCAGATATTCTGCTTTCTGCTTTCCTGTTTCACTTGGCGCTGCCTCCTTCTCCCTCCCTCTCCCTCTCTCTCTCTCTCTCTCTCTCTCTCTCTCTCTCTCTCTCTCTCTCTCTCTCTCTGTCATTGCTGTTGCTTCATGCTTGCTCTCACGTCTTTCCAATGTTTGTTGATCACTATGCCCGGGCAAGGTGCCTGTACAACACTGAATAGGCAGGAGAGTGCAAATCAATACTCTGTTTTACCATCCAGCCAACACTCAATCATATAATGGAAAAAGCTCATGAACCCTCAGGACTAGGTTCACGTGGGAGCCCCACATCTCCATGTCAACAGCAGGTCCTGGCTAACCACTTGGTTTCTAGTCAATCCCTAACTCCTCTCACTGCTCCCATCTATACCCGAGATGAATCCAGGGTATTGCAAGTAATTGAAACTCTACATCAATAAGCCCTTACACTGCTCTTTCCAACAGGCCCTCAACTCATATTCTAAATAAAATGAGAAGTGCATCCTTCCCTTGTGTTTAAGGATAGCCCAGTCAGGACTTCTTAGGGCTATCATTTTTTTTAAACAAAAGCTTCTTAAAAACAAAAATGCACCTGAAGTGTTAATAGAAGTTAATTGTCTTGTTTCCTTTAGCTTCTATGTGACTAAAAACATGAACTTCATTCTAGTGATTTTACAGTCAAGACCTCCACAATAAAGATCATCGTGATCTTTTATGAAGTTCTTCCACGGTCTTCCAATGATACACGGCTCCGTAAGTTACTTTAGTCGATGTCTTCTCCTTAGCCTTGCTAGTCTTCAGCCATCTTCAGCTTGAGAACTACAGTACTGCAGGCATGGAGACCTACCAAACACCCTCATAAAAGGAGGCTTATTCGCAACTGGGTGTTGGAAGTGTGAACCTGCCTCACAATGTCAGACTGAGAACTGTACGGTCCACAAACCCTTTAAACCCAACATTACTGTCAGTACCATTCTTGGAAATAAACCTCTAAACCTACTCTTATGATTTCAAAAAAATAAAACAAAAATCAATGAAAAACAAATACATGTTGGATTAATAATTAGAAATGTTACTGATTTCCACAGTGATTTTCAACTTTGGCACCAATGGTCTTAATTGTGTGATTCAAACTAAGTGCACTGAGTCTTTCTCATGGATCCCTCTTCTAGGGAAAAGTGGAGAGCATGTCATTCAAATTTCCCACTTTTGCTGAAGAAATATTGAAACTTTTCACTTTGCACTCCATGGTACAACTTGGAAACACCATCATGAATTCACGCTCCAGCTGTAGGTGTAAGGGGAACAAGGTGAAAACGTGTAGTTCCCTGTGTGGTCCAGAAGCATAAAAACATTCCTTTACAGCCTGCCGCTGTTGCCATGGAACCATTCGTACAAACAGAAAATAATCAGAGCTGGAAGCAAACTACCACCCTGCCTAGGTGGGAAAAACAAATCCACTGTGCGGCATCTCTTATTAGATTACTACTAGTACATTAATATAGCTGCATCACTTGTGAATAAGAAAATCTAACTTCTAAGACAAAAACACAGTTTTGTGGTACACAGGAAGAGTTGTGGGTTGTTCCAAAGAAGAATGCCTTACCCTCCACCAACCAACTCAGAGATGACTGACGGATCTCCCACCTCTAGTAAGACTGACACATTAACCATAATCAAATCCTTGGAGTCCATTTCTATTTCCCCCTGCTTTTCTTGGGTATACCAGCTTCTAATTCTGCATTTAAGCTCCAGTTATTTCTCAGTTTCAACACTCTTCTCCCTCATATCCTCCTTCATATGTGCCCCTCCAATATTATTAGATACTATTCCCAGAGTATCTAACATAATTCTCTCAGAGGAGGAAGACACTGGCTGTTTTGTTTTGTTTTTCTTTTAGAACGCTTATAGCAGGGAGGAGCGACTGATGTACTCTGAAGTCTCCCCAGATTAGCAGTTTGTGTTGCTCAAAGGGTGTCCTTTCTAAGTGAAGCTCTGTCCTGGATGTTAGAACTACGAAGGTAACCAGAGACACACAGCACCTTCAATGAACAGTGGACTGAGGAATCGCATTCACAGCCAAGTTCATAAACATGTTGTCAAGGCTATATGGGAGGTGTACAGAAAGGCTAGACCCTCCAAGCAGCAATTAATTGTGTGATTACTAATAGACACCTCTACCTGAAGACAGAGGAACAAACAAAACTTTAACAGATGGAAAGTAAAAGGACAGAAGAGGAAATATATCCAGTGCAAATGTTACTATGATAAACGACGTATCAGGGTCATGCTGAGTCACTTAGTTGTGATGTCAGGTTGGGGCACATATCACAAATGACAAAGAGATATGGACAAAATAGCTGAGCATTATGAGTTGTGCAGGACAGAACTGAGCTCTATTAATAATAATTATACATATTTATATAATAATAATATTTTGGCAGTGATTACTACTGAGCCAGGATAAGGAGACACTAAGACAGAGAAGCATATTAAGAACACAGGTATATGGGAAGGCTTGAATTTCAGAAGAATGGAAGGGAGACTGAGGTTCAGTTACTAGTCCTGAAAGAGGTCCTGGTTCACCCTTTCACAGTGGCCTTATGTACTTTCACCTCCGATTTTGAGACACACAAACCAGTACTTAAAGTTACTGTGTGCATTATCAGCTGGGGAGCCTGTTCAAATGCAGGCTCTTATGCCCCAGGCCTTGAAAGAGGGGAACTGAGATTTCACAACTTTTAGCACGCTCGCAAGTGCAGTCACTACGATCGGTCGGATCCACATTTTGAGTAGCAATGCCAAAGGAGTCATTAGGATTTCTGACTTCTTCCCCAAAAACAATATGGCTTCACTGTGAATGTTAAACACTTGGGACCTCACTGCCAGTCAGGCAGGTTGGGAGGATGCATGTGTGTTTTTTCCTACACTGATGTTTAAAAGCATTTGCAGCGACTACCAAGAGTATCCAGTCCTTTCTCACATGAGGTGGGCTCCTCCACGGCTGAGAGCATTCAACTTGTAAAAAATAACAACCGACAATTAACATCTCTAATTCATCCTTGTAATCACGTCAAAGTTCATTATCACAACTCTATGGCCATTTGGCAGAGAAATAAAAATATCGGAAAGGTACGTATTCTAACAAAGACTGCCTTTGATGCCTGCTATGGCAGCAAGACAGTGTCAATGTTAAATGACTTGGTTACGACAAAGAATACATGGCATTACACAGAAGGAAGGCCTTCATTTAGCTTATCATTTCAAGTTTTCTGTGTTGACCCTCTGACTAGAGCACTACCTATACAGATGATGTGTGTTAGAGTTCTCAGAAGCAGTCAACATCACAGCCAGGGAAGCAATGTCGGAGGAGGATGTGAACAGAACAATGTAGCTTGATTCTGAATTCTTTTCTTTCCTTGTAAGGCAGAAACTTTACCTGGATTGCAAGTTTTCTTCTCATCATTTTCCTGGCACACTGTGACACAGACGGTGTGAGGTAATTTTATGCACTCCATCTAAAAGCATCAGTTCCCTTTTTCATTGACCAATCCATGCTGCTTCACACAAAGGAGGCATATTGGTGATGTATCTGGTATAGTACAAATCAAGACTAAACAAAAGCAATTCATTCCAAATCAGGACCCAGCCCTGAGCTGGAGAAACTTAGATGTCCCTTGATTGTTGCAAAAGCAATCACCATTTTTCTATCTTGTTTTCTTTCCTCTTCCACTAAAAATAGAAGGAAAAAAAATATCAAAAGAGCATGGAAGTGAGAAGCTGTAGAGGGGCCTGCATTTCAGCCTGACTCTTTGATATAAATTCTTTGAAAAGAAAGACGGAAGTGGTGAAAATTATATCAGCTCCCAGAGGAAACTAATGAATTAGCCATTTAACTTGTGAAATGTTGTCTTATCCTCCCCCCCCCAAAAAAAACATTTACTACATTTTATATGACTTATTTTCAACTGAATAATTTAAGGAACGTTAAATGATGCCACTGCTTGCTTGAAATTTGTGAAGTTTTCCTTGCACAGAGCAATAACTTTACTAAGATGTTTCAGGACATAAAAAGCAAAATCAATGCTAGGAAAAAAATGTTCTTTTTGTTCTAGGGTCTATGTTTGGAAAATATTGCCATGTAGCATTTATAGTAACAGCTGTACGGTTAAACTTTAGGCACAAACTGAACTGCAGAGGATCTGCTGCATAAATAAAATCCCCATGGCAACTAAATGTGCTACTAGATAACACAGAAAAAAGGATTTATGTGTTTGCTGAGCAGTCTTGCCCTAAAGGAATTCTCCAGGCAAACGCAGGCCACCTGCCACATGTTATATTAAGCTCAGCCTTCTGGACTTATTTTCAAACCCACAGCAAAAAGGTCCAACTACTTTTATTTGGAACTCCCATTGTTCTGTATTCCCAGCCCCTCCAAAAATAAACAATTCATTTTTCAACTTGCCTGCTGTCTTTTGCCCCGGATGCAAAAGATAATTAATGAATTTGTTTGTGCTCCTAAGTGTTTTGTTGATCTTAGTGAAATAACAAGCATATGTATAACCAAAGTTGTTTTTGTTTTGTTTTTTTAATTTTCAGATGCAACTCGCTATTTGCAATGTAAGGTAGACTCTGCAGAAGCAGCACGGGGTGACGAGGTATTTTGAAGATGAGAAGAACCAACAACACAGCAGGGAGATTAACATCATCTGCAAATGTAACACATGAAGGATTTGTAGTCACTTTCTTCCTAGAGGAAATGGGTGCTATGAACATTCTAGGATTTGGTTAGAGATGGTGTTATGAAGTCAAGCAGCTGTAAACAACTGCTGGGAAACCTTCCTTTTTCTTTTCAGTATACCTCTCCACCTTCAACACTTACCACATCTAAATGTTCTCCGAAATGCCATATATTTATGCTAATGGTATCGCGAGATGGTTGAATGTTAAGGTATTTTGAATGGGAATTTCAATGGGGTGCCTATTTCCCTTCTGAGAGGGAACAGAAGACAAAAGAGTATTCTACAGTAGTCATTCAAGGTAATTCTTTTTTTTATTTTATAATTTAATTTAATTTAATTTTACATATCAGCCACGGATTCCCCTGTCCTCCCGCCCCCCTGCCCTCTCCCCAGCCCACCCCCCATTCCCATCTCCTCCAGGGCAAGGACTCCCCTGGGGATTCAGCTCAGCCTGGTAGATTCAGTCCAGGCAGGTCCAGTCCCCTCCTCCCTTCACCCAGGCTGAGCAAAGTGTCCCTGCATAAGGCCCAGGTTCCAAACAGCCAGCTCATGCACTAAGGACAGGTCCTGGTCCCACTGCCTGGGGGCCTCCCAAACAGTTCAAACTAATTGACTGTCTCACTTATCCAGAGGGCCTGATCCAGTTCCATGGGGGCTCCTCAGCTATTGGTTCATAGTTCATGTGTTTCCACTAGTTTGGCTATTTGTCCCTGTGCTTTTTCCAATCATGGTCTCAACAATTCTCGCTCATACAAACCCTCCTCTTTCTCGCCAATTGGACTCCCAGAGCTCCACCTCCAGGGAGGCTACCTAGTAAAGAGGACCCTAAGAAAGACACAGGGATCGCCCAACGACAGAGAAATGGACGAGATCTACATGAGCAAACTGGATGGGGGGTGGTGGTAATGAAGGGCAAGGGTCAAGGGAAAGAGAGCTTAGGGGAGCGGGAAATCGAGCTTAGGGGAGCGGGAAATCCCACCTGGATCAAGAACAGAGAGGGAGAACAAGGAAAGAGAGACCATGATAAATGAAGAAAGACCCCTTGGGAATAAGATAATTCTTTATGAGGAAAGGGGTGGGTGAGTGGACCTGAAATATGTTCCCACAGATCTGAGGTCCACCTTGGGACTGATACCTGTGTCAGCCTCTCTGAGATGGCCACAGAGTTCCCAGCTGGGAACAGCTGTAACTACTGCTCATCGCCCCATCCACCTCAGCTCTTGCAGTGTCAGGAGACTTTGTTGGGGCTGTTTCTGCCTCAGTTGATATGAAAATGGAGGAAAAAATGAAGCAATGACACAAAGATATCAAGGCAGATCTTTTGGGCACACATCAATCTGTGGTCTCCTTTCACAGCTGGTGACATGCTTGATTGTGGCAGGAATTATTTCCAGGTACTTAATAAAACCAATGGACATATTAATTACAACCTTATGAAGTAAAAGACACAAATGTCCATCAAATGAGGCTACAATTTCAACAGAGTTTATTCACTCTCAGATATTTATGGCCTTTGACAGCTAGATTTCCACATTAATATCTGAGGAATGAACAAATCTTCAGCAAGCTTTTTTTTTTTTTTTTTTTGCACAACACAAATAAGGCTACTCTGTGATACACTGAAATCATAAAAGAGCTTCATTGAGAAAACACATCTAACTTTGAATTCTCTGGCTCACATAGCATAGCCCCTGTCTTCAAGGCTAAAATAAGCTGTCCTGGAATTTCTCTGCCCTGGGAGTAGGTCCTTTTTGGAAATAGCAGGTGACTGCTTCAGTTGAGGCCAAGGACTTGGGTGTGTTTTAGGTCACACAGATTTTGACTGTGACCCTCTTCGACTGGCCAAACCCTCTCCAGCCTTTTTGGTACAATGCAGAAGTAATGCTGGTATGAAGAGGTATAATGCTGGTATAATGCATTTCACTATAGACAAATATGGTTATATATGTAAATTTATATTGCAAAGCAATGACTTCTAAAAATCAGCATTTATGAATACTTTGGATCTAAGCAGCATTCTAAATGTCCCTTTCTTTTCTCCCTGGGAGCCTAGTTGGGCTACACATTCTAGTTTCCCTGGCAAGTGAATGTGGCCAAACCTCTGTCTCGTAGTCCATAGAATAAGGACAGAGGAGGCTGTGTGCTGCCTCGAGGACTAGCCAATTCTACGCTCCCTCCGGAACTTGTCCCTCCTCTCTTCTAGCTGACTGGATGGGAAACAATGCTCGGGCGATTCGGGAAGTCTGGCACAATGTCTTTGTGTCCATGAATGACTGGGAGAAGCAGCAACTTCCTGTCTACCAGCAACAGGCATGTGGGAAACTCCTGAAAAAAGAAAGTGGGACATTATGCCATTGACACTTTTGAGCTTTTTAAACCAGCTACCACTGCTTAACTGCAGGATGGCCAATCTCAATCATATAGTTAAAAAAAAGAAATTCAGAGGTGCCCCTTTGAACACATAATATATGATACATATATGTGTATACACATACACAGATTTTAGAAGTTACTTAAATGCGATTCCAATTTGCACCACAACACATGTTCATCTTAAAGTTCTTGGGAAATTATGATATCACTATGCGTGTGTGATTCCTAACAAGGATAAGATCCTGTTACAAAATGAATCAAGGGCCGCTTTGTAGAACACAGAATGTGTGTGTGTGTGTGTGTGTGTGTGTGTGTGTGTGTGTGTGTGTGTGTACATTATTTAACTTCTAAATTAGCAGGTAACTTATGGAAACAGTTCAGCAAAATGCTGACACTTGCCAACGAGGAAAGCTGCTCTCACTGAGCCAAGCAGTGTTTTCTACAACTTCCTCCAAATTTCCATGAAAAGGCAACAAACTAGCTCACAACCAGTTTTAAAGCTGACTTCTCGCCCTTGGGAATGACTACTTGAGGTCTATAAGTGCTACAGAGACTCTGAGGGACTACTGTGTTAGTCACTGCCCGGGTATAAGCAAGTGACGGGCATCAACTGAGAGCAGGAAAGGCTTGTGGGGACTCAGTTTCAGGTCTCAGTCCATGGCCCCGTAGTCCATTGCTGTGGGCTAGCAGTCAGGCAGGAGAGGACAGTGGGCAGCATTTAAAGGAACAAATCTGTTCCCCTTGCCCAAAGCAAGGGAGATCCAGGGGAAGGAGCCATGCACAGCACAGACCTCCAAAGGCACATTGCAAATTCCTTCAGCCAGGTCTACCCTCCTGAAAGTCCATGATCTGCAAACTTATCAACGTCCCAACTGATGGATGCAGGGCCTTCATAACCCAGTCACCTCTCAATTGCATCATCAGCTGAAAAGTGAGCCTTCAACACATGTGTCTTCAGGGGACATTTCAAATTCAAACCAGCACAGATAGGGAAGTATTTGAATTAGATCTTGGAGTCATGGAAAGCATAGGATCTAATGTACAGAAAGGATCTAATCAAGTCTATGAAAAGGACTTCAACTTGCAAACCAAGGAGTCAGAGAGACGTTTCCCACAGCATCTTAGGACAAATCATCAGATATATTTAAATTAACTGTGTAACATGTATCTAAATGGAAGCCATTAAGTATGGAACACCGACATACTATCATTTATGTGCATGTAATATGACAAAGACAGATTGAAGACCATCTTGCAGAAAAACGGCCAAACAAGCTCTAAGTTATTATTTTTATGTTTGGGTAGCACGAGCGGATGGACTTAAATGGGCGTGCATTTCTGGTGTGATTTTTTTAAACCAGGTTAATACCTCATGCTGTATAGGACACATCTAGTTCTTCATATGCCCATTGCTTTATCCCACAGAAGAGCTGTGGTCCATCTTGACCTCAGGCTCAGAGAGCTGTCTTAGAACAATTGCATTATGTTCCCACCTGCTCAGTGTTTATACCAACCTGTCTTCACACGCACTGAGCAAAAGCTGACGAAGTCATACACATCATCTTTCTCCACCTACAAACATCTGGGGGAAGTAGCTTGTATTTACTATATCCACCTCTGGGCTAATCCTTCTCCCTAAACTAGAAAACCGAGTTTCTAATGCTTCCACTGTTTCTTTCACATGTGTAAACCACATCCAGCTGCCAAACCGAACGGCCTTGTCTCAGGCCACAGCCTTCACCTTTCTCTAATCCCTACCCAGCTTTACCCTTTTTCATAATGCTCCTACCAGTAAGGAGACTGACTTGTGGAAATCAGCTAACACTCACTCTAGCATGGCTCCCTCAGAACAGAATCCTGGTTGGTTTATAGGGGTCATGATCTTCTGCTCAGGCATTTTCCAATGTCAACTTCTCCCCACACAATTTCCTCAGGCTGTTTTTCATTTTATTACACATTTTTGCATCTTCTAATCGCAGTACTGTTATTAACCCTAATACACCTATACTCTTTAGTAGCGCACACACTATGGATGAGACCTCTTTGATAGGAGAAGTTACTTAATTTGCAATCCTGCTCGGTTTTTCTCTTAGACCATTATGTGCCCAACATGATTTTTTTTTAATATGAACACCACACAGAGAGAAAACACAAAATAAGCCTGCTTCATACTCTTCATGCTGCTGCACCGAGTAAATAAGTCTCAGTCAGAGAAGGGGTTCTCATCTGCTGATTGCATTTGTATGATTGCATTCCTCAGTCATTACTGATGACTCTTGTAAGAAGTACTCTTTCCATAACCAATGACATTCTTCATCGTCCCAAGTCTTGCATGAGGGAGAGAGCTTACTGTGTAGCAGCATCTCACAGCCTCAGCAGCACAGTACCACGTGCACTGGGTTCAACCTGTCCTTTAGAATATGAAGCTCACTGAGCAGCATCAGAAATGTGCCGCATAGCATTAAAAGGCTAGGCAATAGATAGATCCCCAATAATGTGTTTTTTAGAACTGTGCAAAGTAAATTTAAACTAACCCTGTTCTTTTGTTTTCAAGGACCGGCACATTAATAATGGAATATTAATATAATAAAGAAAAATAGCTCATGGGGATATAAATTATAAAGTGAGTTGGTTTGCTGTGTGAATTATGATAGCACATTTTAATCCAAAATGACAATGGAACAATTTAAAAAAAATAATTTCAAGTTATTTCTTTATGAGAGCCTGGATTCTCATAAAGCAATGGTGTCAGTCATTGTGCATCCTTATCTACCTCTAAACCTCCCTTCTAGGCTCTGTCCTCCGATGCTGTCATTTAGACTTTTCTGCTGGGCCAGCTGCTCCCTGTTAGGCTCTGCCATGCGGAGTACCAACGGGAGATGAGGAGGTTGACAGAAGAGGGAGGGGCCTACTCTCTGTAGGCCCCCTGCATGGTCAGTTAGCACCATCCATCAGTGGTACTTCCTGCTACTTAAAGGCAGCGCCAAAGCCGATGCACCATTCTTGTATGCTCACAACGCCAGCTTCCTCCTCCGCCTCGTCAATGACAAGCTAGCCCGTGTCTCTCTTCAGGAGTTGAAGCTTCACGAGCTCTCTCATCTCTCCTTTTCTTCACCGTGGTGGGTGCTTTGCACTTCTTCCCACAATTGCTCTCAGCACAATATTCCCAGGACCTCACTTTGTCCTCTCAATGCACTTGCTGTGCCTCCCTAACTGTTCATTGAAACCCTCTGTTCAGATGGCCCATGTGGCCTTTGTCTCCCAACTGGACCTTATAGAGAAACATACGTAGCAGTATTTAAACTTGCATTTCCCGAAATGTGTTCTAATTATTCTTTCTATCTTAAGAGTCTCTACAAATCCAAAAGGAGTTTGGGGGTCTCAAAATGGTTAAGAAAGCAATACATCGCATCCTCCCATAGACTCTTACAGAGTAATTTAATAATTACCAAAAAAAAAAAATAAGTAAATAGAAAGCTTTACGAAGTCATAGATGCAGTGACAGCACCTTTCATCCCAGCACTGGGGAGGCTCAAGGAGACTTGTGGGTTTGAGGCCCATGTGGGCTACAGAGGGAGAGTAAGAAGGAAGAAACAAAGTGAGGTGGAGGGAAAGAAGGGTGATCCGCCATGAACAGTATTCAACCCACTGTTTTCCAAAGTTCAGCTTGAAAACTTTGCAATAATTATTAACACTGTGGGCTGCTAATTACTCATTAAATATTCAATCCAAAACTCTTTCAAATTATTGAAGTTTAGTATAAAGCATCAGCCATACATAAAATATGTAGGGTAACTTTTAAGAATACGATTTTCAAGTTTGCAAATGAATGATTTAAGCCTATCCATTGCTGTGTATCCAACATCTACAATTTGCTAAAAACACTGTTGATGAAATAGGACCTAGAAATCATGTATTAAATCCAATTCCTCAACTTAATATACAAAATTTTAATCCCTCCTGCAAAAGTGCTACTACTTGGAACTTTGCTCCAAACATGAAAAATGTATTATAAATAACTGATGTGAGAGTCACGGGCACGTGTTCATGTACTCCTAGCTGTTAAACCTGAAATTCAAACTACAGAGAAGATGGAATATGTATGTGGCTCTCTACATAAATGAAAGAGCTGTACTTGTTTATGTCAACAGCATTACTCGACACAGCTAAGTTATATGCCAGCTGAAACCTGTGCTCAATAAGCAACCTGCCACAGAATCAACTGTAGCATTACGCTCTCACCACAGAAGCCCTAAATTGCTGAAACACAGAAACATTCAAGTCACGATAGAAAACTCCATCACTTTCTTTACCAAACACAGTACCTTACCAAAGCAATGAACCCCACTGAAATCTCATCTCAGTGTTTTGCAGTACACTAACACCCAAATACACTGCAAGTCTTAGTCTATGTAACCATTTCCAAATGCTGAAGAATATAATGACAGACTTAGAGAAATATGCAAGGTGGCAGGGTTTTTTTTTTCTCTTATGCTTGTGTGATATCTGTCACAGGGAAGGCCAAGAACATGAAAGGGTGGCTTTCAGGTATATGGAACGGGTAAGGGGAAGGGAAATGATGATAAAGGAGAGTGGATGGGTAAATATCATCAAAGTATTTTATATGCAAGGATGGAAACATCAAAATAAAACCTATTTTGTATCAACACACACTAATACAGTTTTTTATTAATTTTTTGAGATTATAATCTGATTGCATCAATTCCCCCTTGCCTTTCCTCCCTCCAAGGCCTCCCATATACCACACCTCCTGGCTCTTTTATCATGAATTACTGTTATGTGTATATATATACATATATATTCCTAAATAGAACCTGTTCAGTCTGTATAATGTTACTGGTATGTATGTCCTCAGTATTGACCATTTGGTACTGGATGACCAGTTGATGTGTTCTTCCCTGAGGAAGACTATTTCTCCCACTCACAGAATTCCTTCATTGCATGGAGTTCTCTGTGTAAGGCTGAGGTCTCACGGGCTCCCCCATCCACTTTGGCATATCTGTTGTTGTCCACGTTCAGCTCATGTTTGGGCAGCCATGTTGCTAAGACTCTACAGGTGCAGCTTCTGATATATTAGGAGACGTGGTCTTGCAGCAAACTCCCTGATCCTCTGCCTCTAATTATTTTTATGTCTCCTCTTCTACAATGTTCCATGAACCTTAAGTGCAGGAGTTGTTTTGTAGATGAATCCATCTGGGCTGCACTGGACACTTCTGCATTTTGATTGGTTGAGGTTATTTTAAAGAATGTATGCTACGTAATGGGCATTGAGGTGGGCTTCTATGTACATCAACTTAAATCTTTGCTTCATCCCCATTTGGCAGATGAGAAAACTGAGGTTTACAGGTTAAAGAGGACCACTCTGGTTGTACAACTTCCACTTGTGGAGTTTGGGTTTGAAGCTATATTCTACACTTACACTCGGTTTCAGAAGCCCCCACCTCCACCCTCAGTAAAATGTTGGATTCACACTGATCTTTGCAACAGCAAATGAATGCAGTAATAGAGATGTTCCATCACATTTCAAAAGTGGTTCAGGCAATGTGTTTCTTTATTATTATGAGGAATAGTTTATTGGGCTTTGCAATAAATCAAATCGGGACCGTAAAGAAAACAAGATAAAACAAAACCTTCTTCAGAAACACATAAAAAACAGTATAAGTTTTACTCTAACTTGATCTTTGTTAGATGCGATCACATAAAATACTCCACCAATAGATATGACAAGTGCACTTTATATTTCAATGTGTCAAACCGATTCAGTGCTCTGAAACTATGTTGGAGCTGGCAGGCAAGCAGGCTATATTAAATTTTTCTCTGGAATCGACTTCAATTCTAGACTGAATTATTGGAATTTTAGTGACCCTAAAAAAGGCTGCCAGAAATGATATTCAGTGCAGAGATTTCAAATCTAATGCTCTATTACACATACTTCACATAAAATAATATAGTTTCAATATAAACAAACCAGTCACAAAACACATTCTATTTGTTCTTGTAATTTGTACGCATTCTGATATTGATTTGTCACAGCAGAATCCTAAATGTGTTTGCTTCTCATGACAAAGCTCACAGGCCATACTTCATAATTCAAGAGTTCATTTGGATATGATGCCACTATAGGTTTGATTATTAAGACTTTATTTTATGGTTCACTTTAAAAAAAAAATACATCAGCACAACAAATACATGGTTAATAACACCAGCAACCTGAATTTCCTCTTTGTTTGTTGGGTTTCGTTTCTTTGCACATAAATCAGAATTATCTCAAGTGATGTATTTCCCAGCACAACACTGGTTGTACTGAGAATCAAGTCACTGAGTAGGGAGATGGCTCCTCTCTCTTCTCTAGGTCTGGATGAGAATACACATCTCTCACTGCATGGAAGCCCTGGTTAAGACTGTAGAAAGCAGTTCAACTTTGAATATACTCTACTTTTCCAAAGAAGAAAAAGCACATTGTGGTTGACTCTATACTGCCACCAATGTTCCTGAAGATCCTTGCTTAACATAATGCTGGTATCATGTACCTGTCAAGGGACATTAAATCTCAAGTGATGTCAATGTGAGAAAATTGAGAAGCCATGTTTAGGTAGCCATGTTGGTGAGATTTCCTGGATGTAGCTTCTCTGATACTTCTAGGAGATACAATCTCACACCACACTCCCTGATCTCCTGGCTTTTATAATCTTTGCCCCCATCCTCACCTCATCTTCTACAATGATTCCTGACTCCCAGTCCTGAAATGCAGGAGTTGTGTTGCAGATAAACCAGTTGGGACTGGAATCCACAACTCTGCATTTTGATCAGCTATCGCTTTCTGTAATGGTTTCCTATGAAAAGGGAAACCAATTTCCCGAGTTACAAATTTTCTCTTTAAATGTTCCCTCTTTTGTAGAAAATATATCTTTTCATGATGCACAAAGCCAAAGAGATTATACATAATGTTTGTGCAGTCCTGTGCCATCAGGGGAAGAGTAAAGTATGACTCACGAGAAGGGCAGTTCTGTGAATGGTCTCAGACCAAGTTCATAGCTGTGTCCTCCTTAGAAGGATCTATCTAGTCTGCCCTGAGACCAAGAAAAGTGATGGCAAAGGAAAAAGGTAAGCAAAGGGTCCTGAACTGACTCCCAAAGATAAATGCTCCCAAAGATAAATCACGCATTTAAGATATTCATTCTATGCATGGTATTAAGGGAGGCAGTCAGTTTCCATATGGTATAGAAGAATTTAGAGCTGAAATATTGGGAAATTAGATGGCACTCCAGATTTTATAGTAACTTACAGTATAACTAATGCAAGATGCTTAGATTTCCTGTGTGCCTGTTCTAAAGCAAGCAGGTCATGAACATCCGCTGGTTTCTAATAACTTTAAAGTACAGGCTATTATCATCACCTGCCATTAAAGACAGCAGGTTTTATGAGTAGGTCTCCAGAGGCAGTCTAAGGCATGTTCTTATTAACCCTTTCCAAAGGTTCTCCGATTGGTCAACCACTTTAGGGAGAATATAATTTGCTTCCCTATTTATTCATTTATTTAGACTGACAAACCACCTTCAACACATAGAAGTCCTGGAATTTTTTCTCTGGTCTGGTTTAGCTTGGCTCACAAACCTGGGATGAACACAAGCTGAACAGAGGCATGGATGTGACCTGACATCCAGCAGCTGCTTTACATGGAAATAAAGACCTCTTACACACCCACTAATATCCGTGGGACACACCTACAGGCAGGGCAAGATAGAGATATGCTGTGTTCAACTCTTCCAAACAATGTCTGCTAGCTTATAATGGGAAAGTATGATGCCTGGATCTACAGTGGGTATTCATACTGGGTATTCGCTCCACCTATGACCTTGAGGTACCAGCCCCTAGTGTGTGGCCTCTTGGCTAGCTTAAGACCTGAGGGGAACATACATGGGTTCCCTTCTCTCTCCCCCTTCTCTTTCCTGCTCTTGGATGGTGAAAACTGGGCCAGGTGGTATGAAACAGCATGGGACCAGTTCTCAGCCTTCCGGGGACTCTGGGACTAAAAGTGCCATATCCTGTATCATTGAATTGATACCCCATATAATCCCTTAATAAGTAGATTCATTATCGGTATCTGTGGATTTCAATTCCTGCATTATGGCTCTTTGCAAGGTCTTTAGGAAGTTGTACTCATGGAGCTTCCCATCTCTACAGGTCCGACTGTCCTTACACCCTCCCTGGCTGCCTTTTATAGAACTATTCCAAAACCAGTCTAAAGGACCGGTGACTTTCTGATACCCAGGCTTCCGGAGGCAAGCGACAGCTAACTCACTATCTAACTTTAAGGTCTTAAATAACTCCCATGGGAATGATCTTGAATAGTATCCATGTAGACCGTGCAGTCTGACCCCTGTCATTTATTACTTTTTCAATCTAAGGTTTTGTTTTGTGGTTTCAGGAGTATAGTCTTGATCATTATTTTTTCTCTAAATAGCAATGTATGTTTATCATGTGTGCCCACACGACTAACAGAGTACCGAAACTTAACCACCAAAACTCACTTGGGAGTCAGGTCTGGTTTGGTTCTGTATTTCTCAGCACATTGTTTTCCAAGTTATCCTGACAAGGACAAGCTGCTGTGGTGACCTAGGCAACACAAGTTGAATGGGTAAAAACAACTAAGCATCTGGACAGACTGAGACATGAAGGTAAATCTGCAGCTGAGCCTTGCTTTGTAAGTCACGGGTGGAGGAAGGAGAAAAGCCACACTGTGTGGACAGCCACCACCACAGCAGCCCCCTGCTCAGCTTCTTACTAGGTTCTTCTAAGTTTTCTTTGTCTCTAAAATGGATTAAAAAGATCATACTTCAGGCTTTTTGACGATAATAAAATTTAATGTTCCTTAGAAAAAATATATTAAATGACAGATTGGAAGTGTCACCTGGTTACATGTTTAATGTGATTGTTTACATAAATAACTATAATTTTTATCCTAGTATCTAGCAAAAAGGGTTGTAATCCCTTTTTTTTTTTACATGATATTGGTGATTTTAACCTTGCTATCTTCTATGGAAATATAAATATTACTCAAAGCAAATACCATCTATCCATCACCAACATACAGTAAATAGTTTCCCACATCATAAAGCTTCTACTAGAGATATTTCTACATATCTAGGTTGCCTAGGAAATCCATCCTCAAGCAACAGCATCATCTCCAATCCCCATTATCCCTGCTGAGGCACTCAGTAAAGAGATAGTTGTTCCTTCATCAACCGAACTATGTCAGAAACACAAATAAACCAAACGCAAAATTGGGTACCATACTTTTTTTTTTCAAATCCATCTTGAGTGCAGAATATACTCAATTGTCTGATAAATTGGTTAAAATTGGTGCCGCCACTAGAATCGAGTCACTGCAGAGTGTATTTCTGTCACCATATTAGCTGTCATGTAGCAATTGCACCTAATGAACTTAATATGGCTTACGGCCATGAACTGCTTCCTCTTAGAATCAAAATCTAAATGTCCCTGCGTTTGACCAACTGGCATTCAACACTATCAGCCAGAGGCACACGAGGCACTCAGGTTCCGTTCCAGCCTCTGGCTGGTTCAGCTTTATTCCCTGCGTTCTTTAAACATAAGGCATTTACACTAAAATGCTAGGTACCTTGGAAAAATAAGAGAGCCGCAGAAGAAATTTGTGGTTTCTTTTTAACAATTTCGGTGTACCTAAAATTTCTACAACTCAGTAAAGTGTGGCTAAGGAGGAACCTTAGTAAGGCTACCATGAATGCAGTCACTTACAGATGTTTACACATGTGAGTGGAAATGGAGTCGTCCTTGAAAGTCGAATAAACATGGAAGGAATCAAGGACAAGACAAAGCAAGCGTAATGTATCTATAAACCGGGGGTGGATACTACAGCCAGCTTAAGTGCTTGGATCTTCCTGATGCTCAACACGGTCCTCAGAGCACACTCCTTCTGCAGTTGACACAGAAGGCTGTGCTTGCCGGACCTGGACGTGCAACAGGCTTCACACTTGGAGTGGACGGACGTCTTACGCCTCTCTGGAGTTCCCTTTCTCCCCTCTAGACCTGACTACAGAATGATCTCAGACTTGCAGGCATAGGCACGATCTCTTTCCATCCACATCTAAGTTAGGATGCTGCATCTCCCTCCTCTCACTGAGGTCACCAGTTCCTTTCTATAACACAACACCCGCTTACAAGACTCTGTTACTGCCTTCGAGAAGGAAACGTCAGTGTAGTCATGTCCCTTCCTCACCAAGAAGCACATCAGTGTCCCAGACAAAACCACTGTTGTCTTTTTGCCCCACTGCTCTGAAGCTCTCCTGTGAAACTTCTCCGCTCCCATCCTCACTACTCAGTCTCTGTCACACAGCTCAAGGCTGTTCTTCCATGACTTAGAAGCACTAACCTCAAAATAAAACCGAAAAGTCTAATGCTGAAGCAATTAAAATTTCATGGTGCAAATAAATCTTCCCAGTGGCTATTTGGCGATCTCTTCAAGGCTGCGATTTCTCCTCAACTGGTCCTTGCTATAAAGGTATTTAGCACCTTTTAACCCCAAGGACACCAAAGCTTGTGAACATCCAAACACATGGAGTAAATCTACCTCAACAAAGCAAACCGGAAGCAATTCAAAACACACAAAGGGCTAGGGATTCGGTGGAAGTGTGTAGTGCACAGGCACAGACAGATAACTGCACCCACTCCTGGATGAGATCCCAACCTCAGCAAGAAGGGACAGCCAAAGATCCCAGGAAAGCTAAGGGCCAGGAGCTCTAGCAGACCTATCCCTAGACTCTAGACGAGCAGTTCTCAGTGTGTGGGTCGAGACTCCCTTTGGGATCAAGCAACCCTTTCACAGGGGTCATCTGAGGATCATCAGAAAACACAAATATTTATGTTATGATTCATAGCAGTAGCAAAATTACAGTTATGAAGTAGCAATGAAAATAATGTTATGGTTGGAGTCACCACAACATGAGGAACTGTATTAAAGGGTTGCAGCTTTAGGAAGGTTGAGAAATGTCAGTCTAGATGGAAGCATCCACTTCACACTAGGTGTTGGGACCTAAGACTGGCCTGCCTTCCTTCCTTCCTTCCTTAATTTGATGGGAAACTAGAAAGGGTAGTGGTGCCCAGGCTAGCTCCGCCTGTGCCTAAGTAACCTCCTGCCCCAGACTCCTCAGTTCCTGGGACTACAAGGTGTCTTCTACCATGCCTGGCTGGTTTTCTTCTACCACACATTATGAAATTGTCTCTACCTACCATTGTCTTTTGTAGAAGGAAGGCATGCTTATTTGCAAACAATTAAATGAAGTAGACAAGTAAATGCTTGCAGACTGCTAGCGAAAAAATATGTATACAAATTAAAAGGTGGAGAAGTTAAGCAGTTACCTAAATAAATATGATTTTTCAAGCCCATCCAGAAACACTCACACCATTGAGGTAAGTTTTCTTGATTTGGGCTTAAGTCAAAGCCTTAGAAAAAGATCAAGTCAAACTTCCTTCGTCTTGAGGAGTCACACTCCTCCACAATCAGCCACTTCTCTCACCTACCTCAGCCTCCCTCTCCCATCACCATGCCAACAACAGCAGCCCCACTGCATGGTGATGCCCTTCCTGTGTGGCTCCTGGGGCTCTTGAGGATTGGCTCACTGCCCACCTTCCTAGTTTGCACTGTAAAATAGACACCATTTCCATCTACCTTAAAGACGCGGAAGCCAGGGTTCTAAAGGTTAAATCAGGATCTGCCAGTTACAGAATTAACAGCAGATCTCATCTGCTGGAGCTAACTCCTAGTTCTTCTCCTCTTTCTTCCATTTTCTGCTCACAACTAACCCTGACTGGTATTCTCCCAGCTAATTATCACTTAGTTTTTGGATAATGTTACAAGGGGGACTTCCTCATAAACTGATCCACAGTGAGGTCCAGGAGCAAATGGCCACATGGAGAACGGACTGATGGAAGAAAGCAAGAGAAGAGAGTACCAAGCCACCAAGACATGACTTAGGAAACAAATGGTGGTGGCCTGCAGTGAGTGTGATGGTCAGACAAGGAACAGATAGATGTGACAACCACCGGGGGGACAAATCACCAGGGTGAAGTGCCTGACTGGGTAAGGGTGAGAGGGAAAATGAGGACAGAGAGGTCGAGTGCTCTTCAGTTTACGGCTCATAAAACTGAGTGACTGGTGACCCCACATATTTAAATAAAGGACAAGGAAGAAGGAACTAAACAGTTCAGGGTAGGAGTGGAGGTCATGGTGACTGCTGGATATTTGACAATGAAGAAGCAGGATGAGTATGGCTAAGAATGGGGGCAACAGCACAAATCAGTGGGTGTTCAGCATAATGTCATGCAATGTAACGTGGACTCTAATACATATTCTAAGACGGTCAACAGCTTCAGCGGCAACATGGTTTTTGCATTAGATCAGTGTAGCATCCATCTTCTGCTAATGAAGCAATCACGTTAAGAATATAATTTCCAGCCAGGTGGTGATGGCGCATGCCTTTGATCCTAGCACTCGAGAGGCAGAAGCAGGTGGATCTCTGTGCGTTCAAGACCAGCCTGGTCTACAGAGCAAGATCCAGGACAGGCACCAAAACTACACACAGAAACCCTGTCTTGAAAAACAAAACAAAACAAACAAACAAAAAAGAATATAATTTCCAATAATATTTGCAGGTTCAAGAATAGTTTTAGAAAATTTTCTATTCCTTTAGTACACTATCAGCAAACCCTGCTCATTTTATACTCGTATTCTAATGTTTTAGGTTATCAGTGTTCCTATACAACACCCTGAACATAGTCTTTGTTTTAAACATGCCATCACTCTCTTTTTCTAAATTTATATATTTTTAAAGATAGGGACTTGTAACCTCTCATACCTTTATAACTATGCTACTTTAGAAACATGATTTTGATTTAACTCCTGCGATAATGTATAATATTTCCATCTCCAAATTCTGTAGTAACAAATCTACTAACAGTCTTAGTAACAAGAAGTCGGGCATTTTCTTACTGAAGGATACTGTAAAAGAGAGAGGACACAAAGAAAGTAAAGGCTTGAATCTGTAAGCATGCAGAAATGCTCAAGAATTACGTGTGTGTGTGTGTGTGTGTGTGTGTGTGTGTGTGTGTGTGTGTGTTCGCACGGCCATGCGTGTACAGGCAAATATGTGTGCCTACAGGCTGTAGTGGTGGCATGTACTGGGAAATCTATCTATAGTCTAGTTTTTTCAGAAAGATACAGTCACATGATTATAATATTCCCTAACCAGAAACACTGCATTACAATTTATTACCTTACTGATGAACCTTCAAAAGCTATAAAGAACCCAGTAAATCAGAATAATTGATAATTCAGGGTTATGTGGAGTTCATGCTTATATTATGTAATAATGTGAATATATACACCCAGGTAAACATTTGCCTTCATCTAGAACAACCTATTTCAGTGCTTTGGAAGCACTTACTGAGAATGAACCCAAAAGAAAAAAAATATGACCAGAGACTAAGATTTTAGGCTGGTATTTTAGTGCAATTAAAAATAATTTTCACATTTATTAAGACTGGCCCTAATTGCTTACATTGTAAAACCTAAATGAGGGAAAATATGCACTAAATTTAATTTATGACCCGGGACTTTATTAATTCAGATTGATAAATCTCCCTAATAATTCGTTAGTCATTTTTTTTAAGTGAAATGCACAAATGGCTTTTTCCCCTCAATTTTCAGTGAGAAAAGGAGGTAACAGACACTGACAGTTACATTTTCCCCCTTGAATATAAATGTATCTATAAAATGTCTGGGTAGGCTCTTTTATGAATGAATCAAGGGCCTTAACAAACACCTATGGATATAAATTTCACATACAGTTCAGAATGCTTCTTTACTGGGTAAAATTAAGTAAAATTATCATGACTGAAGCTTTTTATTAAAAAAAAAAGTGGTTCAATTTAGTAATCTCTTTCTATTACAGCTCTGTTTCTCAAGGTTCCGCACAGGAAAAAATCGACAGGCTCATTTGCCACAATTCCTAATGTCCAAATTCACATGATCACAAAGGCTCTGAGTGGAAGTTACCTACAAACAATATTATTCGGTCTTTAAGGTAGAGAAAAACAAAACAAAACAAACAAACAACCAGCCACTAAACACAATTGCACTGCCTACAGACATTTTGCAGGGACAAAGTGACTTGGGCTAATTCTATATATTGCATGAAGTTGCATACACTTGTTCTGAAATATTTAAAAATCCTTAGAATACATTGTTCCTAAATCAAGGGCCTACTTATCAATCAAGGCCTACTTCTTAATCTTCTGTAAAGGAAAAGGAAATGTGGGGTCTAAACCCATAGGACCAGAAGTAGTCCATACTGTGTAGCTTCCTTGTCCTGTTGCTTGGTTGGGCTGTTGTTACCATTTATGTTTTGGAATATCTCATAGTCTTTACCCTTTGGTACTCAAACCACTTTAGATGGCAGATGTTCAAGTTCACATATTCAGTCTGTAGGCTACAATGTTTAGAGATGTCACTATTTCTTTAATGGATTTCTGCACATGCTGTATAGCTTCATGTATCACTGTACCATGTCCTTATAAATTCTTAGGTATATTTAATTGAGCTAATTGAAACAGGTTGCCTAATATCACCATCCCCTTCAGAGAACAGAAAACAATCACAACTTTCTAATGTCTTTTCTTAAAAATCAAACTATACTTTTCCTTTCTTGTATATGAAAAGAAATTTTAAAGCAATAATCTGAACATAAATATATAGGATCTGCAGAATGGACTCTCTAGACCTTGTATCCTGGAAACATAGGCAAAATTTTTACAAGTATGTGAAAATCCACAAGATGATATAACTTTTACATTTTTAAATTCATATCCTAAAGTCTTATACCAAAATAATACTCGTATACTAAAACAATATATGAGTTACAACGTTTTTTATCCTCATGCTCTTGCTGGATAACGCTAAGCAGAGTCAATAGAGGCATCCTCCCAGTGGCCAAGCAACACACTCAACCAGCTCAATAATGAGTAGATGGTCTCAAGTGAGGGCTGAACTTGCTTACCAGGGCTTTTGTATATGTTAGGAAAAGTCCCCCAAGGTCTCCTCTCTGGACAGGTTTAGCTCACAGATACAGCATGTGGCAAAGGGAACACAGACTGAAACTTTAGGCCAACAAACCCTCCCAGTTGCACACTTTCATACAACAACACAAGCTCAACACCAATTTTTAATCTCAATGTAGATAATGGAAGAAAGTTTCCTCTAATATGAGATTTTACGCCAGACTTCATGGTGCATGAATCTAATCCTAGCTCTGTAGGCTTAGGCTATAGGAATATTATAAGTTCAAGGACAGTTTGGACAAGATAGTGAGACCTTCCATCCATGAATAAATGAATAAAAATAAATATGTCACGTCCCAGAGACCTGATTCTATTTCTAAATTAGTCTCATTTAAATATCTTAATTTGAGTATACTAAGTTACATAAAAATGAAAAATCCTATTCTGCTATATTAGTTTTATTCTCTTGCTTTTTCTTTTTAAGAATGAAGGGCTTGAGTTTAGATGATGGAGAGCTGGTCCTTGGTAATGTCCCAAGACTGCTTCATAGCTATTATACATAGAATTTTGAAATTAGATTTTTGCTACAATACACCTATGTGCCTGCCTATTAGCTCTGTGACTTTTCTGGGTCTGTTTCCTAAAGGGGTTATTTTAAATATTAAAATAGATCACTAGGCAAAGGGCTCAGCATGGTACCGTTAAATGTGGCTAGTCAACACAGCCACCCTAGTCATCATTGTCTTTGGACCAGTTTAGTGAGCATCATTCAATACTGGATTCTACCATTTATATCAAATGTGAAAGGGTTTCTGCAAAACACGAATGTCAAATGAGTATTGGGACTGCGCTGGTGGAAACCTAATTACAATGAAGACGTCACCATCATGCTGTGGAATGAAGAGCACAGTAACAAAATAGCAAGAACTGAGTTATCCAGACATGCATATCGCCCTCCCCGTGCAACCAGTTACCTCGCATGAGAAATTAATTCCCCATCAGACGCAAATTGAAAGGGTTTTAAAAGAAAATGTGTGAAAAAAAATTTGGGGACACTAGAGTTGGCAAATAGTTCTAAAATAGGACCCAGTATTTTAAATGGGGAAGAACATAAATTATATCATGTAGGAGGGTTTCTTTTCATCTCTGGATATAATTAAAGGAGTGGAAAGGAAAGATAAAGGGGTAATAGGTGTATCTTGTAAATTCAATGAAGATCACATCTGAAATATACAAAGAACTCCCGCCACTTAGCAAAAGGGGTAATTAATAGGGAAAAAAGTTATTGTCAAACATGAGAATGTACTTAAATCTTTTAGTAAATGACCGACATGCATTTGAAAATGTGCTCAACCTCATTGGTCAGCAGATTGTCACAAATTAAAGTGATGTAATTCATGCTCACCAGAATGATGAAAAGATGTAGGCCAGAAAACATGCTGGTAAATATACAGAGGCAAGAGAATTCCCTCTTAAAGTTCACTGCTACAGTCACTTTGAAAAACGAGTATTTCCAACAGATAACCATATACATAGCCTATGACTGAGCAATTTATGTGTTATATACAGATCCAGCAGAAATGAGTACATTTGTCAGCCAGGTCAGAACACACCATTCAGCAAATTCCACATTTATGAGAGATCCTGCCTCAAAAAGTGAGTTAGAGAATAAGTGAAGAGGACATTCAACATTGACCTGTGGCCTCCACCTGCATACTCATGCATGCACACATACATACCTACCTTAACACATACACACATGCACACACACACACACACACACACACACACACACACACACACAAACACACACAAATACACACAAAAGGAGGAATAAACAATAATGCATTTTCTTGGATCCATCTCACAAATACAATGTTGATTAAAAGATGTTAAATATCAGGGCTGGAGAGATGGCTCAGCAGTCAAGATCACTGGCTGCTCTTCCAGAGGACCCAGGTGCAGTTCCCAGCACTCATAGGACTGCTCAGAATCATTTCGACCTCCAGTTTCAGAGGCTCTTACGCCCTCTTCTGGCCTGCACAGGCCCCAGACATGCATATGGTGAACAGACATGCATGTAGGCAAAACACCCAAAGAGATAAAATAATTTTTAAAGGTGTCAAACATCAAAGAATGCACATTCTAAGACATCATTTTATTAAGTATTAGTATTAAGAAACTAATTTATGATTTTAGAGAGCAGACTCATTCTGGGAATGGAAAGGAAATGGTTTGACAGAACCACAAGAGTATCTTGTAATGACCATATCTACAGTGTTTCACCTCTTCATCAAGGTGCTAGATAGACACTTTCTACTTTTTTTGTTCCAGATGTCCAGAAAAGGGGCTAGTTTCGAAGTTAGAATATTTGAAAAGTGGTATCAGAGCCAAGATGATCAAACAACCTCCAAAGTGCAGTGAGCCAGACACTATGGTAACAGGAGTGGGAACTCAGAAGTCTTGCTGAGAGACTTCCACAGTCATGAGCAACCATCGCCGAAGGGGACTAAAAACATTCTCCCTCCAAACACAGTGAAGAGAGTCCTCAATCTCATAAAATCCAGACCACGGATATGTATTCACAATGCCCAAGAAACCAGAAGAAAACTACTTTCAACAACGAAACACAGATTATGTGCTCAGCATCCTACTCCACTCTAGCATTGTCCCTGTGAGGACACTGAGGCCCAGAGGGACTGAGCATCATGCACAGTCACATATAACTTTGATTAATGACCTGAGCTGAAGTCTGGGCTACTTACTTAGTTCTCACTAAATGCACTGTCTTACATTAGACTCCAAAAATTAGCTTGAGTCTTTAAAAATTCATAGGTTCAAACTCTGATTTGAATATTACCCAAGTTGAGTTTGAGTGTGAAAAGGAGACAAGGATGGCCACAAGTGATCATAAAGTGTCAAAAGCCACAACAACTAGGATCTGAGAATCAGCTAAACAGAACTTCTACTTTCTATTCATAATCAAGCTGATCAATTATTTACAGTTTCCTCGGCCATGAGGAACTATGTCACAGAGTTTCATTGGTGGTGTTGCTGTTTTAAGATAATGTTAGAATTCCCACTGAAAACTCTTTCTCTCCTAAGAAAATCTATTGGCCTAGGAATGCATGAAGCCCCCCAAACCCAACAATACTGTATTAAGAAGGGAAGGAAGCTTTCCCATTGCTTGACATTCAGAACAAACCACAGAGCTGACCTACATGCTGCAGATCTAATTTAAAGACCTCCCCTCTGTGCACACTAGATTCATGAAGTTAAGCTAGAATCACCTTCCTAGCAGAGAAGAATGGCCATGGCTCAGTCCAAGGCTTTCCTCATGCTAGGCCTCCGTATCATAGCTGCATCCTCACTTCCTGTTGGTATTCATCTGGACAAGATACCTCTTCACCAAGGATACCACAAAGTACAGGCTTTATAGCCATAATGAAGCTCTTTCGGATCTCTGTTCTCCCCGCAGAGGACAGGAGGAAAGCGTTCATCTCACCAGGCAGCTTATTAGGATTAGCGCTGAATGAGACACCACAGAATGTCAGGCCTATCAGTTACTAAACATGCATCATACAAACTTTGTCTTTGCGAGAACCTCTGCTCGGCATTTGTCATCCACCTGAATAATTAACAAGTACATGCTGCCTGCCAGCAGCTTAGGGAATTAATTTCCCCTGATTACATTCAGATCACACCCACAAAGACTCAGGCCACACGCACATCATACTCCTGCCTCTCCACGCTGCAGGTAAGGACCACACTGTGTAGCCTCCAGCTCTAAGAAGAGTTCGAACTCAGGACTGTCAAGTTACCGAGGGCATAGTTTACACATTTTGATGGCTAGTTGGAATTCCACCCTCATTTATTCAAAGGCCTGTAACTTGTATTAACTACTTTCCGCCATTTTAAAATAAAAATAATTCTAGTTATGTAGGTTCACTACTTTTTAAATTGGTGTGAATAACCACATGTTCTAAGATAACCACACTCATTAAAATTTTCAGCAAAGTATCCATTTCAGGACAGAATAAAAAAAAATTGGTGGTAAACACAGCAGAACTAAAATTTGAAACAAGTGTCAGCGTGACAGGGATTTACACACATAATTATGACGGCGCAATGCATCCGGACTCCTAATTTCACATGAAGTCAACAAGATAAAAATGTATGGCCAGCAATGGAGAGGGAAGATCAGATATTATAAGCTAAATTCTTCACAACTGAAATAATGGTTTGCTGTGTTTAAACAGAAACTGTTTCAGATCATCCATGGCCGAGTGAAAACCTGATGGCATCTCTTTACATGCCTGCCTTCTAACACTTATATCTTGTCTGCATAGTCAGTTCTATGACGATAGAGAATAGTTTTCGACCTTACTTAAAAGTTACAAGTATGGGGGTTGGAGATTTAGCTCAGTGGTAGAGCGCTTGCCTAGCAAGCACAAGGCCCTAGGTTTGGTCCTCAACTCAAAAAAAAAAAAAAAAAACTTACAAGTTTTATAAAGGATAATAAGGTAATGAGCTTTCTTCCTCATTTAAAAGGTGTAATTTGAAGGGTGCCTGTTCAGCCTTGACATTTGAGAGGCAGTTGTTAGCTTGCTCTGAGGATCTCCCATGTGCATCCTTCCTTCAACGGAGCCAAGTTACAGACCATATTCAACCAAAGGCACTCACTGTTCAAGGGCTCCAGAGAAATGAGACTCTTATGGAGGTCATCACAAGCTTCATAGACACATGAAGGCCACTATGAATAGCAGGGCATTCCTTGTTCCAGTTGGTGACAACACTGGGCACTTAGTAAAATATACCCTTCCTGTCGTGAAAGCTCATCTATGCTGATAGGCTATGCTATCATTAAAATGACCTACTTTGGTCAGAATTGCTGGAACTTTACTCTTCATTCAATGAGATGCTTCAGTCGTTTGCCTGAAGATCTAACTCAAGTATGCACTTGGTTTAATGCAGTTATATTTAAAAGTATATTTCTCCTCAACTATTACTAGCATCAATGTTTGGAACTACTGTCTTCTACAATTACCATGTTGGTAAAAATTATGACGCGTGAGCCTTGTTTGAAAATAGTTAACCAACTTGAATGCAACATTTGGATGGACATAAATCATTTTTGAAGACTGCATCTGAATGGAAAGGAGCTCTGTGTAATACCATTTCACCTATGTTCTCACAGCATGTTTAGTAAACATGTTTAGTATTGTCGCCACTCTTACTGGAATTTAAATTGAAAACACTTGGCTTTGTCCCTAGCCTGGAGACCGAGATCCAACTGCAGTCCTTCTATCATGAGGCAACTAAAATTGAGGCCTTGGCCCCGTCCTCTGGGCCATATTTTCACATCATCCTAGAAGGTGTGCAATTCGAGGACGATTAGCAAATGAAAAGGAGCGACAAATGTCTTCAGCAACTTTTCTAACTCTTAGAATACCCAGGACAGAGCCTGTGCTCACTGTGCCAGAATTATATATGGCTAGGAGGAGAGATGAGGAGGTTATATTCCATTAAAGAGGGCTGGAGAAAAGGACAGGAAGTCACCCAAGGTCAAACATTGGAATCCATCCTGAGTCAGAACAAAGGTATGCTTGCTGCAGCGTGGGGAAGAGCCTGATGGAGCCCAGCTCATTGATTTGCTTTCCTCCTTCACCGTGGATTACATGCACAAGTCTGCCTTTTAGATCTTAAATCGTCCCTTCTTTCTCTACAACCAAGACGGTAACTCGGGGAAACTCCAACTCAGTCGCAGGCATCCTAAGGTTACTGTGATCACTCTTGAAACAAGGGATTCCCATAAAAATTGCCAAGCCCTGATCCGCAGTCTATCACAGCAACTAACAGTAATGTGACAATGAGATGTTACCACAGCAACAAATAGGACCTGTTTGTAACCTGGTCCCGTGGTAACTTCATCAGCTTCTAAAGCCCTGGCTATGTTTCTCAGGCCATCCTAGCCTCACAAAGACTCAGCAGCCTAGGACTCTCCAAAAATCTGTGGAAGACACTCCACTTCACAGCAATGTCCCTAGCTTGTAGGGATACAAAACTGAGGTGACCAGCCACACTATAACTGAGGAATGTCTTGACTGACATTGCCATAACCAATAAACAAATCATAGATTAAACTGACATACAAAAGAAAAGTAGCTATGCCAACCACAAAGAAACAAAACCGACACACAACCCTCCCAATCATTTATATTAGTAAAAAGAAGGAAATATGTGGATCACATGGAAAAGTTCATTTAAAACGTAAGTCATAATCAAAACAGGAAATGTTTAAAAGTTAGGAAACACAGGCCCACAAGATCGATCATCAGGTAAAGGCATCAACAAGCCCAACAACTTGAGTTCAATTCCTGGGATGTACATGGTGGAAAGAGGGCAGGCTCTGTCCTAACACGTGTCCTCTCCAAAGGCACAATACACACACACACACACACACACACACACACACACACACACACACACACTCACACACACACACACGCACACATGCACACACACTCACATTAAATAATAAATAATAACAATTTAAGTTAGGAATCAAAAAGGAGAAACACAAAATGCATCAATTGACTGGAAGAAAGCAACAACGCAAAACAAAACAAAACACCCTGAATCAGCCAACATGCTCATTTTAAAACATCATGGGAATCATTTTAAAATCACAAAATGACACCTGTGTTAAAGTTGTACAAGACATAGCAATCCACAGAAAACTAAGAGGGCTGGAATTACTGTAGCCTTAAAAGATGACACTAGTTTTCTAGAGACTTGTTGCACAGTGAGAAACCAGCAGATAACAATGAAAGTGAGAAAAAGTCTGTGTGCCAAGACAGCAAGGAGAATAAAGGATGGAATAATGCAATGGGTAAGAACTGACTTTAAAACTAAGGGCTGGGTCTCTACCATAAGCCTCCACCTTACTACTCATCCACAGCTTCACTTGAGTCCTGGACCCCACATGGGGACCAAAGTCCCAAACAACATCTGGAATACTAGGTTAGAAGTAAAAAGATTTCTCCCTATAATACTCGCCATAAAATAATGTTATATAAATAAAATAAGGAAACAAGTTTAACCTTTTGAGTTTTAAATGAGAATATAAAGGAAATGGTCATTCAATCAAAACATAGTCTACATGCACTATACAGTCAGTCAAAACCACCCTCAGTAATTGCCTAATCAAGATGTTCTATAACCCACACAGTCAACTAAACGAGGCCTTCAATGCCCATTACAATGAAGAAAAGTGAGCATCATTTTTAACATATGGTGGCATGTCCAATCTAGGGTGAGTATCTACAGCCCTCTGGGTGTCACAGAAGAAAAAGCATAATGACCTTGCTCTGGAAGTGTGGGGAGAATGTGCTTATAAAATATGCCAAGAGACAATATGCTTTCCACTCCTAGGAGACTGTTGGTAAATCTTTTTTACGAGTGCACTATGAGGTGAATAATTAACACTTCCAAGTGAAAGTTGACTACCATCATAATATTTAGTCAATGAATTGTTACAGCTGATTTTTAACTCACACGAAAGTAACTATAATACTTTCAGTCGTAATAATACTTCAACATAAATCTAAAATAAAAGATAATGAATTCAGTTCAAAATGTCTTTTCACAGACCAAGGTTGGTGGTGATATTTTAATATTATTAAAAAATGAAACAATATCAACATAAAATATCTTTTCACCAAAAAAATTATATGCTTAATATTTTAAGAGTGCAGTTTCTGCAGTACAAATCTACTAGGCAGAAAGAGGACTCTGCCTAACATAATGCTCTACAGGCCTTTGGGCCCACCTGCTGGGCTTGTACAGGTGTGGCCACTGCCCAGGAACAGAGAGCACACTTTCCATGCAACAGGCAATTCCAGAATGCAGGGAGTTTTGCAGCATGGCCAGTGATCACTTCTCTACCAGAGGAGCCTATCATGAGAAGGGCCAGATCCACCATCATCTTTCGGACAATTGCTTTGATTTCCTCACACTGTACATGTGGCTCGTTGTGCTGTAAGGAACACCTGTTGCTCACATGTTTATCTCATATGAAGAACAATGGTTTTCCCTCAGTACTTGTCAGTCTGTTTCGATTTCATCACCAATTTTACCACCACAGGGTGGGCTATTCACTCTAGAGTCAACGAGATTCAAGGGCTTTCCCCTCTTTCCTGGTCCTCTTCTTGCACATACCATTTCTTTGATAGAGGTTATACACAATTCCCTTGCCTAGAATGAGTCCAAAGATATGGAATGTCAAGGAATATTATGCCTTTATTTCCATGAGTTATCCTACACTCCATCTATGATACAGTTTTGTGAGGCAGTATTAACTTAAAGACTATCATCCATAACTAATAACATTCTAACTTATAGAATAACCCATTCCAAAATGGGAGTCTTCTTGAGTTGGGCTGGAGAAGTTGCTGTTTGAAAATTGTGCCATCATTCCAATGCATATCTTCCTTTGGATTGACCACAAAGAAATTTCCAGAAAAGTAGGAAGTTGACCTAACTAGACTCTCAATATATTTAATAAGGCAGAGAGAATCCTGAATTTTTTCATAATTTATTACTAATTTTGTTTCATTAAAATTTATGGTAGTTGGTAGCACTAGGGAGACACACGGATCTTCCTGGAATGAAGAAATAGAATATATTTTATGGATGGAATGGATGGGCAGTGGGAATAGGAGGATCAGGTGGGGATGGGAGATGGGGTTGAGGGAGGGAATGTGGGGAGAGACAGCTAGAACTGAGGAGCATTTGAGGGCTGGTGTGGAAACAGTGCAATGGAAACTTCCTAAAATATATGAAGGAGGTCTTAATAAAATAATCTCCCAAATAATGAGGGACATGGAGTCTCAACAGGTCATCTCTTGTCATCAAATGAAGCTTTCAGTACTGGGTTACAGCCAATTGAGTTGTTGGCCAAAGGGGTTCTGTAGAATCCCAAACAACCCAAGACAATAGGTTGTTCTCCACACACTGAGAGCAAGGCCTCATTGCTGAAGTCAACACCCACACATCCCATTGAATATAGAGAGATCAAGCTGGTGTCTATGTTAAACCTTTACCCCTACATTCTAGTGTCTTTGGCATGGAAAGGTACTCTGTAGACTACCAGAAGAGAAATATAAATACTAGCCCAGAAACTTAGGGTCAAACCAAACACTACGAGTCTTTAAAAAAAGAAGTGGTGATAAAACGACCCTTAATGATATTCTGCTATAGTCACAGATCAGTGTCTTTTTGAGCTGTCATCACAGAAGCTCCCTCCTGCAGCAGGTGGGAACCACATCCAGACTTCATGCACACAGAGATCTTGAAGCACGCAACTCTAAATGGTAAGTCTTAACCACATCCCTCCCCTCAGAGCTCACAGAACCCCGAGGAAGAGGAGTGAGAAAGGGTGTCAGAGGTGAAGGGGACGGAGGACACCAGGAGGACAAGTCCCTCTGACTCAGAGGAACAAAGTTCCTATGAACCCACAGAGATTAAACCACAAGCACAGGCCTGCGTGGGTCTGCACCAGCTCCTCTGCGTATACACCATAGCTTTAAGTTAAGTAGTTTTATGGGACTCCTGAGTGTCTGAACGCGTGTGTCGCCGACTTTTGTGCCTTCTCGCTGGCTCTTTCCCTTGTGTGGTTTTCCTTGTCCAACTTCTGTGTGATGGTTCTTGTTTTATCTTGTTATACTTTATTCTGTTATTTTGTTTGGTTGTTCTCTCTTAGAAGCCTGTTCTTTCATAATGAAAGACAGAAAAGGAGTGGGTCCAGATGGGAGGGCAGGAGGAGAGCAACTGGGAGAAGCAGAGAGGGGGGAAACTGTAATCAAGATATAATGTATGAGAAAAGAATCTATTGTCAATAAAAGTGGGGGAAAAAAGAAGCTGAATTCATTTGTATGTTATAATTGGAAATAAATGAACTATTTCTGTTTTTAGTGGTGTATCAGAGGGAAGCAAACATAATGCATAGTTTAGTAACCTGGGGCTCCACTTGGGTTGGGCTACACACACCTCTCTTCTAATAATGCATTTGGCAGCCCAAGACCCTTATCTACACATGCAATGGCGCACGTGCACGCGTGCGCGCGGACACACAGACACACACACACACACACACACACACACACACACACACACACACACACACACTCCTCTCATTGTTTGTTTTGTTTTTCAAGATAGGGTTTCTCTATGTAGCCCTAGCTGCCCTGGAACTTACTCTGTAGACCAGGCTGGCCTGTTTCTTTCACACACCTCTCTCTTAACAAAGCACCGAGTAGTCTGTTAGCAATTTACCCCCTCCACACACTTTCATTGAGCTACATTCACACCTATCTCTGAACAATGGGATGTTTCCCCTTCCTTTAATTACCATAAAACATAGACATTAAATTGTACTCTGCTAGTGTCCAGATGCCAGAGTAAGAAGGTAAATCCACCTTGAACTGGTTTCCATTGCATGCACAAAAAGGTACACTGTGTCCTCAAAGTGAACTTTCAGAGAAAATCCCCAATTTAGAATTTTATGCCTATGCATAATTGGAGATGCATATGTTTAAAATCATTATGGAAAAAGACATGTACAATAGAGAAATGGTTGTATGACTCAATCTGTCAAAATCGAAATAGAGAACCACCCAAAGTATGCCCCTTGTAACCAAAATACTCTTTCCCTTTAACCCCATGGAAAAAAAAATCCCCAGACAATAATTGGAGATTATTTCCTTTACTCATGTGTCTGTCAGTCCTGACATTGCAGACCTTCCTAACCTGTACTGTTTTATTTTGATTAACATTTCTTTGCAATCTGTGTGGCTCTATTTCACCCCTAGATAAGATGCTAAGAATCTAGAGACACCTGGTCTAACCATCACCAACCAATGTTGTAAACACACCAGAGATCTCACTCTTGGGGATTTATTTTTTTACTAAAACTTCTAGTATCTGAGAAAGTATCTATCCTTATAGCGACTGAACCATATAACCCCATGCACATACCTGCTCATTTGGGAGCACTCTCGACATAGCTTTCAATTCTGAGTTACTAAGGGTTGAGACAGCTAAGAAACTGACAGCAAGAACTCTAGTTCTGAGAACTTTTAGTGGTCTTCCAGGAAAAAGGAGGATGTGGATTCCATGCCTAACTGCTGTGGACAGAGGTCAGACAGAATGACTGGCAGCCTTTTCCTGAGCTCCTAGGGCCCTGCTGTGCCTTCTCACACTAAGAAGCCCACAGGGCTTTGTGCTCAGGGGTACACCGAGGAGCAAATCTCTGTGTCCTTCATATCTTGTAGAGGGCACTAACTTTCAGACACGGCAATTTTCTCCAACAAAATGATGGCTAGTAGCCAGAAAGAGGTATGTTTTTAAAAGAATATACAGCATAAAGTTTGTTTACACTGCACCCAGACTCCCTTTGTCCTAAGGGAGTCTGTGTTTTAAGGTAGGGTTAAAACATCCTTTGTGTTTAAAGAGCAAAGAGAACTGTATGACATCCCCTACAATCTGAAGAACCATCTGTAAATGAAACCACTACTGTAACTGCCTATCCTGAGAAGTCAGTTCCAAACCCCCAAATTCTCATTCAGGAGCAACTTCAGAATAAGCTTTCAATCTCAAGTTACTTCAGGTTGACATGACCAAGGGAATGCCACCATTAACACCAGTCCTCAAATGTTCCAAGGTCTTCTGTGTAAAAGAGTATAGACTCCATACACAACTGCCTTGTTTGAAGACCAGTACAAAGTCCTATGTAATCCCATTTTAATCCAAACAGGTCTTGCTAGATTTCTAGACTTGAAAACATAGTACATGAAGGGTGTCAAAGTCAACACACTTTGCTAAAACAATAGGCAAAGAAAGGAGTTGAACTCAAGCTGGACAAGGTCTGAAAAATCTTTTATATCAATTTCCAAAAGAAATCTACAGGACATTATTTCAGAGACAAAGTGAATGTCCTTCAAAGTCAGTCTGACTCTACCAATCCCAGCTGTATGTGCCTTCCAGTGGCCAGGCCTCCTCCTTTAACACTAAACCTTCTGTGGCAAGCAGATCAAAATCCTTTCATAAATGTCATTAGTTAAAGGAACACAAATGAGAATCCATTTTAAACTTTTCAATTAGCTCCTGTCTGAGTTTGCATTGGGGTAGCCGGGCAGCACTATCACCGAATGCCAACTGTGTTGATAACACAATTTTCCTTTTCATGGATGCTTTAACAGTGCTTATTTCTCACTGGCATGCCCAATCATTGGGGACAATTGATCTTTTAATAAATCTTTAAAGAGAAATCATTGCAAGTTCGGTTGTCCAGGAAAAAGTCCTATAAATCAGTCTATGGTAACAACGTTAGTTTGCCCTCCAGAGTATTCCATTTTGCTCACACCAAAATAACCCAAAATACACAAGTGCACCCCGAGGACTGACACAAAGTGGTTCAATACAAATTGATTCACGCACACCCAGAGCTGTAGAGAAGTGGTTCCCCTTACGAGACCAGACAGCAAGTACCGAGTGTCCTGGTAAATGGGGAGAGGAAGGCAAGTCTATCAGGTCACTGGCCCTGGACAGGGGCAATCTTTGATCTAGTTTAAATCCTGGACACAAAAGAGTTAAAAGTAATTTCCACCAGGTATCTGAATCTTCAGTACACAGGTGTGAGTCCCCAGAAGAGCCTAATGGTGGCTCTTTTTCACTTAGGAAAGAAGACCCTGTCTACTCATACAAAACAACCTCTTCACAGAAGTGCACAGCACTTCGATGGGGAGGCAAGGCAGCAAACTAACAGTGAGGCAGCCTCACAGGCAAGGAATGCTCTCCAGAATAAGCTGGGTAAAGTTGTCCTCTTTTCCTTAAACTCTTAAACCGGGTAAATGGTTCAACTCTCATGTCCATACCAACTGCTTTGTGACTGTATTTACAAGTTCTGAAATGAGAGTATGATTTCTCATCCATGACTCACAGAGCATGCTCGAAGGAGCCTCAGTCCCTCTGGTGTAAATGCTTTAAGATCTGAGTTTTGCCAACAGGTAGAATGGGGAGTGTTTGTGGCACAGTTCCCTGTACACACCAGCTCATTAGCAATGTGCGTTATTGGTAAAGAAGACCACTGGGAACGAATTCATTTTTCAAATGGCACTTATTAATAGCCTACGAGAATTGTCTGGGAGAGTATCAGACAGGGAAAATAGGCGAGGAGGAAGAGAACATCCCCCTTGTTCAGCAGGAACCAAAGAAGACAGAAGCAGGAGCGAGACAGTTGTAGACCCAGGGATATAGGTCTGTGACTTCCCAGCATGCTCAAGGCCCTGGCTTTCATCCCCAGTCAAATAAGAGTTTAACAGCCTCTTGCTGGGCTCCCTGCTTGGAATCTCCTTGCCCAGGGATTGGGAGCTCACATTAGAGGATAACCAGAAGATGCCCAGTTTTGCCTCAAGGTTTTCCTCATCCTATGCAGCTCTCTCGTTGTGAACATTTGGCCAAGACTCCAAAGCTTCTGGGTGAACTCAAAACTTTCATTTTCTTCCAGGAAGTTACTTCAGCTTCTTTTGATCCATCTTCCTCTGACCTGTACTGTCCTCACTGTGACATTTGTCCCCTATCTGCTGGTTATTTCTCAACCATCTCATATACTGGGGTCTTGCTTCATCCTTATAAAAGTAACATGAGGAGAGAACTATGCTCTAAGTTCCAACGAGCCTTCTCCCCAGCAAGAATGGGCAGAACTTTCTGTTGAGTAAGACACACATTTTTAAAAAGTTTGTAAACTTTGTATGTCCAGCAGTGATAAACTCACAGGAAGCAGTACCCAGCGCCTGACAGTGTGAAGTGGAAAATACAAGTCAAGGATTCAGGGAGGCAAATGGAGAGTGGGTGGATACCCCGAGAACTGGCAAAGAAAAGCACTTTGGCATAAATATTTCTTCAAACAACCCTATAATAAGTTCAGGAGCTCCAGTGTGCTGGGCTGTGTCTGCAGGTACACGTGTAATCCTGGCAGGAACCGAGCTGTGTGTGTGTCTCACACAGAAGACAGAATATTGGCAAGGAAGAGCAGTTCCATGTTCCCGGGGTGACACAGAGTCACTGGGAATATGGGTTTACATAATTCCCCCTTGTTTTCTGTTATCTAATCTAACTCTGTAAGAGACTTACTTGAAGGTCATTTTAAATTCTCCAAATCTTAGTGGTTTAAGAAGCACAAAAAAATGTGATACTGCACATGGCGTTCCCCTTATTTCTATGGGAATTCTCTTGGGAGGGAATGAATACTTAGAAATAATTTTTTGCTTGTTAATTTCTTCAACCCTACCTTAAGTGAGGATATATTTATCAATTATGTTACTCTAAAGCTATCTTATTCACGGAGAAAAATTCTCTCACAGAAACCGAGCTATTCTGTCACTTCTTAAGTTGTATCTACTTTCTACTATCTAGGGAAAATTATGGTTCATGTGGCAGTTGATTAGTTAGGGTACTGGTACTCACATTACCAGATGATACTAAGTCAATTATAGTGCAGGTACCTTTCCAAGAGGAATGAAGAAGTGAGTTCAAACACAGGACCCTCCAAGTTTGGAATGAACAGGAGAATCAGGGCTTCCTCCATTTTATTTCTAGGCTCAAAGTCAAAACTACTTGCATATTATTAAGTAAGTGGTCAAGGAGCTCCATCCTGGAGTCTGACACAGGGGTGCAGCTGACACACTCCTAAACAGCCAGAGTTCCAGCCACAAGGACACAGAACTGCACATACTTTCAATGAAGAGTCTGGAAGTGAAAAATAAATTATCTGTTTCACACAAACTGAAGCCAAAAGGGGCAAAAAAAAAATGTTATTGCAATGTTTCAGCAAAGCAGCCCTGGCTCCCTTTAGAACACTCTTCAAGGTGTTAGGATCTGTAATTAAATCAGGTCCTGGAAAGTGCTAAGCAGAGGGAAAGTGTTAATTAGGAAATTAGTAAGGATCCCATTTTTAGAGTGGAAAGGCTTTCTTTTACACTTTTAAACATTTACAAAACACAGTTTCTCGTTAAGGTGCAATTTGGAGTATTTATGGAAGCTTGATTTTTATGTTTTCTTCTAAATAATTCATATCACTTTTCATTCCGTGAGTTCAGAATTATTCCTCCCCACATACCACCCCAAGTTTAAAAAAAAAAATGTGGCCCAATATAAAACAAGCCATATATTACAAAGAAACACGAATCCAGGAGGAGGGAGGCACTGGGGACACGGTGACACTCACGACAGAGGCCGCCAGCACCAGAGGGTCTGCTGACTCCACGGGGTCTACCCACTAGGCCACATGGCTCACTCGAGCATCTTAATTTTGCTCTCAGCCAGGACTTTCTGGCCACTCTACAGCACTTCCTACCCCTTGGCATTCCCATCACTGGTCCACTGGAGTCCGGCTTGAACCTCACAGTAACATAAACAGACCTTTATATGTCTGATCCACTGCCATATTCCTAGTACCTAACAGTGTCTCACACCTAGTAGGTACTTAAAATGGTTATTACATGAATATATATTATACTGCCTCCTTATACCAGACACCTAAAATCCTGGAAGTTTTTCAAAAAAAAAAAACAAACCTTTGTGGAACTAAAAAATCTCCACTCAAAAAATAGTTCTTGTGAGTTATAGATATTTAAAAGAATATTCTATCCTATATATTCAGTTGAAAATGCATTCTTGTAAGTAACACATTGCTTTGGATTAATCAGATAAAGATGAAAGTCAAGAATTTTGCCAACAGTGTTTCTTTCCAGCATTACTCAGTTATGCCTTTCAGCTTAGCATATTGTATATGAAGGATATCTTGTTAAAACAACTGTTGAAGGCAGTCATGTCATATCAGCTACACTCAGTACCCTATGGGAACGCAAATGGCCCAAAGTCTATGCTAATATAATCTTCCTGCTCCTCCGTTAAGCTACAACAAAATCGGTTTTTCAGCGGCATGAAAACCTTCATAGAAGCACCATATTATCTATATGTCTTCCAGAAAGGGGAAGCATTACTCTATAAGGATTATGTGGAATCAATTTATGAAGGTAACAATTACTAATAAATACCATGAAATAGCCTGGTAAATAATTCCAATCTCCATCTATCAACTCCTAGGTAGTCCTGGCTCCTGTTGATAGGATTAGTAAGTTGGCACTATGAGAAGATAAAATCCTCAGCTAGGGACCCATGTGGCCTTTCAGCAAAATACTCTTTGTTCCCAACACAGTCTCCCATGCTAGCCTCCCAGCTTCCCAAGTCTCCTGTCCCTTTTTCCTTGAGGTGTAAACTGTATCACTTACTTGCTTCTGAGCATTATAAATTGTCCCATCACAAAAAAATAACCATACCTTGCTTTTCAGTTTTGTTTTGGATTTTTGTTGTTTGTTTGTTTAGTTGTTTTATGATTGGAAAGGGTAATGGAAATATAAGCTATAAGGTATTTGAAGCGGCTCCCTTCATGGTGCTTCAATTCTAGTGATTATGATCAAGGATGAGTTATTTACAACTTGGTGTGATACTTCTCATTGGTTAACTATATTAAAGCTTGACAGTGACTATCATAGAATAGTCACAGAACCCCTTTTAAATAGAATAACTTTAAAACTAAATTAAATCTTTAATTCCATCTCTAATTGAAACAATTAATAAAAGAGCAGTGTACCCAGGTCTTCTAATGCCAGAGCTTCTTAAACTAAGCAAAATATATGTCTGTGGACTTGAAAACACTTCGTTAACGACTTACTCAATTCTGAAGTCAACTGTAGCATTCCTAGTCCACTGCCTTCCTTAACTAAGATCACATGAGTTAAATTAATGTCTATATAAGCCACACCCCTTCACCAGCAAAGCTGCCTGGCATTTAAGGAAATTGATGCCATTTTCTAAGCATTTTTATCAATTAGAAAAGGTGGCTACAAAATGTGTTCCTTTACCTAGCAGTTGGTGGCCAGGTGATCCACAGACATTATGGCACGCCATGCAGGAGGACTAGCTATTGGTCACAATTTAGTGGCATCAGTTTTATGAGCTGAGACTCAAGATGGGAAAGAGTGTGTGGGGACACTCTTTGGAAACAAAACTCAAAAGTAGCTTTACAACCCTAGTTACAAAACAAAAACTAAAATGCCAGTTACTAAAAGAAAGTACATATTTTGAAATGACACAAGCTAAGATACTAAATCTGCTAATAATAGAGTGATTCCTTCAGGACACTCATTGTGTTCTTTAGAGTCCCATAGTTTGACCAAAAATGTAAAATGCTACAAATATCCCCACAGTCTAGACAACTTTTAAGAAATAAAACACTGAATATAACAGTAAATACAATAAATATGAACCTCAGTCATAAAGCCATAAAATATTTTTGCCAAGATTAAAAAAAAAGGATTATCTCCAGTGCCCCAAATAATCAAAGTACTCATGGTATAAAAGATAAAACCAACTTCCTCTGTAACAGAACATCTCTCAAGTGGGGCATGTATTTTGAAGAAGAAAATAAAATGCAATACTTTAATTACAAGTTCTAAGGAAATGATTAAAGTGAGATTTGTTTCCTTCACCTAGATGGAAGAAATGAGATAATGAGAGTGAATCCTAGAGCTCATAAACAACATTACAGAAGGATTTTATGATATATACTCTCTGCAATGTGGTGGTTCTCACATAATGCGTACTAACTGTACATGTTCATTCCATCATTAGCAGATCCTGATATACAGCTTTCTTCTTCAGCTAACATTGAAAAACCATGTGTTTTCCTGCATAGGTAGTGACTTATTTCAAAGATGGAACTGAAGGTCATCCACTGGAAAGTCATTAGTTCCCACCTTTCCTGTCATGTTAACGTGTATTTGTTTCTTACATGTAACAGAAATTAAAGGTTTATCAAGTCTTACAAGGACTAATCCCATCTCTAGAACCACTGTAGCCGTCCAGCAATGTCCCCTGAGTTATTTCTGGTACTCTATCAGTACATTTAAGATTTGTTTTCTGAATGAATCCTCCTGAAGAAGTTGTCATCCTGTAACCCACGGCTACCACACAGGACCCAGAAAAGCAGCTGCAAACTCTCCAGTTTACCAATCATTTTCATGATGTGCAATGATCCCTCTACCCAACCCTGTGTTCACATAGAAGCCCTTCAGTAAGACTTGAAGTAGTCCATCCTTGCAGGCAAAAATTTAGTTCAGTCACCTAGCTTTACAATTATCATCTAGCCTTTCAGCTGTCCTCTGTGGTGATATATTGTGCACCCTGATAAAACTTATCTGGGGATCAAAGGACAGAATCAGCCACTACATTAGACATAGAGGCCAGACAAGGTGGCACACACCCTTAATCCTATCACTTGGGAGGCAGAGATCCATCTGGATCTCTGTGAGTTCAAGGCCACACTTCGAACAGAGTCAGGCAGTGGTGGCACACACCTTTAATCCCAGCACTTGAGATTTCATTCCTTTGATTGGGAAGCACACACGCCTTTAATCCCCGGAAGTGACAAGGCTGGGTGGAGAATGGTGTATATATATATATACACACATATACATACATATATGTATATGTGTATATGTATATATATATGGCTGAGGAGACAGGAACTAAGCAGCAGTTCAACTGAGACCCTCAGGAATGAGGACTCAGAGGCTTTCAGTCTGAGGATTTGTGGAAACAGGATTGACTGTGAAGTTGGTGAGGTGAGGTTGGCTGTGGCTTGTTGTGCTTCTCTGATCTTTCAGCGTTCACCCCAATATTTGGCTCCAAGTTTTTTCTTTTTTATTATAAGACCCTTTTAAGATTCGTGCTACAGTCCTCATTACACATTCCATACAAACACAGGAACTAGAATATCCCACATATTCCATTTTCTTTCACTCCATCATATTGAAAATGCATACAAGGCTAAGTACAGTTCCTCACTTTTTCATCAAGGTTGCATCAACCCTGTTCCCACCTAGTCAAACCTGAATTGAAGCTCTCTTTCCCAGCCTCCATTTGTCACACACAAACATAGCTCATTCATTCCCAACCTTCAGGTCAGCTTTAAGACTTACCTTCTTTAAGAATACTTCCTAATTTCCCCACAATGACAGATTTTGTCAGATTTTCTAGACATGCAGAAAATTGTGAGAATGAGGCCACTCTTAAGATACTTCCCATGTCCTGTTTTGTCTCAAAACTATTTGTCACCCCTCTGTCCCAAGTATGTTACCTTTTCAGATCATTATGTGTCCACATACTGTCTGACCTTCTTCGTTATATACCATCCCTGTGCTATAGAAATCCAGGTATCTGGTTCACCACCAAACACTGAGAAGCTAGTGCAATGCCCAATGCTCAGTAGATATTCACTAAATAATCACTAATCAATAACTGACACATGTCATTTTCAACAGCTGCCTTGCCGTTTGAGACCTGAGCTACCTATGGCTTCCCAAAAGACGTATTTTCTTCATAAATAAACATTTATGTCTGAAAGGAAACAACTAACTTCCAAAACAGCTACAACCAATCTTACCCAAATAACGCATTACCATAACAGTCCAGTGTATAAATAAAATGAGATATTAAAAGCCAGTAATGGTGTCACCATCATTTAATTCCTACCTCATTTTCTTTCCTGTTAGAGTATAAGAGTATGTTTTGTTTAAATTGTAGAAGTTGCAGAGCTTTAAATTTTAATTCATAACTTCTTCTACAATAATTAAAACACAGATCACAAATAAGTCTATACAAAAGAAAATTGATGATAAGGTGCTTGTCCGAGAGAGAGACAAGGCAATGAATTCACTACATATACTGTCTGGAGAACTAAAAGCCTAAAGTGCTGGGTCTCTGTCACCCACCAAGCCATGTGAACATACCTTTGCACACCTGTAAAATCCATCCTGACCCATAGCATTTTCTGCTAGTTCAGTACCAAACACAAATCTGTGCCAAATGATGTTCATGTTTTACAGTGTAGTAAAATATCATTCAAGGTTAAGATGAGTCCACCCAATGTAAATCCATATTCACTTGGAACTTAATCCAAATTGAATCCTGTACCCCCTAACTCCCAGGAAAGAAATGAAGTACAGCAATATGGCAGAGCATGGCTCCCTTGGCAACACAGGCCATCAGGGTATTTCCAATGCAAGGAGAATTTCGCCTGTGGTAGTTAATGTGTTTGAATGTTCACATTTTAGGTTTATCTAGATTTTGAAAGAGAATACAATGATTTCCATATTTATTCTGTTCATTATTTGGGGTTGAACATAGGACTTCACACATGCTAGGAAACCTCTCTATGAATGAACAACAGGTCTAGCTTTACAGAGTGATTTTGAACATTATGCCTTGTGGGTAACTTGCATAGCTGAGACAAATTTCCAGATGGGAATCTTTCCTTTCTTAGGGGTAGTGGTTTTCCCACTAACTATTCCAGAATGATATAATTGAAGGCAAGAATATTAATATTTGGACTGCTCATTAAAAGCAATATTGAAGAATTTTGAGGATCCCAAACAGAACACAGTCTTCAGACATTTGATAGAAACATGAATTTATAGCCCTAATTACTATAACTACTTTGTAATTCTGGTTCTATTAAATAATTTTTAGACTGAAATAATTATATATATATCTTGACTGACTTATACATATCTAACACTTAAATCACATGCAAAATTAAGACATTGTTCAATAGACTATTAAGAGATTTTGTACTTTTATGGTTTGTATGTGCTAAACAACAACATTCACATTTATTCATCTAATTAAATAAACTAAAAAACCATTACAATTATATATTGAAAGAGTCATAAAATTGTTATCCTTTAGCCATTGCTTTAAAATGTATAAAAGAGGTGGATTTCCACTGTTGGTTGTTTTATCTTATTACACATCATTTTCTGACTGTTTCTATAGCTCATCATGATTTAAAGTCACAAATAAAAATTTTATTCTGAAAGGCTTAGTTTATGAAGATATTTTAGAATGGTCTTTTGGACCAGTGATTAGAATTTCCTGAACATGTTCATAGTTTCTCTTTTTGTCCTATGACCATATAAATGTAGGTCTGGAAATGCTTTCTAGTCAACATTTCCCATGTCTTTTTACCAAGTTTTATTCCTGTTCTTTTATGGATACTCAAAATATTAATTACTAATGACAACGGTGATAATATTGTTCCTAATGATAATAAATCATTAATTTATCATGTGATTCAACAGTTGGGTCAGAATCACTTGACAGAAAGTCAACTATGGGCCATTCTGGGTACATGTGTCACATAGGTAAATTGTACCAACAGGTAGCAAAGAAGAAACCTAGGAAAATATATAGAGGTTGAAAGTACTTCCTTCAAACACACACTAAAACCAAAAGTTCACTCTCCAACTGCCATAACTATATTACATATAAGAGGAAGATATTTGAACCTGGGTATTAAGATAGCATCCACACTTTTACAGACTTCACAATTTTATCATAAATCTGCTTTAATATATTTATATCTATATACCACCAAGTACATTTTGATCATACTTGGTAAAATGCTTTCCCACTAAATGTATTGCCTTCATGCTATGTTAAGAAAAAAAACAAGCATCAGTTTTCCCCCTGGACTGCTGATGTATCCAGTCAAACATCACACACAACCTCATGTACAGGAAAAAAAAAAAATGCAACCCCGACTTTCCAACTCAGCCTGATCATCTGACCCTCACACCACTTACTATGTCCACGAGTGATGGCGTTGTTTAGAATTTACACTCCTTTCAAATCAAGATCCACTAAGTTAATCCAACAGCATTCTTGTTCAGTTACCCACTGACAGGTACTGCCTGCATGCATGGTCATGTAGGAGGTATGAAATGGGTCCAGGAATACTGAGCTCAGACAGAATCCAAGTGCCTCCCTCAAGTGCCAGGCACAAGGAAGGCAGAATTAGCTGCTCTTCAAAGCCCTCTGATGCTAAGAGCCTACCCAAGTCCCAGAGCAGCATCGCATGTGCCTTCCTACATTGCGAGCCAAATACGTTGCTGATGATAAGAGGGATAAAAGCAACAACAACCACGTTCAAATAAAAGGGAAAAAAAGAACCAGAAGAAGGGAGATATTAGGTATCAAAGTATAAACATGGAGGGGAAAATAGTAATTTCCTGTGTTGGGGCAAAAAAATATTATTCCCTCTCTGATGTGATCTCATTGCTTTTATGTACTAGGAAAGTCATATCTATCCTGAAAATTATTTTTCTCATTTTAATACACATTCAACATTTTAAGCTAAAAATAAGAAAACACTGATATTTTTTATGTATTAGATACTTAAATGCTGTTTGCTGGTCTGTCAATCAAATGCAGCCAGGAAGGCTACTGACCAGCCTTCATTACCATCACCAGCAGGAAGAAGCAGGTAACATGACTGATCACAACATAATCTACTATGGACAAAAGAGCAAGGTTCACTGCAGGAGCTTGCTCACACAGTGTCCATGCAGCTCAGTGGGTTTGGGGTATGGCTGGCCAAGGGGTCTGTGGGGGAAGTTACTCCATGTAAGCTCACCTTTCAACTAATTTTTTTCTCTCTGAGTACCTACTTAGGAATGAAAAGCAGTACTTGAGTACCTAGTATGTGCCAGTTATTGTTCTGATGAGTTTGTCTTTAGCAATTCATGAGGTCCCATGGTAAGCCCTAGAAGACTATAAGAAAACAGATAAACTGACAGAGTGTGTTAACATGCTCAAAATTGATCTGAAAATATGGAATAAAATAGGGCTTGCTATGCCACTGTCCCAGCAGAACCTGGACACTCACATACACACTGTGGTACCCCAACTGCATTCAGCCCCACAGAGAACAAGGGCTTTCCAAGAGGACTTTCAAAGAGTAACGGGTGACTGAATGATTTAACCATATTACTCATACACACCCTATTAACATACAACTCTTCAAAGTAGTGTTATACCTCATTTCTAAGTCTGTGAGCTTCTGGAAGAATAAATATGCATATAAATGACTGAATGCCGCATATATGTAAGAGAATAAATGATTTGCTGGGATTTAAACTTGGATTTAATGCTGATCTAACTCTTTCTCCATATTCTTCTTCATCTCATATATCATGAAATCAACTCTGTCTTCAAAATCCCTTTCCCAGTCATGGTTTCATATGCTTTTAATCCTACTTGAGAGGCTGAGACAGACAGATTTCTGAGTTCAAGGCTAGCCTGGTCTACATAATGAGTTCTATGCCAATCAAGTCTGCATAATGAGATTCTGTCTCAAAAGACAAAAATTAAATAAAAATAGAAATAAACAGTTGGTTCCAGACCAGCCAAAGCTATATAGTAAGACTTTGTCTCAAAAAAAAAAAATCACAGCCCAAGTTCTTCCCATGGGCTCTACTATACTTGCATGTGACCACTGAAGCTATGACTGGAGCCTCCATCCAGGTCCCCTGCCCTCACCTTCGTCCTCTGAGACAAATGCTCAGCTAGAAGTCAGGCTTAAGTAAATTGTGAGGCCTTGTGAGGCCTACCAGCTTTCCATGTACTGGCTATCACTATCCTTGTTCATCTACCCATTACACACCAGCTCTTCAATGATGAGCACATCAGCAACGCTTCCATTTGGGGGCCTTCACACAAACGCTCATTGTAACTGCAGTGTTTTAGTCTGGCTAGCTAAATGCCTGCCTCAGTCATTTCCTTACAGTGGTTGACCAGACGTCATCTTCCTAATGGGGACAACCCACCTATGCTCCAGAAGTCCTAACTTTCCCCTAACTTCTGTTTTTCTTCCACAACACTGACCACTATCTAGCATACTACATTCTCCTTCATTCTTCATGCTTGGGGTTTACTGCCTAGTCCAATGCTGCCTAACATGCGCACTAACACTACAAGTCTTTGTTCACTGGGGTGTCCCAAACAGTCGTTCCTTGTTATTGAAAGTGCTGGTTAAGAGGCCAGTTTAAGAGAAGAGAGAAACCACTGTGGACAAAATTAGAGAGACTCCACAGGAAAGAAAGGCAAGGAGCTGGTGCCTGAGCTGTGGCTGCGACTTAGGGACAGAAACTGAGACGGCCAGTGGAGGCGGGGGGAACTGCAAAGGAGACTGAAGCCAGACTGGTAGTGGCTTTGAATCATGAGCGGAGATTACAGACCCCATGCGTGAGAGTGAGGAATGACTCTGAGCGAGGAAAGGAGAGGAATGTGGTAACTACATGTAAGGTGGTCCAGAAAGGAGGGGGTCGCTTGCGTTCACTAGCATGGAATATTGGATACATAGGACCATGGCATTTATTTATCTGGATCAAATAGATCAAGAAGAAAAACAAGAGTAACTTGGAGTCTGCAACAATCTAGGCCTGAAATGGTGCCCTGAATTAAGAAAATGCAAAAAGAAAAGTAGTAGTTCCAAAAGCTCTAAGTAGGACATTTAAGACAACAGAGACAGAAAGGTAATTCCAAAAGTGAGTTTGAGTCACCACAGAAATTAGAACAAGAGACTTGTAAGGTAGGAGAGGAACTTTCTGGGGATGGTACTGTTGTCTATTTCCAAGGAGTTGTTACACTGTCATGGAGAAAGCCTTGAATGGGAGATGGGGACAGCCTTGATTGACAGGCCAGGCTTGTCCTGCCACAGCCATGGCACCAAGGGCTTGTTTAATTTTCTGCAAAATAGATACAACACGTAGTTCATCATGATGCTTTGAGAGTTCACTAAATATGTCCATGGATGTGCTTAAAAACTTATGGGCTCTTACCTGTGGAGGCTGAGTTAAAGTGAAATGCAAGTAGGAATACAGAATCCAAAGATAAACCTAGAGTCTGGCAAGAGGCAGCTAAAAGTCTGGGACCCATCTACCTATGTGTCCTCACTGCAGTGGAGGACCCATCTACCTATGTGTGCTCATGGCAATGAGAGGACCTGTCTACCTGTGTGTCCTCACTGCAATGGGAGGACCCATCTACTATGTGTACCCACTGCAATGAGAGGACCCATCTACCTGTGTGTACCCACTGCAATGAGAGGACCTGTCTACCTGTGTGTCCTCACTGCAATGGGAGGACCCATCTACTATGTGTGAACTCACTGCAATGGGAGGACCCATCTACCTGTGTGTACTCACTTCAATGGGAGGACCTGTCTACCTGTGTGTCCTCACTGCAATGGGAGGACCCGTCTACCTATGTGTACCCCCTGCAATGAGAGGACCCGTCTACCTGTGTGAACTCACTGCAGTGGAGGAACCCATCTACTATGTGTCCTCACTGCAGTGGGAGGACCCATCTACCTGTGTGTACTCACTGCAGTGGAGGGACCCATCTACCTATGTGTGCTCACGGCAATGAGAGGACCTGTCTACCTGTGTGTACTCACTGTGATGGGAGGATTCGTCTACCTGTGTGTACTCACTACAATGGGAGGACCCATCTACTATGTGTGAACTCACTGCAGTGGAGGGACCCACTACCTGTGTATACTCACTGCAATGGGAGGACCCGTCTACCTGTGTGTACTCACTGCAATGAAAGGCCTTATAGGAGTTCCATCAGCAGAACTACAGTTCCTAGCAGGTGTGTCTAGCTTCACACACAAAGGACACTGGCTACATGTTCTTTAAAAGACTCCTAGTCAACAGGACAGGCCTCCTCCTCTGTAGGGACAGCCTAATGCTTCTTAAAGCCTTATCTTTTGCAGATGGTTTCCAATAGACCAGTCCCGAATCGAGAATGATGTGTTTCTGAAGTAAAGCTTCATTCTGCTCCAAGGGCCAAGGTGAAAGGCAGCAGAAGGGATTCTCATTTTCTCCCCTTTCCCTCCATTCCTTCCTCCCTCCCTATCTCTCCCTTTTCCTTCCCCCATCCCCATCTCTTCCCCCCCATGTATATATGAATTAATCAGGTTGTACCTTATCATCTGTGTGAACTAGCAAATGGAGTTCTTTGAGCCTTCATGTCCCCTAAGTACAAAATCAGAATGTTGCCTACTTTAAGTAGCACAAGTGGAGCAATTAGGAAAAAGCCTGAAGACCACGGAATATTCAGTTTACATCACACCACTCTCTGCCCTTCCTGCACCAACCTCACCCATCACCACGAATGGAAAACCAGCCAACACAGGCACAAAAGTGGAGAAACATCACTTCAGTGCTCAGCGTTAACATTCTTTCACCGCCAGAAGGATCACCCTGGCCCCAGTAAACAGGCATGGCCTCGGGGAGTGCCACCTTCAGACGACATGAACTCAGCCCGCGTCACCACCTCTCGAGGTCCAGGAGCCTCTCCCTCTGAGGGCTACAGGGATCAAGCAAGTGTCTGTGTTCTACAGATTTCTCCTGAATGGACTCCAATCAAAACGTTCTTGGTGCAAGTGAGCCAGACTTGCCTATTACTTAAAAACCTGCTGGCCATAATTTTAGTTTTCTAGTCCTCTTTCCTGAGGCTTTTCACAAGTGGCATGATCCATTTGAAAAAAAATTCAGAATCCGTCATTCCTTCCAACATCCTCTAAGTTGTTACTAGCTCTGGGCAAGTAGAATTCAATCAAGCAAAAGGAGCAAGCACGCAATTTCTCTCTCTCTCTCTCTCTCTCTCTCTCTCTCTCTCTCTCTCTCTCTCTCTGTGTGTGTGTGTGTGTGTGTGTGTGTGTGTGTGTGTGTGTGTGTGTGTGTATAGTCTAGCTAATGAATTTACTAACTGAATTTTCCAAAGGATCAAGAACACTTGTCTGCTCATCGTCACTGGACGCCACTCCGACACCCCCTCACAAAAGTGCAGGGGAAAATCACCACTTTCGTGGACATGGATTCAAGACTGAAGTCACCTGGAAAGTTCCTCCAGGGAATGAGAATCTGAGCTGCTGCAACTGTCCCCCATGTTAACCATCAGGAAGGCCCGGGGAGAGCATGCTGCTTCTCCAGAGCAAAGAGCCACTGCTATTCTTCCAAATGCATGCTTTCTTCACCAGGACATCCAAACGCCCCAACACACCCGTGACAGGAGGCACTGTGCCCGTGGGGCCATGCTACCTCAACTTTGCCCTTAAAACTGTTCTCTTAATGGGGCTGAGAGAGGAAGTAAAGCGAGGAATCATCAAGGAAGGTTGTTGGTGTGCATTCCAGTTCCAAGGCAGGGCAGCATGGGGCTGTGATTCACCAGAGGCATCCCTGACAGGCAATCTCCAGAGAAATGATGAGAGGCTGCATCCGGGGAACGGCTCAAGTAAAGCAGCCACAATTGCTGGCTAGAGAAGCCAGCCTCTCCTCATTGGTAACATGTGCAGGCAAGCCAAAAGACTGAGGCCTAGGGAACTTTACAGCTGTGCTAAGGGAGGGAGAGGGAAAACCAGTTCTTAAAACGCTGCAGAGAGGGTCCACTTGGGGACATAAACCTCAAGCACCCAAAGAACTCTCCATACCATGTACTTCGCAGAGATCTCAGATTTGCCCACGGAAAACTACCAAAGCAACCTTCTTCACGTGATGGTCTGATCCGAAGTCCTCAAAGCACCCAGCACCTCTCCTAGAGGTGAACATCTCAACACACAATATGCAGAATTCTCTTTTTCCATAGCTAGATAACAGTGACTCAGAGCTGGCAGCTAAGAGAATGGGTTCGTGCAGGAGCCCAAACCTGTCCAGTAACTCAATAGCTGCTTCTCCTGCACGTGCCTGTCTGGATCTTAAAAGGATGAGTGTTCCTATAACCTGCCACTCCCTTCTGAGCATCATTCTCGGCCTCTTACTTGCAGGATTTCCATATTCCAATACTGTACTATCTCTAGATAAAAATAATATTGAGCTGGTAAAGAAAGATTTTTTTTTCTCCTGCTGCAAATCTTCTCACTTATCAGTTTATCTCTGGTCCTTGCAAAAGGAATTTAAAGTCCCCCCCCCAAAAAAAACAAGTGATAAAAGTCCAAAACATAGACACAGGCTACAGCAGGAAAGGCAGCTATGTTACAGCAGAAAGGAAATCTCTGCCAAAAACAGTTTCCATGTAGAAGTTCACTATATACCCTCTAGCTTCCCCTGCCAACTTGGCTCCAGAAACTTCACAGCTAATCCATCTGTGGATCAATGCACAAGAACATACTCAGAAAACCAGGTAAATGCCTACAAAGAGGACGTGTGGGATAAATGCAATGGTACTAAATACAGCGAGGGCTGACTCCAGCTCGTTAGCAGTTGCTATCTTTGAGTATTACAGATACAAATGGCAGTGGCGACATTTCTTCTCTTACCTGCTGCAGGACAAAAATACATTGCATCTCTATTTATAAAGAACTATTCCAAGAGGAAAGAGAAAATATGGGGTGGGGGTGGGGGGGGTAAAGAAACATTCACTAGATGATCGTGGGGCTAGAATCAAGCCAGACCCATTTTCAGCCACCTGCAGTAATGACTAAATGCTGCCACATGAATTTCTGATCACAAAATGAGTAGCTCATAATCACAGAATGAACAAGATTCTCTTTACTCTGATACATGAACTAAGCCCAAAGATTCACGAAAAGATGTGCCTACAACACAGAAAAGGCTGCTGTTATGGTGAACACAACTTATTACAACCATAGTTCACATCTGACTACAAATTCCCGGAAACCGTTAAAGTCTGGATGCAGGCACACTGGTAGAGCTGCCTGTCTCTGAAACTGCCTGTTGGTGACTTTGAATAGATGACAGGGTCTATAAGAGGCTCGCTCTAGCTCCATCCCTCCCTTCATGCTATGATCCCCATACTTTCTGTTCTCAAGTGTGTAGGGTTCTGCATCCTGCAGGTGTGTCCCTACGGAATCGTTGTTTAAAATCTAAGTAGCCGGCTCTCTTGTAGTGAAAACACACACTCCAGTGAAGGTAATTAATATACCTTCCTTCTAAATCATACTGCTGCGCTTCCCATTTTTCATTCTCTGGCATTCAAACACCTTAAATTGTAAGTGGTCTAGGACAGAAAGGTACACATGGGACCCCTCAAGCAGGAGAAGCAGTCAGTTCAGGGGAGGTTCTGAACTGAGCTCATACTGGGAGAATTCTCCATGGTCTTTGCAACCAACACCAGCACAATGGCCCAGCCTTCCTTTCAAAGCATGCTGAATAAGCTGCAAAGCCCCAAGGAGAGGAAGCCATGAACCCCTTCTCTGCCTCTTTCCAGCCTACCTCCGGTGAAATTCCACACGCTGGGCCACACTTCTGCCCCTGCACTCTCCCAGGTTTCACAAGGTGACTGTCCTTCAGCCTGATGCCTTTGGTCTCTATCTTCACCAGCCTCACCCATTTCTACCCTTCCTCTGCCCTCTCATACGGACTTTGTGAAATCTGTAATGCGCCACATCTGGAATGCCCGGTGATTTCAAATCACCGCCATAGACACCTCTCCCCAAGCTGAGAGCCTTGAAGCACTCTCTCTGCAAAGGTCAGTGTCTGTCATGGAGATTCTAGGGGGGCTCTGAACCAAGTTCATTCTCTATTTCTAACTCGTTTTGATTCTTTGTTATTCTCTGCTTCAAACACAACTGGCATATGTTATCCTAATGTAAGGGGAAAGATCACACAATAACAATCAATCAAGCTAAAGAATTTGCCACCCCTTCAGCACAAGTGACCAACTACCCCCAGCAGCTGCCTGATGAGGCACATACACTTTGTACTCCTTCCCTGGGCTGGCACATGAGAGTGACTAACACCCAGATACAACACAGCCATATGACTGTGGGTCCTTTCTTCTCTTCATGGACCCTGTCAATGTCTCCCCATTTCCAGACACAATGTTTCTTGGCCAAGATCAGGCATAACACTATACTGGTTAGAACACCCACGTTGTAGAGTTGCTATTTTGGAGAAGAAAAAGTCACTCCTTTAGATTGTAAAATACAGAGTCCTGGGTGGACAGCTTGGCCAGTATAGGAATTTACCACCCAAGCCTGGAGACCTGGGTTGCATTCCCAGAGAACCACAAGGTGGGAGGAGAGAACTGCCCTTTGACCTGCTCAAGTGCACCATGGCACATGCACCCCATCCCAACACACACTAAATTGTTGTTTTTAATACAGAGTTCTGAGGACAGGAGTATTTAACCAGTTGAGGCTGGGTGAGTGTGGAGAGTAGCTCGCCATGGAGAAGACCTTCTTTTGAAGCCCTAAGCAGGTAGACAAGTGCAATGAACTCCATAAAAGAGGGTTTGGGACAGAACAGAAAGTTAGAAAACAAACTCTCTATTCTGCCAATAACCCTTTTTGCTCTAGGCAGCAGAAGTTTAAGGCAAACACAAACACATTCTCAGTCAGGGTTACTCACTGTGAGCTGCACTTCTGAGCCAAGGTCCACTGGACGGGACCTTCTCATTTATCAGGAGTCTTGCAGCGCCTGCCACAATGCACCACATGCTTTCAGTCAGCACTGGTGATGGCTGGCAGTCCCTTCAGACTCGGTCTTTTCTAAGTGCTGGCGAGATGACTATTCTCCAACACAGTCTACATGATATCCCACTTTACTGCAAATCCCTCAACCACAGGGCCCAACTCTAAGGTGAACTGCCGCTTATCCAGTGGAGCTCAGATGACTCATTCCAACTTAGTTCATCTACTTCTATTCCTTTATTTTTTCAGTGCTGGAGATCAGATCAGGGCTTTGCACATGCTAGATATCAATCTGCCACTGAACTATCCCTACACACACACACACACACACACACACACACACACACACACACACACGTACTTGAGTGTGTGTCTACATATATATGTGTAGTGTATGTGGGTGCATGTTTGTATGTGTGCACATGTGTGCACAAGAACAAATGCACTTATGCACACAGAGACCAGAGGTGGACGTCTGATATTCTTCTCTATTGCTCTCCACCTTGTTTTTGGAGACATGGTTTCTCCCTTGACCTAGAGATCATTGGTTGGCTAGACTGGCCAGTGAGTTCCAGGGACCCATCTATCCTCACCTCCTCCCACCCCAGCACGAGGTTACATGCACACGCCATCACATCACACCGTGTTCTTTTTATGAGTGCTGGTTAGGCCCTCATGCTTAAGTAGCAGATGCATGATGGACTGAACCATCTCCTCATCCCCACCCTTCCATTTTCTGTAACAGGATCAAGCTGTACAGTTCAAGCTAGCCTGCAATGTCTGATCTTCCTGCCTTAGTTTTCCCAGTGATGGAAGTGCAAGTGTGTACCACCATGCCTGCCTCAAACAATCTTGATACCTAAAGGCTTATTACTACAATGTCATCTCCTGCGAATGATTGTTTGATAAGTCAAACATTTTCCTGTTCTCATCTGAAAAATAAAACTTGGCCCTACGAGATGGCTCAACAGGTGGAGGCCCTTGCCACCATGCCTGATGGCCTCAACTGGATCCTTGAGACCCACATGATGGAAGATGAGATACAGCTGCCATAAGTTGTCATCCTCTGACTTTCACATGTGCTGTGGCATGCTCCCCCAACACATGAAATAAATAAATTTAATATAATATAAATTTTTATATATCTTTTTAATTTTTATTTTAAAATTTTTGAATTTATTGGCTTTTTAAAGAAATTCATAAAATATATTTTATCATGTTCTTTGTCTCCCAACTCCTCCCAGGTAAATAAAAACTTGTTATTTTCCCTTTTCTGATTTTCTATATTGCTTTTACCTTTTACATTTTAAAGATGGAAAAACCCCACAATTGTCTTAATTTTGAAAGAACACGGGCACATACCAATCAAATCCAGTAATTTCTAAATGAATTTTGCTAAAATTAAGGTATATTATTGTAATCCACTAATGCAGTTAAAATTAGTAAGTATTTTCAATAATAAATAGAACTATAGAAGCAGTTAATCACAGGCTTTATATCTATATTTGCTTAATCTTTTAATATTATTGAAACGGTCTAGCCATTTGAAAAACCCCAAGTAAAATATAAATGCAATAGAAAGTCACAATCATCACAAAGCCACAGATGAACCCCAAAAGGGTTTCTGAGGAATACCACGCTGGGAAAGGCTGAGCAATGACCTGTGGAGGGTGCGATACGCAGCATTTTCCAGTTTGTGTGCTGCAAGTATGCTCTCCAATTCCACCTGTCTAACATGAGGTCATCCATCACACGGAAAGAGGTGGATGCAAGTGGACCCACCCGATTGGCTGCTGCACACCCCTGGATATGATAGACAAATATGGCAGCCTCTTCCTGCCTGAGGCCTTTCCAATCTATTGTACCTTGGATATATAACAATACAAACCCATATGTTCTATTCACATTTATCTACCTGGCCCTGGATAACAGCATTTTTTGCTCTTTAGGGGATGTGAAATTCAGTAGGAAAAGCGTTTTCCCTTGTGACCCACTCAGCATATACATGTGCAGTTGAATCAACACACACACAGGATAGAAGCAAAACCTAAACAAATAAACACTCGCTAACTTACAATACACGAAAATGTTCTCCTCTCTCTCACCTTATCACTAAATTAGACTCATACCTCCTATTTGGGCTGTGACCCAGAGTTTAAAAAAAAAAAAACATTTCAGCAGCACAGACTACTAGCTTACAGAAGAGGGGGTTCTATACCATTTGCCCAAGCCATTACTATGTCTGGTAATAATTATGAAGATCCAAGCAGGCAAAGGAATTTTCCCAGATATCCAAGAACTATGGTTGCTAAATAATGCCTCAGAGCAAGTGGATAATTCATGCCATCAAATCAGGATGGTTAACACTTGACGCTAAAAGCTAGACAGTCCTTCCAAGACAGCTACTCCTTCAGCAGAACTGACAATGGGCTCTTTTAAAACTTGTCTTTCCTCACCACTAAGGAAAGTTCAGCCCACTGCTCATCAAGGTTTTGTGTCCTTGTTTGCCTAGGAAGCAGATCTGAGTGATCACCATTTCCCCCTTCCCTGGTACCATTCCCTAGCTGCACTGAAAGATGCCATGGTTCCTTCCAAACATCTAAAGAGCAGAGCTATGTAAATACTGTTAGTAAAGAGATCGAACAGACGTAGTCTCTGTAACATACATTGACGCCAGCTTCCATAAGAGCCAGAGACGCTAAAGAGGTGAGGCCAGCCCTCCGGAAAATAAGATCTGAATGTAGTCACTTTCCCCATCAGCACACTTACACGCAGCACGTTCTCTACAGGTGCTGTGGAATGCACACTACAGTTACCAGACAATGCAGTTAAGCATCCTCACTAAAACACACACCCCCATTAATCATCTCGGTGACAGTGCTCCAGTTGAACATCATGGGGATTTCCTCCCCTTCTTCATCATTTATTTGCCAATATTTCCTTGTTATGAATATCCCCCAAGTGACTATCCTCAGCCGTCACAGCTGTGCTGCCTACTGTGTCTCCCTTGGCTGCAAATAACACCGACTCTTAAAACAACAACAACAAGGAAAATCCCCTGCGATGATTCCTATGGCGAAAGGAGAGGCCTTACCAGAAACCAAATCACTCATGGCCCACAGTGCTCCTCACTAACTGACCAGCCTCAGCCTTTAAGCAGATGGTAATTTCAGACAAATGAAGCTGGTTTAATTACAAATGAACAATAGCTGACTGCTGGTAGCCATTATTTGAAGGGTCAACAATCAATTGCTGCTTTAGTATGTCCTTGAAGGACCGCTTCCCATACAACAAAAGGCTTCTTCAAAGTGTCCACACACCACAAGAAAACCACGCATCACCAACAAATTACAGAAACCTAGCCACGAGTCTCAAAAAATTTGTGGGGGAAAAAAAACACGGAAAATAATATTTCATTGTGGTTACACCGATTCAGGTGACAAAAAGAACAGGGCTACCAATCAAGAAATAAAGCCAGAGATGAACCGTGGTAAATATGCACCCATGCAGTCATTACCAAGCACTGTTAGAAGCCACAAAGGCATGGAACCGTCTCGGCTTCTTCTAGGACCATATCCGCGTCAGTTCCCAGCCTTCCCAGCCACCAGCATTTCCAGATTGTCTTAAAAAGGGACACCGTGAAAGAAGATGCTCCACCATCAGGTAGAAGAATGAATGAGAGCAAAGTCCACCAGCTTGTACTCAGAATTTTTAGGGAGGGGGCTTTATTCTTTCCAAAAAAAAGTACAAAGACAAAATCACACCACCAGATACTTGGAAATCACATCAGGACTAACACCTTCTGAGCAATCATGTTAACATTACTTTACATTTTCTACCGGGAAATGTGATGTTAATCTCTCTTCCACCACTATTCCATAATTGTTTTGAAAAGCATTTATTTTTATTCTTTTTCAGAAGACTCCAACTGGACCATTTGGGGGCGGGGGGGTGGGGTGGGGAGAAACAAAACACAACTTCCTTCTTAGCAAAAGCAACAGAAATCAAACACTGATGTTTTAAAATGCCACTTCCTCCCCAGAGCAGCTTGTTTACTACAGCAATAGCAACAATACCTCATCACCCACAGTGTGGATGCTGTTAAGTAATGGACAGAGCAAAAGGCAGCAAAGACAGAGGACTCAACTTCAATTTAACTGTCCTGTAAGGTACATAGTAATTAGCTGCAAAGCTCTGAAATCTTAGCTAGCATGTTAAGTCTGCTACATGACAGTATAATTTGACTTCTTAAAGGATTATGCAAATTACAACTCATCATTCCATTACAGGATTGAAAAAAAGTGACAGCTAATTTATACATAACACACCTTTCAAATCCCTAAGATGCGTAGCACCTGTGCGATGTATTTTGCCGAGATTTTCTTGCACATAAGTACTTGTTTATTGCAATATAAAAAGGCTTACCTAAGAGCTTTAATACAACTACTTAAAAAAAAATAACCTTTTAGACCACAATTTCAAAATAATAGACTTTTTTTTTTTTTTTCTTTTCTTTTCTTTTTCCCCTCTTGATTTCAGAGGTAAATTTTTTGTTTTCATTTTGTTCTGTTTGCTTTGGCTCCTCCCCCGCCCCAAATCAATTCGATAAAAATAAGGTTTCAACAGAAATATAGTATTTGAATAGCTGGCAACCACAAGCACTGATGCACGAGCCAGAAGGCAGACTCACAAAGATTTCAACATACTTCTGGTAGGTAGATTCACAGTAGATTCCGTCATATCTGTAGATTTTCCTACATTCTGATTGGTTGGGCAGGGGATGCTGCGCAGTTATTCTGTAGAGGCATCAAAAACAGATAGACATGACTAGAGATTCTCTACAGTCAGGCGGAATGCAGGGTAACAAGTGTGCTCTAACAAGTGGAACCATTTTGCTCTTTCCCCTGTGGGCTCTCCTCAGGACTGTAACGTGCCTAACACCGCGGCCTATGAACTCCCACTTCAGAGAGCTGCCGTCAGAGACAAGCCTTTCAGTTCTTCATGGGGACAATTGTACCTTTAATCTCAGAGTCATAAAAGCAGAAGAAAAGCAGGACATAGGTCTAATGCTCAACTCGCTCTACAGCCCCCATGATTACTTTCTAAAGGAAATGTTAAAAAAAAATAATAAAAAACAAATGTCATTAGTGTTTTCGTTACAGGACTGTCGTTAATCCAATCATGCATTACGAGAGGAGGCAACTGTAAATTAGCTATAAAACCATAGTTGGGTTAATATGTTGTTCAGCTTTATTCAATTTATATGGCGTTTGTACACTGTTGGCTTCTAAAGGGATGTAATACAGCTTAAGGAACTGAACCCAATTAGGATTGAAAACAGAAGCAAGGCCATCGGGGGCCAGGGTTAGACCTTAACAGGCACCTGAGATGAGCTGATTACAGGGCTCAGGCTTCACGGCCGTTAAGGCAAAAGGGGGGAGAAGCTTACACGGTTTTCTTTGTATCACTTAAGCATATAAATTCATTGGAGACCCCCGGCTTTATATAGACATAAAAATGCTGAAAGGCATTTTCTGACCATTTCCTCCTGTTGAAAAATCTCTTCATTCAGGGGGAAAAGCACATAAGAAGCCTATCTTGTTTTATTTTAGTGGGAAGTCATGGAATTTAATCAATACAAAATATCAGTAACAGCACCAAGCAGTTTGCTCTAATAACTCTAACCGAAAGTAACAGAATATCTAATCTCCAAGACTAACACACACACACACACACACACACACACACACACACACACACACACACACACAATATCCCTTCAGGAGTAATTAAATCATGCAGTGCATCCCTATATTGTAAAAACTCAGACGACTCTTTTCTAATTTCTGTGTGTTTCTAATGTCATTAAGTTTACTTAATATTTCATAAAGTCCAATATACCTGGGGACAGCACTTTATAAAAAGTTAAGTTCTATTTTGGAGCTGTATTTATATGCTTTCCTCAGATATTATTTAACATATTCTCTGTGTTATAATCAGTCTGGCCCCAAATCTCTTATTAAATTTAGTCGGCCAACAGTTCTATTTATAATTAATCATTTGCCCCTTGTTTAAAGTGATTTTTAAGCCCCATTTGATTATTGCACTCAACTTCTAGCATAAATGTACTCATTAACTATCACCGGAATTCCAAAGGTTTTCATTAACCTATGTGATATTTCATTGTAAAGCTGATCCGGGAAAGCAGGAAACATAAACAGCTTGAAATGAAGAGCGAGCTGGTTTGAAAGATGCAATTACAGGGTCAACCTGACAAATTTGTTTGAGCCATTAAGTTTACGAAAACAAATTCTGAGAAGAGTTTTTAAGTAGTGACATCAGATGATATAAATTACAAATTTAAAAAACCGTATTTGGTGTGAGATCAAACTGAAATACTCCGCATTTTTACTGGGTATCTTTTCACGTTTAAACGTTGGTTTCTTGTAGTTTGCTCCTAACTAAAGGACTAAGAAGCATTTACATAAGAAGGATTCTAAGCTGATTCTCAACAATTCTGTAAATGACCTTGGAAGGGTATTGGGTAAAGAGACAGAAAGACAAACTAAATACAACAGACCATCACCTTCACTAACCCCCTTTAATGGCAGCCAAGGTTATAATGAAGTTTTGATTTTCCTGCTGCATACCACTGCAAAGACTATCAGGTGTAAAAAATCACAGACAAATATCTCCAGGAAACAAAGCCCCAAGGCATCATTTACTTAACACTTCATGTTACCCCTCTCTTGCTACAATGGATTATTAACCAAAGGCTTTTTTTTGAGTTCATTTTCTTCACCTGAATTTTGTTTTTTAAAGGTTAAACACTACCAGTAAAAAGTTCAAATACGCCTTTCAGTCGCGGAACTATTATGAACCACGGCGTCTGCCTATCAAACAGTCCCCGGTTCTTCTCTTCATGTCACTCCTGTCGAGATGGACTCATCATACAGCTTGGGGGAGGACTTAAGTGCATTTACATACATGTGAAACGTGTAAGCTATGACTAATTTTAACTCACAGGGCAGAATTTAAATAATTAGTTACAAGAAGTCAAACTAAGGGAAAAAGGAGGGAAGAGATGGTTAGAGGCAGAGTAGTAAATTGTTCCATTTTTGCAGGTAATCTAAATGCAAACTAGAAGCAACTTATCATGAGAATGGATTTTCCACCATCTGGTCAAATAACAGGGGATTTGTCTAGTGGCGAGCAAAGAATGGAATGATGTGAGAAAGATTAGCGGGCAAGTCCTACAGTTAGCTAAAATGTATTTTGTGCAAACAAGAACAGATGACGCCTTAACAATTACACCTGTCAAAAACTCCAGAAAGCAATCCATCTCTGAACAGCCCAGTTGAAAACAGGCTAGTTCATAACAAAATGAATTTTTTTTAAACAATTGCCAGCCATAACAGTTTGATGCATGACAAAGCTCGGGAAGCCGCAGTTCACGTTCAACTGAAACCTTAACTAACCGGACCCTGGTTTCCAGTGATAAGTAAGATATTAGACCCTCTAAAAACATCGAAACCGTATAAATGGCAGGTTTAAAAACCACAAAAGCAAGGAAACTTGAAATTCGAGACCGAAAATCAGAAATAAGAAACTGCCGTGGACATATATATACTTTGGGGCCCTTGTACTGCGGCCGTCCTACCACGGTTGACTCTTTCCTGATACAAATGTGCCTCCTCTGCCACAGGAACATTAGAAATGGAGGCAAAGACCAAACAGCTCATCTCGATGAGGTTCCACTAGTCCTTGGGAGTGATTGGAAGACATCAGGTTCTGTGACTATTTCAAGGGATTTTATTTCCTGGCTGGTCTTCATAAATGCTGGCAATTCTCTGGAGTTAAGATCTAGCAGTGTATTTGCTTGGTTTTCCCTTGTTATTTTAAGTTGATAGTGTGAACCTCTACAGTGGCCCAGCCTGCATCATCTCATATTAATCTTCACACTTAGGCTGTTCGGTCTGTCACATGCCCGAGAGATCCCATTATAATACACACAGCTCAGATCTGGATTGGCAGTGTATTTGGTGGTGGTGGAGGGTCCTTATTTAATGTGTATCAGGCAATATAATCTACCACAGATCAACACAGTCTAAAGACTGTGGTGTTTTACAATACACCTAGAAATACTTAGAATTCACTACCACCTTTTATTTTTGAATGTAACTGAATCTTGGCCATTCTCCTGGGGGATATTTTCTCATCAGACATCTGACCTGCAGAGGTTATGAAATTACATGAGATGTTCATTTAAAAACTACCTATGGTTTCCTTTTTACTTGTTCTATTGGGTTACTATTCTAAACAGCTATGCTGTACATACTTTTCACAGTTTAACTCCAAGAGTTTGGGGGGAAAGTCTTTCTACCATGGGAATTTGCTCCCTTTGGCTCCTCTATGCCCTGTAAACAACAATGACTAGCATTTCATGTCTTCCATGCCAGAGCTGGGAAGTTGCGTCAATCATACTAAACAAAATATTTTACCCATTAAGTTCTGATACCATCATCCATAGCTTCATGTGTAATGATATGGGTCATGCTGTTTCTCTAAGACAGAAAAGAGGTGTTTCAAGACAGGCTCACTAACACACTAATATGCTACACCTTGGTTAGTATGTGGCATTTGGCAAGTTACCTCTGAGAGGCTCAGCTTCCCATGTAAAAATGGGAAAAACAGAAAGTGTCTATTCAACAACCTGCCTACAAAAACTAAAAGAAACATTTGTGGAAATTGCTTAGCTCTGAACTTTCCCATATCAGTAATATGGTGAATGTTACTTTATAAGTAACTAATTATCCTACATGCCAAAGTTACTGGAGGGTTACTTCCTTTGAGAACTCCAGGTATAAACTAAGAAACTTGTATTCTCAGTGAGTCTTCTAATATGATATTTTAAGACTTTCTGCTTTAATGCTTCTTGTAGATACATTGATAATGTTTCATTTCATGATAATCCACCACCTCCAACCTTGACTTAAGTAATATAATTTCTATCAAAATCATTTGTTTACTTGATGAACTGTTTGCTCTTAGTAGTAATGTGCCAAGTACTAATGCTCCACTTTAGGAAATATGCAGGTGAGATGGAACAGAGGTTGGAGAATGAAGCTACGGTAAGTCCAGAAGCCAGAACCGAGAGGAACCAGATCCCATTTGAGAAGACCTAAGAATATCCAGCTTGAGACCCTTGAAACACTTGCAAAGGAGACTCATCTAGTATGAGCCCACAGAGATGCCTTAGGTCCAAAGTGCTGAAGACATGAAGAAACAGATTCTTGGCATCAGAGGCAAATGTCCAAATCTAGACAGGAAAGAAAGGGGGGGCTCAGGATAGGTCAGATTCTTGTTGTCATTAGTGTCCTAAGACAGTCCAAACTCCCACCTAACAGGATTCTTAAGCACCAAACCTGGAAAGGGAGACTCTCCTGGAACAGGGGAACTCTACTGGGACAAGGGGACTCTACTGGGACAGGGGGACTCTACTGAGATGGGGGCTCTACTGGGAAAGAGGACTTTTATCATAGATGGAGAGTCTGTGTCCAATCAGACCCTTCTGCCAGGTGGTACCAGACAGAAGCCCCTCAGCACTACAGGAACTCCTCTGCCTTTCCTTGTAACTCCTGACTGCTAACAAGCTCTACATGATAATAAATTGAAGGCCAAACAAACAAAGAGTCTAGCGGGGCAACCGCAAAGCATCTGAACAAAGACCTAGTGCTGTATACCCATGAAGCAGACTAAGGGGAAGACAGAGATGAGGCCTTCTCTCTCTTCTCTTCTCACCTTCCCGATCTCGGAGGCTGCCCACATTTGCCCATTTGCTGGGAGATGTGTCTACATAATGTTTAGGATCCAAAGCTTTGAAACTAAACCGACAGCTACACAAATTTGAGCTTTGCCAAATGTGACATTGAAAAGAGGACACTGCCTCTCTGAATCTACAAGGACAAAAATAACCTTTTGTGCACATTATTGCAATGTAAGCCTGTATCATAGTATCTGGAATGAAACAAAGAACTGTAATCATAGTAACCACTAATTCACTTATTCAACACACTTTACAGCTATCTTTGTTATCATTGTGCAGGCACATCAAACATGGTCCCTAAACCCTACAGACATGTGTTCACATGGCCCAGATACCTGGAAGCAGAAACGATAACTTCAGTGAAACTGAGATGTGGCTACTCACAGAAGGGTAAGGTTGAGCCAGCTTTGAGCTGTCTTACAAGTTCAAAAAAGAGAACAGTGCCCTGAAAGAAGCTGAAATTCTTTATCCAAGTCTTTCTTCCTACATATGTATACACACACCATCCTCCTTCACCTGGGTGCTGTGTGCCTCTTAGATAGTGAAAGCCACAATGCTGGCCTGTTGATGCAATTTCTACCTATTAGGTGTCAGAACTCTGGACTGCAAAACTTCACAGTTGTTGGAGGCTGTCAGTGGGGAGTGTTGCTTAGCATCCTAGAAATACACTGACTGACAGAACCAAATCAGAACCATACCTGTACATAGACTTAAAAAAAAAAGCAGAATAAATTAAAAATGGAAGTACAGCATGGCCCATGTCACCATCCCACTGGTGGTAAAAAGTGAGTAGGGAGCAGCAGGCCAACAGAGATTGGGTGGAGACTTCCCAAAGCCAGGGCAGCTCAGACAGCTGCACCAACTGTAGAAACCATGTTAGAAAAGGCTATTCCTGGAGGCACAGCCTGACTTCAGGCACATAGAGTTAGAAGAACAATCCCCCATAGCATTCATCTAGAGTACTTATCCCACAAGGAGTCTGCTCCAGGAGTCAGCCCACAACACAGAGATGATGATATATGAATATATGAGGTTACCAAGTGTAGTCAATGACATATTTGTGAACATCTGATGGCCCTGCACACTGTCTGCACAATAGGCATGCTTTTTTTTTTATTAAAATGTTAACTCTAAATATGAGTAAATTAAAACATTTATTTCACACAACTAATGAGTAAGCAGACTCTGGCTTCTAGATTATTCTCTCCTAGGACCTTAAGTCCATACTTTTCCTCCAAATAACAGTCAACTTAGAAAGTGTTATCCCCAAAGCAAATTCTCCTGAAAGGTCAATTCTACACACAATCCCAAATAAACATTCCTAAATTCTTCAGATGGCATCAACTTTGCCTTTCACTAAAGCATAATATTCTATACAGTGATCCCAGGATGGACATCTTTCCAAGAAGTAAGAATGTTTCACACAACCCACACTTTCACTAAAGAAACTGAGACCACCACAATCAAGACACAGCAGAACCCTGAGAAGAAGCAACACAGCTAGATGCAGACTGATATCCTTCACACTTCAGGACACTACCAACTTTTTTTCAGTACCTAAGAAACCTGAGCTTTGTGTTGGGAGGGCCCCTTGACCAATCTCTCTATTGGGTCTGTTTAAATTGGTTGGGGATCCACATGTTTCTATCAACATTTTCCTTTAGTAGAACAATCATGTGTCCAAGGCTCATTAGAAATAACTGTAAATCACTAAACAGCTTCAAATACTTAAATGAAGATTTGCTCAAGCTCTAGCCCCTGATCTCACATAGTCTTAGTTAACAAGCTGCTTCCTTTCTAACTCTTGTCCTGATTAGGAAAGGATATTAGCATGGACAGGGGTTGGGGGTGGGGGCTGACATTTGGAAATAGAATTCAAATTTTCATTTTCATATTGATTATAAACTAATTTCATTAATACTGATTAGCTTTGTATAGAAGAAGTACTATAGGCACTGAAGTTGATTATTAAAACTATTAAAGTATCAATGGAAAGACAAGATCATAGGAATGATTTTATTCAGTAGCCACTACATCCTTCTTCAGGCCAACTGTAAGCCTTGGCTTTAAATTTTACCTGTTTACTAATGGGTTCCGGTTCTCCGTCCTCAGCTCCCATCTTAACCCCTATCCCAAACTCTGCAGTTCAGCCACGTCTACTTAGAACTTCCACCCTGATCTCTGGAATGCTGGACCCCTCCCTGTCCTGCACAAGTAGCTAGCTCTTCTACCACACTGAGGCTACCTCATCTCAGCTCCATATCTTTCCCCAGGTTTCAGCCCCACAGCTGGCTCTTAAATTTCTTCCTTCCCTTATTTTCTACTTCCCAGAAGTCACAAAGCCCTTCCATATTGTGCTCAACACATCTTTAGAATGGAAATCTTCTTTACACCATGTTCTGTTCATAGGCTACATGGATTGTCACTCCCAATCACCACGGCCTCCTTCTCCTAGTTGTCCTGATTTAGATTCACCTTCATCACTCCATCAGTCACACTGATGTCAAAAAGACAAGCGTTTTAAAAATCGGCATGATGACATCAAGCTATGGTCTGATGTGGAATGTCCCACAAGGGCCTGTGCCTTGGAGGACACTAAAGGCTTAGTCTTCAGGCCATATTACTCTTGAGAGGGGGGAGAAACTTGAAGACACAGTTGTGGTTTTTGTCACTGGGGCATGGCTGAAGAGGTCTGCGAGACCATGGCCTCTTCTTCACTCGGTTTAGGTTCTAGGCACGAAGTAAGAGGCTTGCCCTGGGACTTACTTCCTGTAATCATGCAATACCTTGCTATAGAATGAAAAGCAACAGGGCCAGAGATCATGGACCAGAGCCTCCAAAACTGTCCCCAAATAAGCCTTTGCCCTTAACCAGCTGTCTAAAGCTCACCACAGAAATGTACATGTGACTAACAGAAATTGGTATCCCGAGTCTTCCCAGAATCACGGCATGCCACTAAAGCTTGTCTTATTTTGGCTCACATGCACCTGCCCAACTTCCACATCTTTTAGCAAACCATCTTATCTCCATTTGAGTCTTCCAGGGTTGCCTTTCATGTGACTCTCCAAACTGACCTAGTTCATGACTGAGTTTAGCATCAGCAGGAGAGCACATGCTTCTTCATTCATATGCTATAAAAAAAAAGTTCTCCAGTAAAGCTTTGTTGTTTGATTATTGCTAAAGTGTGAACTCTAAGTGACAATATGCTTTACATTTTATACTTTCATTTCTAAAAACTGTGGAAGAGATAACAAGGACAGTGAATATGTATAGAAATTTGGATCCATGCTTCTGCTTTGTGGCCCAGATCCTTAATATTCAAAACCACCCCCCAAAAAGCTCAGAAAAGGCAAGTCATGTCATCAGGTGATAGACATCCATCCCAACTCAGACCAGGTTTCCTCTGTAGTACAAAGGCTCTTAAAATAAATGCATCTTCCATTAGGGCAGTGGTTCTCAACTGTCCTAATGCTGTGACTCTTTAATACGGTTCTTCATGTTGTGGTGACCTCAACCATAAAGTTATTTTTGTTGCTACTTCATAACTGTAATTTGGTTGCTGTTATGAAGCGTAATGTAAAATCTGTGTTTTCCGATGGTCTTAGGCGACCCCTGTGAAAGGGTCATTGGACAACCAAAGAGGTTGCAACCCACAGTCAGAGAACTGCTGCATTAGACGATGAACCACTTTCTACATAGCCTTAAGACCTAACTAGAGTCTCCTTGTTGCACCTTACCTCAAGCTATTTTAGTTGCAAAAAATAATCAGCTCAAAGGAATGACCACAAGACCCTTGTCATTCTTTACCAATTGAACTATACTTAGTAACTCTCCTGACAGAAACAAAATGAGGCCTCAAAAGTAGATTGTATGAGGTTCATCTCTACAAGATTTTAATAAATCCAAGGTAAAGACTACATCCTACCATTAGCCAGAGGGCTGCTTTGTTAACTAACACGCTAAGGAAGCACTTAGTATTCAGGTTTTGGATCTCTTGCTAGATAAATTAGAATTAAAATGATTTCGTGATTCAGACCAAAAATAAATTAAGAAATGGAAATTCCTCCAACCAGATTATGACAGAGGAAAACACTTCACATGTAACAACTCTTAATTACTGGAGGTCCAAACCCAGGACTTTACAAGTAAGTACTAAGCAAGTACCCTACCACTAAAGAACATCCCAGCCCATATCCTAAAATTTAAATTCATTTTCTCTCTCTCTCTCTCTCTCTCTCTCTCTCTCTCTCTCTCTCTCTCTCTCTCTCTCACACACACACACACACACACACACACACACACACACACACACACACACACAGATAAAAAGCAACTTTTGAAACTTTTTTTTTTTTATCCTGGATAACACAAAGGAGCCTAGGAATCTGGACTTTGGTAGCCATGGTAACAGAGCTACATAGTCTCTTTTGCAGATAGGCATGGCCATGTGACTACATTCTTCCTAATACAGGAGGAGCTGGAATGAGTAGTTCTTCATGGGCCGAGACACAGGCACTGGCTGTGCCCTGCCCTAACTTTCCTTTCCTAGGAGTTGTTCAGAAGTAATCAAACTACCAGCTTTGACTAGGTAGACAAGAAAAATAGTAATGGCAGGGCCACCTTCACCTGGGGCTGTTAAATGATGGCAGGTAGACTTCATGTTCTTTCAGCTACTACATTTTCTGTAATTAGACCCTCCGGATTTCATCTGATAATGTACCTAGCCAACTTCTCTACTCCTACCCACACTGCGCAAGCCAGCCCTTCTGTAGTCTGAGATTCCTTTGCTGTATCTACTCCTCTTCTGAGCTACCAGCATCCTCCACATCTAGCTCTATTGCAATGTTCCTCCTGGGCCAATTAATAATTGGTTTACCCTGCAAATTCTAAAGGAGGACTTCATCCCATGTTACATCATGGACCAGTTTAGAGCTTAATAAGTTCTAAATAATCAAGTCAAACTGAAAAATACCCAGTCTTCCCCAAACTGACTAAAAGTAAAGATTTGTTATTACAAACATCCATCTGGTCACACTCAACAGTAACTGTGCTATGTACATATTAGAAGAAAGGTCCAAGTATTTCAAGAATTGTGACCTTCTCTCCATCAGAAATATGAACAAAATATTATGGTTGTTATGGTTTAAATGCATAAGGGTAGTAAAGACTGAAAACATACCCACAATTAAGTGGAGAAATGAAATGACAGAGAAAAGCCTTGGATAAATCACTTTAAATTATCAATTGTTATTTAATGTTAATCATTCTGTTATTAAAATTAATTGTTATTAAAATTAATTGTGAGAGGTTATGGTAGTTTTGGTCTCCATTTTTTCAGTTTTTTTTTTAAAAGAAATCCCCACCCCCGAAATAATTTTTCACATTACCTCTGTTTAACCTCTGACCTGGACATGACACTGGATTCCATCGTCTATGGAAAGATACCGTATTAAAGCCAAATAAGAGATATGCTATGTAGGAAGATATGTGAAAGAAAGAAAATAATAGTTAAGACAATATGAAGGAGATTAGAACACATTTTTTGGATGTGTCTTTTTTTTTTTTTTAATCTGAAAATCTTACATCTTCTGACAAAGATTTGCAGATTTTTAAAAATTTCCCATCCACCCTTTTGCTGGAGCATAGCAGCATTTTTTCCTCATGTGAGCTACTGTGAGATTGTTAACTAGAACTGAGACTTTAGAAACTGTGACTGTTTAACCCTGTACACTAATTCTGTGCCTCTTTCCCTCTCCCGAGTCCCACCAAGAGTTAACAGTCTGGTCGTGCTGTTCTCTCTGGTCCGGAGGAGGGGTAAACAGCTAAAAGCACAAGTAGTCTTGACACATGTATTCTATTCATTACAACAATTAAATTTACAGAGTTAGACAAATGCTCGGGAGAATCCACTTCCTCAAGTTTGATTTGGGTTGAAGCCAAAACATTTCAGCTTTGGTACTCAGGAGTATTATTTAGAAGATAAATTGCCTGATATCAGATTTTGGAAAAGGTAGAATTACCATCAAGTCTTGTTATACAACAATTCATTGGAGGCAACATACCCTGTATTATTCAGTTTTGCTTATCATAAAAAAGGATTACTACTAAGGAGAACTTAATTGGAATAAAATATCACTGAATTATAGTTTAGTGTAGCGTTACAATCATAAACAGACCACCTCCTTCTCCATGAAGAAAAGTTTTATCTTGGGGTTTTATTCCACTGATGCTCTGTAATATATTTAGAAATATGTTCTTATCATAAATCTTTTAACACCAAAGTTGACTATACCAACGAGCAGGAGAGCTTCCGTATTGATCCTCCACTTCTTTTGAATGACAAAAATGGTTTCAGCTTTCAGGGTGGCAATTTCTCAAAAATAAATTTGAGTGGAGGAGATTACATTCAACTAAAACTCCATTACGAAGCAGCAGCCGCAGCAGGGTAATAAAAAGTACTTTTCTTGGGTATATTTGAGATCTGTACATATTTTCAGATTCTTTCAAGGTCTTGATACAGCAAGATTTATTAGCACTGTCTTCTTTAAAGGAAAAAAAAATGGCCTCATGTAAAAGTTTGTGTTTTTCTGTATCAAGAATTCACACGTCTGTGCTAACCTGTCTCAAAATAGCTACTGTGAATGGAAGGCCTTTCTTTACTTGGTTAAGCTGAATTGCCATCAAATTAGAAGTATAATTTACTATCTTTTTTCTGGAAAAATTCAGTACAGATAGCAGACTACAACTGAAATGCTAAAAGCATGATCACAGATAATGTGAATGTCAACATCAAGCTGACTCACAGTGGCTGAATGAAGTGCCATGTTGGAGAGACAAGATACTATGATGTATGCCATTAAATAAGACTGGGAAAGGAACAAGAAATATGTCTCGATGGTACTGACTTTTATTTTGACAATTTTCTGTGTCAACTTGGATAGTTCTATCAACAAAATTTTCACATAATGACCTGCAAGTTCCTTATACATTGGGATAGATGGATGTGTTCTCACGGCATGTGATTATCCGGCTCATTGTGAGCACATCTATCCACTTACACAGAGGACTCCACACCCACAATGTAAGTGTCCATTTGCTCCTTTTCTCTCCACATCTGATGTCTAATGGCTGTGCTTACACAAACCATCTAGTTAGAACATCCCCGCAGGTGCAATGAAGACCTAGTGTGTCAAGGACTGTCCTGCCTGGATGGATAACAGCCGCTTCTACAGCCAACAGTTCCCCAAAGACCCAGCATCACACCCATGACATGCAGGCACACAATACTGCATGGTCTGCCTTCGCTAGGCTGCTGCAGGTGTTTCAGAAACTTTCACTAACCTTTAAAAACCACTTTTAATGTGCCCCAAAGAGGAAAGTGTAACAGATTCGGGAAACGAATAGGATGGGCACTTAACTTCCTTTTTTAAATATTTTTATTAGTATACAGTCATTATACAAAGTGATGAATTTTATGACATTTTCACTCAAGAATGTCATCTACTTTGATCATATTTACCACTCTTCATTATCCTCACCTGTTTTCCTCCCTCTCTTGCTAGTCTTTCTATCCACCAAATCTCCATTCTATTTTCACATGTGTGTGTGTATGTGTGTGTCTGTAACATATGTATATGTAAAATCTAGGTTTCTCATATGAGAGAAAACAAGATATTTGTCTTTCTGACAAATTTCACTAAATAGGATAGTGTCCATCTTGAACCATATTCCTGCAAGTGACATGATTTTGTTCTTTATGGCTAAATATAACTCCACTGTGTATATATACTATTTTCTTTATCCATTTACCTGTTCCTACATGCTTCAGCTGAGTCCATACTGTGACTGTGTGATCAGAGTGGCCACTAAGAGGGCTGTGCAGTTATCTCCGAAGTATGCTGTCTTTGGTTTCTTCCAGTATTTTCTCAGGAATTGTATGACTGGGTCCTGTGGCAGTTCTATCCCTGTTCTACCTCCCTACCTTGAAGGATGGCCTTCAGATGTTACACTTTCAGTTTTCTAATTCAAATGATGCATGTTACTCCATGTTGTGAAGAAGTCAACATTGTCTCCCAAATCACAGGGTCTCGGGGGTTGACTTCATGGTCTTCATTCATGGCTGTGTACTGAAGTATATATGTTCATGCCTAATAAACATTGCTTTTGAATGGCACTGACCTGAAACCAACCTGGACTAATATAATTTTTATTAAATAGAACAATAAACAAATCACTGGATACATTAAACTAGATGATATATAGATATAGAGATAGAGATAGAGATAGAGATAGAGATAGAGATAGAGATAGAGATAGAGATAGAGATAGAGATAGAGATAGAGATAGAGATAGATATCAAAAGCCTGCAAGAGCTGGAGAGATGACTCAGCAGTTAGAACATATACTACTCTTGCAGAGGACCTGAGTTCAGTTCCCAGCACCCATGTTGGGCAGCTCACACCCACTGGTAACTGCAGCTCCAGGGACTTCTGGCCTCCATGGGCACCTACCTTCACATGCATGTACCTCTACACAGGCATACACCACACACAATTTAAAATTTTTTAAAAAGGAAAACTTTTTAAAAGAATGGTCTACGACAGCAAATGCCTAGCTCTAGAGATCTGATATCAATGAACGACCCTCGCCTTCACCTTCCCATCCACCCAGAAAGCTCTGAACTGGCAGGCAGCTAACTCCAGGCCACTTCCAACTTCTGTCATGGACTTCCACAGCAGCCTTGCTAAAATCACTTATGTACTCTTTGTCAAGACCTACTTGCTTAAAAGGGTCCATAAGTAGGTGAGATGCTTGGAGGAAAAAAAACAAAAAGAATTAAAGATTTGGAAAATGTACATAATGTATAATGTGAAGGGTTATTATTAGTGTTGTGGATACACAAGTGTGTGCCTGGAAAGGATGTTAACAATAATCACACTCACTAACCTGATTTGGTAGGTGAGAGAATGGGGTGACAAGAGGTTCAGAGACTGAATGAAGTCCACAGCCACCACAGGCAGGGTGGGTAGGAGTCCACCTCAGGACATTGACGTCCTCCCGTCTGATATTACACTCCACTTCCAGGATGGAGAACTATGGCCACAGATGCATAGACCAGTCCTGGGATGTAGATGCTTGTGTATGGTAGAGTATCACTGATGATAAAACTTGCCATTCTATAGACCTTTTGTAGAGTGTATGTGCCTTCCGCTATTATATTACTTGTTTGTTGTTGTGATAAAACACCAGACAACTTATAGCAGAGTTCGTTGGAGTATACATGTCCAGAGACATGAGTCCACTGTGGTCGGGGAAGCTTGGCAGCAGCAGCTGGCATGGCCACAGAGGCAGGAGGATGAGAAGTCGCATGTGAGCCACAAGCAGGACACAGAGAACGAATTGGAAGTAGAGTGAGGCTATATGGTCTCAAAACCTTTGCCCTGTGATACACTTCCTCCAGGGAGGCCACACTTCCTGACCCACGCCAAACAGCACCACCAAGGCGGATCAAGTTGTTAAAAATCATTAGCCTCTGGGGGACATTTCTCACTAAAATCACTTCAATCATTAAACTGATTTAACTTTAATAACATTAAGAAAGACATGAGAATGACTAATTTTAAAGACTTCTTTTTATTTTTAATTGAGTGTATTTGTGTGGGGGGGGGGCTGCTATGTGGATGAGTAAAAGTATCCATGAAGGCCAAACGCTTTGGATCCTCTGGAGTTAGTTACAGGAAGTTCTGAGCCATCAAACATGAGTGCTAGGAACTGAGTTCAAATCTTCCGCAAGAGCAGTAAGCACTCTTAATCAATAAACCATGTCTCCAGCTCTGGTTTGACCTATTTTATACACGGTTGTTAAGTCAGCATCCAAAAGTCTGCTCTGATCTCCATTCCATTCAAAGATGTCTGAGAAACTCTACTCCTACACATGGCCCCTCTGCCAGCCTTTTGATTTCCAGTCTGACAATGTAAAGCTACCCAGCTAGCTAAACAGGTATTTTCTTAACATACATGAAAACATCTCTTAATTCCTAGATAAAAATTAATTTCTCCAGGATATAAGGGGCTGAGAAACAGCTGAGGATACAGAAGAGAGGGGCGTTTGTGGAAGAACAGTGGTGTGATCATGGCACAGTGGGGGCATGTACAGAAATACTGTGCTGGAACTTACTAATCTGTATAATTAATATGTGCTTATAATGATTATTATAACAAAATAATAGGACAGGGGGATCTGTGGTTGGTATGTAAAATGAATAGAAAATCTCTTAATAAAAAAATAAAAAATAAAAGAAAAAACAAAACAAAATATAGTAAGCTCATTCAACGGCCTCATGAAAGTGGCTAAAATGCCATGGAAAGATGTTTCTACTTCCCCCATCCCATTACAAAGAACCAAAATGGGGAAAATCTCCACCTGTTAGTGCCATTTCTAGACAGTCAAAAGTCTAACAGCCAAATGCTGGAATTTCATTAACTGCAGAAACACTTTAATAAGAAACCAAACATTTGTCAAATGGCCCCTTCTTACTCCAGGCCTTTAAACTTCACATTAAAAATATTTTCCCAAGAAAACAGTATCTAGAGCCTCGGAAAAAATGCAATAGCTCACCAAACAGAATTCACTACGGAGATGACCGAGACTGTAAAAATGTCTTGCTCCCTTTCTCTCTCAAGCCAAACTTAGGCAGAGAAATGGAAATGCCCGTTCCCGGGCCCCGGCAGGCAGCCTGTACATGTACCATGCCTGCTATTCAAAGTGTTTAATAATAGAGGAGCTTGCACTTTCGTGTAATTCATAATTAGAGGACGACGGAGACGGCATTCTTTAAAATCAAGCCTTTGTTATCCACACCAGTTTTCGACAGAAGCTGAGAATCATCTGTGAGCTGTGGCAGACCCAGGCTGTTCAAAGCAATTGCTGTTCAGCATGAAGGCTGCAATGGAGGTCACCAAGCAGGTCAGGAGGAAAGATAGTGTATCGATTTCACACCAGGAACAGAGGCAGAGCCGGGGCCCACTGTTGCTGTGCGTGATGTATTTCACTTCTGTCCAAGGCACATTTCATTCCCGTCCACGAGGGGGTGGGGAGCAAAGGGCAGTGGATTTCACACTGAATCATGATGAATTCGGGACTTGTGGATTCCAGTAAATATCTTCTTCCTGGCATTAAGGGTTTCTGGAGCAGAGTGAGTATAATGGAAATTAAGTCTCCAGCCATAGAGAGAATGGACCTTAAGAAAAGGTAAGCATGCTATAGGAAGTTCATTTCCTCCACTTATGAAGGGGGACAGACGGGACGAAAAGCACACAGGGATGTAAAAGCATAAAATGTATTTAAGCAAGCATCTCTCATAATTACCTCCCAGCTGGCACCGTTTGTATAATCAGAATCGCACTGCAGATCTCTCAACGAGACATGTCCATTACCAGAGATAAACCTATCAAAAGACAATTCTTGGGTTTGGCCTCATATAAACCTTTGATGTCACAGATGGGATGTTGATGGCATCCAAATGTGCCATTTCGTGTTCCCACATCCTGCATGGTCTTCTAAACCATGATTCATTCTCAGCTCTAGAACACGATTCATTCTCAGTAAGGTCAAAGAATGGATGTTTACCAAACCTCACCCTAGTACATGCTGTCCAGTGACAGCAGGAACTAACATTTCTTCCCAATAAATGCTGTTAGATTACACCAGTGACCGTGTACTGTGGCCTGACTGTAACCATGTGCATGTTTCCTTCAGATTTCACACCAATGGGCATGGTTGAGAAAGTAGCCCAGCTGATGGGATGGCTATAATTCTGGACCACCAGGAAGTGGGACTGCCTTGGTCTGCCTTCCCACTTGGAAAAAAAGACTTTCTAGTGCACATACCCAACTTATAGGAAAGTCAATCCAAATGCTGTCAGGGAGGTAAATTACTTTCTGATGACAACAGCACTGTCCTTTTAAAACTTATTCATTTTTACTACATATACTGTGTGTGCACATATGTGCAGAGACATACATAATTATTTCTGAAACATTGTGTTTCCTTGTTTTGAAACAAACATTTTTTTGTTTTGGAAACCAAGATTTTATTAGGGAAAAAAAAAACACTCAGAAAACTTTGAAATCATCCATATCATTTCTCGAGCTAAACAGAGCCTGGGCATCCATGCAGGCCTCTTCCTGCTCATTTGCCCTGCTTTTCTCTTGATGTCCTTGGGGACTCAGAGATGCCACAGAAATGGGATGACAGAAAAAGCATATACTTCAAAGGGTTTTTAAACACCACCTCATTCATTCCCATGCCTCCTTCACCGGGGAAGGAAGACAGAGAGATAACACACTGTCTTTCTATCCTGCAATGGACTACTAAAACCTTTCGGGGATGTATCTCCAAACAGAGGAGAAGAATTGAACTTTCAGTTCCCGCAAAGTGAAGCTTACTTAACAAAACTGCTCAGGATAGAGAAGGTAATGGAACTCAAATGGCATGTGGCTTCTCGATATCAAAGTCTTTGAGACTGAATCCAAAGTCTAAGGCTTAGACATATACAGTGGTAGATCTACAGGGACCTGGGTTTGAACCCCACCACTGCAAAAATAAACAAGCAAAACATACAGAAACCTATAAGGAGAATCAATCAGTCATTGAGCAGGACTATCAATTTAATCCAGTTTAAAAAAAAATGTCAGATAACAAGTAGAATGGAAATTTTCTGTGAAACACCCTATGAAATTGGCCTGGCAGTTCACCGTTTCTTTGAGTGATTCTAAGGCACAGGTTCATCTTCCACAAATGTTTTATGGTATCTTTCTTCGTTATAAATATATGCCCGAGATTCTTTAATACAAAGAGTAGGACTCACTTCTCCAACAAATATTTTGGCTAGAGTTGTAATTCGAGTAATTGGGTATTTCAGTACATATTAGAACTCAGTAATATTAAGATGTTTAAACCTAATTAAAATAGTTCTCATATTCATTCCAAAGACAATAGTGAGATGCTGTGGGATGGTCTGTATGTCAAGTGTGTTGCTGATTGGTCAATAAATAAATCACTGGCCAGTGGCTAGGCAGGAAGTGTAGGCGGGACAAGGAGGAGAATAAAGCTGGGAAGTGGAAGGCTGAGTCAGAGAGACACTGCCAGCTGCCACAATGACAAACAGCATGTGAAGATGCCGGTAAGCCACGAGCCATGTGGCAAGGTATAGATTTATAGAAATGGATTAATTTAAGCTGTAAGAACAGTTAGCAAGAAACCTGCCACGGCCATACAGTTTGTAACCAATATAAGTCTCTGTGTTTACTTGGTCGGGTCTGAGCGGCTGTGGGACTGGCAGGTGAGAGAGATTTGTCCTGACTGTGGGCCAGGCAGGAAAACTCTAGCTACAGTGAGATTCTGTTTGGATCTTCTCCTCACTCTAAACAAGTGATGATGCATGCTGGCCTAGGAAGAAGTATGGGACCTAAGTGCATTCCAAGCAAAAGAAAAAAAGAAGTAGCTATTCAGGCTCCACTCAAAAGATGATGAAGCTAAGAACTCCATGCTACCTCAGAAGTCCTGATTTAAGCCCCATTTCCAGGCTGTGACATGGCTATGATGATGTTTCTGTAACATAATAATTATAATGCCCTGAAGGAGATACCTAGATCTGTGCACGGTAGCCCTTGAATGGGTCGGAAACAGAACCGATGTGCAGCATATTCTTAGGCAGTTTGTTTCACCCAGGTACCAGGAAACATGTACACTTTTCTCCATCAAAGAGTCTCTTCTGGTTTATCAGAAATGACCTGATCTTTTCCTGTCTTCATCTTTCTCCCCATTTCAACCTGGAAATAGAAAAATCGCTTCTTGCCGTTGTATGTGATTATTAACCATAGTGGTAATAGGGCTATACAGAAAATTATTTTGTACTTTTAAAATTCTCAAGTTACCTTTCGGAAGCTCTCTACTTCAAGTGTGACTTACCACAATAATACAAGTCATACTGTGCTTCATTTTGAAAAGCTATGACAGTCAGGAACATGGCTTCTATACTTTCCCAGCATCTTCTGTCATTACATCTCCTTAGGGGTTCAGGGCCCTCTCTAAGACCAAAGGTCTTTGGAATGTGTGTGCACATGACCACACCAGGCATCTTCCTCTGTTGCTCTTTACCTTATTTTTGGAGATAGCATCTTTAACTAAAAGAGTACCACTTCAGCTAGGCTGACTGGCCAGCAACATCCTGAGATCCTCCTGCCTCTGCCTATGTCTCTCCCCTGTCCCACTGCCGGAGTAACAAGCTCATGTCACCGTGCCCCATGTTTTACAAAGATATGAACTCAGGTCATTCCACTTGCATCTCATCCACTGAGACATCTCTCCTGGCCTCAAATGTCTTTACAGGTTGCTGGCACCCCAACCAGGGCTTTCTCCTAATGAATCCATTGCCAGAAACGTGGAAGAATTGTAACAGCCTGCCACACCCTGGCCCCAAATTCAGACATCTTTCTTTCCAGATCCCATTCATTTTGAATCAGAAAGGGGAAAAGATGAAGGCAATGGCTATGGCATAATGCAAGGATCTTTCTATCCAAATGTTGCTGTGGATATCACCCTGTATAAGTAAAATGCTGATTGGCCAGTAGCCAGGCAGGAAGTATAGGCGGGACAAGCAGAGAAGAGAATTCTGGGAAGTGGAAGGCTGAGGCAGAGACGCTGCCAGCCGCTGCCATGAAGAGAAGCAGATATTAAGATACCGGTAAGCCACAAGCCACATGGCAACTTATAGATGAATAGAAATGGGTTGATTTAAGATATAAGAATAGTTAGTAAGAAGCCTGAGCCATTAGGCCAAACAGTTTAAATAATATAAGCATCTGTGTGTTTATTTTATAAGTGGGCTGTCGGACTGACAGGGCTTGGCAGGAGCTGGAGAGAAGGTCTCCAGCTACAAAATGTAAGCAAAGGGTCACCAAAGCACTAAAAGTTGTATAGAGATTTTACAGGGGTGAGGAGAGCAGCTTCTAAGGTTCTTTCAAAATAAACAAGGAAAGCACAAGGTGATTTACTTTCATCCTCTTACATCTCTGATGTTGGTTTAGAGCAGTAGTTCTCAACCTGTGTGTCTCGACCTCTTTGAGGGTCAAGCAACCCTTTCACAGGGGTCACCTAAGACCGTTGGAAAACACAGATATTTACGTTATGATTCATAACAGTAGCAAAGTTACAGTTATAAAGTAGCAACAAAAATAACTCTATGGTTGGGGGTGGCCAACCCAGGAGGAACCGTATCAAAGGATGGAAGCATCAGGAAGGTGGAGGACCAGCTGTGGAGGAAGCAGCGGACTGCCCTCCCACACGGCAAGTCTAACAAAGCCTGGCGTTGGGTAGGAAATGAGGAATGAATGCTGGGAACCGCCCTTCACTGAACATGGTCCTCCCCACACATCACCTGAGAGGGTAAAGATGATGCTGAACTGAAGGAGGCTAAAACACGGGACAAAGAGAAGAGCCTGAATCCAGGGGAAGTCTGCTCAGCCATGAAGCCCCAGGAGTAGCCCAGGCAATTTAAAAAGAGCCTCTGGAAATGCTTTCTGTACCACATCATGATACAAAAGCAGTTTTGGTTTCTTCTAATGTCACATGTTTTCAAATCCCTAAACAGCAGGAAGAAGAGGGTGAGGAGGAGGAAGAAGAGGGGGAGGGGGAAACTAGTTGTGAAACAAATGACAAGTATTTATTGAGCACCAACTCTAAGGCACTCGGGATTATGGGGAGTACACGATCTTTAAGACCAGCTTCTGATTCACCTGGGGAGATCAGACATGTGCGAGGTGGAGGTGAAACGCTAAGATATAGCACAAAAATACCTGAAGGCTCAGAAAATACCAACGATTATTTCCCGCTCAGAACGTTAGGCTGCTATTCTTCAAAGGCAGGACATCACTGACAATGTAGGAAGCATCCTCTAAAAGTCACTTGGTTTTTTGCTTGCCCATCTAATGAATAATATATATGCTTTAAATAGATCTTTTACAAGGCTTAATTTATATGCAAAATCCACTAAATACATTCAGAAAAATAAGACTAACATTATAAATGAGGCCTTTTCATTAGATGTCTCCAAAATATCAAAATAACTGATTGGCTCAGTCATTAAGCAAAAGAAATGCATCAGAGCAATGTGATAGGCATTAAATGTAGCAACCACACTAACAGAGTTTTTCCTATGAAATTGGCTTCTTATAAACTAACATATGGTAACGATTTCTAAACAAAATTTTGCTAATGAACCAGAACTGTTGATCTGGGGTAAGAGACAATAAAATGTCCCAGGACGGTCCTAAGACCTCCTTGGTCAAGGCATTATCTTCTTCTTGCCTCAGTTTCCCCATTCATGAGACGACATCACTAAGAAGATGCTCTCTGTGATCCCTGTAATCTGAGGTTGCACCAGGAAAGGAATACCCCTTTACCACATCAGGTAGTTATCCAAAGAAGTTCTTTTGAAATAGACACCCTAAGCCCTCTAGTACTTTTTCTTTATTAAAATATATGCATATCTTTATACATTCTGTGGAATATAGAGAGGTAAATGTATTGATAGTTTTATCAGTAAAATCAAAATTTAAGTGAACCTAAAACACTAAAATTCTAAATTTAATATCTAAGTTAAAATAAAGTTTTTAAATTCTAATTTTTAAGAATATCTCCTTGTATAAATGAGCCCAATTTAGTCTCTTTTCCAGCTGAGTATATAGAAAGCATACTACAAGGTATAGGTGAAGATAATTACATTTTTGCAGAATAAACATAGGACTCAAAGTTTTATTTATAGTGTTACATAAACTTTGTTTGCAGTACTTTAAGATTTTATAAGTATAATATATGTATTATATTATTTTTATAAGCTTTTAAACTGTTAACTCTACTTAAGGACACAATTACAACTGAATCCTGATTTCGTATAGTGGTATATATTCTATTATCTAAATTCTTTAAGAATCTCCTTAAAATGAAAAGATACATAAGAAATAAACACTTGGCCTAAAAATGTTAGCCATTCATTCAAGGTTTGAAGAAAATTTTCTATAAATTTAGCACAAAAGGTACAGTGACTGAAAACCATTTTTAAAAATATATTCTGAGTAATTGACTACCTAATTTATAATATATAAGCAATCTTGGCTATGTTGTCTTTTGAAAATTTGTACATGTCATTAAATATTGTTATACAGTATGTATGAAGTTCAAAGGATGATGGCCAGTCAACTATTGTGCTATGACAGCAATAGCAATGTTGCTCTTAATAATCTACTATAGTTTATTATATATCTGTATATTTGAAGAATGTCAATATGCCCATTGTGAGGGCAGAAGAGTACAGAAAGGCGAAGTTTGATACTTGGCCAATGTAAGAATGCAACTGAGAGATAAGTGGTATAGCTGTGGGCTGTAACTATGGAAGATGCCACTGTTATAACAAGTGTGAAAACTCTGAGGAGTGGTCATCAGTTAAGCAAATGAATCATCAGGCAGAGAAGCGCTATGACACTGTGCCCATGATGCACTAATTTTCTGATAGGCAAATGACATTTACTGGTTTACAGAATTAATGAGGGCATGTGCAATATATAGGGCATCTATACATGCAAGTAGGTCAATGTATGCACTTGGTTAAAATGAGGATATTAGTATCTTAATTTTTCTATGTTGAACAACATTTTGAAACCAACATTTAATGTATCTGAAGATTGGACAAAATCTCTTTCTGGAGTTGCTATTTGATTGGACAGTCTGCCTTGGATAGCTACCAAAGACCACAAATAAGATTAATCTGCTTTTAACTTCTAGTCTGAACCAAAGTTTGAACCTGGGACCTGTAAAAGTTCTGACTCAGATGCCTGTACATATACTGTGATCCCACATAACCTCATAAACTGGGATGCCTGCATGGATATCATAATCTGGCATGATGATATAGAACTTGAGTTAATATCTTTTGATTGCTGTTGCGGCTCCTCAGGATTCACAAGAGCAGACCATGGGGTAAAGATTTTAGTGCAAATAATTTATTAGGAATGAAAGAAATGTTGGAGGAATGACAATGATGAGGCTATGCAATCATGGCAGCAACCGTGGGCACTGGAGGATAATCCCAGGAAGGAACTTAAGTCATGGAAGTCAACCACATATCCAGAGAATCCCAGCCAAGCGGGAAGAAGCTTGGCCACTTATAAATGGTCAAAACTGAACACAGCCAATACCAACTGATTAATACCCTTGCCAGGGCTTCAGCATCCACAGAAAGCCCCCGAGCGAGCAGCTAGCAGCTGGAAGTCAAGTTGCAGTCACTAATCACACGTTCTGTGGGATCCCGACACACTCAGAAGCCCCACCTGGCCCCCAGGTGTGCCTTGAGTCTTATAGCACCTTCTTACTGGTCTTCAGGTACTCCACTTCAGCCTCTCCTACATAACTGTTCCAAATTAACCTTCCTAAGCCATGGTTCCAGTCTGCTGTTGCCTTGCTCAGAACCTCCTAATGGCTCCCCTTTATCAGAAGCATTAAATCAAAACACTACAATCTGTCCCTCTTTAGACACAACACGTACTTTCCTGTGACACTTGTCTCATCGTCTGGCCTCTGTTAAGTGTCACTATTCACTTGGACATATTTTTGTCCCTGATCATATCTTCGTCTGGGGGAATGTAGACACTATCTTCATCTATTTTAAAGGATACCTACATTGTCTGAGGAAACAAATCTTCTTCCTGTGGACTTTTCTTACACATAGCTTCACCATCTGACTGCCTTCTCTCCTGCATATTGACCGGGCTCTGGGGTGGGTCTGTACACATGGGTATTTTCCCTTCCCTCCTACATTCTCAGATCTGAATCACACTCCTTATTTTAATCTCTTCATGTCACTTTACAGACCTAGAGTGGATGGGGCACAAGGTACACACTCAAAGACACCCGGTATCTCGAAGTATGATTGTAGACAGTGTCACTGTGTCATAAAACCGGAACTGAACTTGGAGTCTGACATCTAAGCCGCGGTCATAGCTAGACATGTGACACTGGTGTTTCCTAAACTATTCCCTTCTCGGTTGGCTTATCCATAAAACTGCCCTTTGCTGCACATTTCACATAACTAACTTGAGACTCAAATAAATTACCATCCGTGAAGTTGCTTTGAAATTTTCAGTGACAGCACGTCACGTGTGTTCCTCTTTACCACAGTGAAGTAGTGTCCTTCAGGTGACTATGCAGATGAGTCCAATTCACTGCAAAAATGGTATGAGTAGTTTCATCAGTAATGGTCCCAAACACGCTTTCCTGTGTTGGGCTCTCCTTAAAGCAATGCCTGTTGACTGAATAGGAAACAGACAGCAGCATCCAAACTTAGTTCAGAACTCAGTCAACCAGCCTTGTATGGACACTGAATGAAGGACCTTGACCCCATTACACCAAGTTTTCACTGACACCGTCAAATACAGTGTGTACATACATATGTGCAACATGATCACATAGAATGGAAATGTATGTATATCCTCAATAAACAAAAAAAAGATCTATTGAAACAAAGAAGAAATGTACAAGGCTCTGTTTTTGCATATAGTACACCTATACACTATTTTAATAGTGATGCTTCCTGTAAGGACAGACTTAAATGCATGCATACACCCATCCTATTTCCCAAGTGGCACACCCGAACTTTACAGTACGCTCAGACACTGGCATTGACACACCTTTTAAATATTACTGAGGGCTGCCTTTCTGCAGTGCGTTAAGCAGCTGCTTGCATATGAGTATCTTGTTGTCCAGAGTGACAGCTGTATTTTCGCCTGTTTTGACATTGAGTCTGATCTGGGTGAATAGCTCATATCCATTAAAGTGCTATTACAACACTGAATGACTGCCAGAATACTTCCTGATCAATTTTAAAAGCCAGCTAGCTGTCATCATCTAATCGCAACAGCAAAAAACAAATCTTTGGGGAATAAAATGAGATTTTTAAACATTTTTAAAGGAGTGTATTAAATATAATCCCTAAAAAGTATTTGAAGAATTATAAGCCACAGAAATGGGAAGGTAGAAGTAATATTTTCTGCCCTCTGGAACCCCTTACACTTGCATATTGGCAGGCAATCTGAAACACTCCTTAAATTCGCCATCTCGGCAATCACAGAGTTTGAACTCCTGCCATTACGTAACTTAATAAGCAGTACTGAAAACAATCACCACCAAGCGCGAGTGTGCCCGCCATTAAATTTAGTTCTATAAAATCTGAGGCTGAATTCAATCATCTTTCTGTCTTTTTGCTTCATTGGGTGAAATCCAACTGCTCTGCTTTACTTTTGACTTTTCTCGACAGGCAGACAATATGCACACACATTTTTTTTTTAAAAGCTACATCGCCAGCATTTTAGATTCCTGTCTGTTGAGCATCACACGTCAGAAGGCAAAGCTCACCCAGACAGATAAGACCATCTGAATCAACAGTTTAGAGGGGGAAGTCAGACTCAAAGGCGCAGTGGACCCCTAGTAGTTATTATTTATTAGGTTATGTTTTCTTTGTGCTTTTAAAAGGTGAAAATCTCACTACATAGGCAAGGCTATCCTGGAAATCTGTGACCCTCCAACCTCAGCCTCCTGAGCACTATGACTAAGACATACACCACCACACCCAACTCTCTGTCACTATTAAATTCTAAAGTATCAACAAGTATATAATGCATAAGCCGACATAATCAAGTATGGAGGGTGATTATCTGAAGAAGGGAGTTTGGTGGCACAACCACTAGGGATGGTTTGCTTGATGGGTACTATTATGTTCTTTTTACTTTGGTTCTGGTATACGATATTTTCATACCAGTATTATGCCAGCACACCCACAATTTGGAATGGTCTGTCTCGATCAAGACAGGAAGAAGATGGAATTTTATGACATCAGGATGGTCACTCAGCTTCAATTCCTTCTGGGTCATTTAGCAAAATGTCAGAATGTGTGAACAAAAGGCTAGAAATGGTAACTTGCTAACTGACGTTTTATAGAATATGAAAAACCGTGAATAATATATCACATTTGAACACCCTTCAGAATACGTGCTTCCTTAATAAAAGAGAACCATTAATGGGGATACCGAGCTGATTAAAAAAAATCATTTTTCATTTTGGGAGTTTTGAGAGTATCCCTAAGAGACTGGAATCTGCACTACAAACAGTCTTCTCTACATTGCTAGACACCCCCTCACTTCTGACACAAGTCTCCCTTCAGAGTTTTGCTTTGAAAAGCATTTTTTTTTCTTTCTGATCTACCTTTAAATCTTAAAAATCCATGTTATTCTAAGAAACTGGCTCATCATGCTTCTCCACTGGAAGGGTTTATACTCTTTATTGCAACTAGGGAAGAGTACCCAGGGCCACTGGACAGCAGCCACCCCGGGGCCACAGGACAGCAGCCTCCCCAGGGCACAGGACAGCAGCCTCCCCAGGGCCACAGGACAGCAGCCTCCCCAGGGACCACAGGACAGCAGCCTCCCCAGGGACCACAGGACAGCAGCCTCCCCAGGGCCACAGGACAGCAGCCTCCCCAGGGACCACAGGACAGCAGCCTCCCCAGGGCACAGGACAGCAGCCTCCCCAGGGCACAGGACAGCAGCCTCCCCAGGGACCACAGGACAGCACCCTCTCCAGGGATGCAGAACCAGGGATCCCAGCCTTGGCTTGGCCCAAATGGCTCCCTTCATTCCTCCTACCCCATGTCCTCGAGAAGTTCTGTCTGTATTCCTATTATCCTCGCTGCCACTTAGACCACTAATAAGAATCCTCATCTTTCTTCAAAATACTCCCCACCCGCCCTCTGAGAAGTCTCCTTTGCAGCTCCCTGATAAATGTAATATTCCTTAGTCTCTGTCTCCACTGTACATACGTATCTACCCTGTGCCCGAAGTGCATACAACATTCACTTATTTCTCTACCTACCTGCCAATCTTCACTGCCATAGTTACAGCATTCTGATGGGAGCAAAATTAATCCAACCAAGTTCAAATAAACCCGGATGGCAGGCATTATATCACAGTGTTATTCACGATGGCCCCTTACTCTAGGTTCATCTTGGTATCTATCTTGGGGTGACCTTCACTCACTTATCCCTTGTAAAGTAGAATTATCAAATTCCATCACAGTTTTAAAATAGGGAATATCTGAGGTTCAGTCACAAAACAGCCCAGAAATGACAAAGCAAAAATACCAAGGAATCTGTGGCTGGCTGTACAGCAGAAACTATACCGACTTTTATCTATATGTTATTCTTAAATGTAAAGCTTAGGCTTATGAGTTATAAATGTACTTTGCTGCTTGGAGACAAAGACCAAGTGTCCAGCAGAGTAACCAATTTTCCCTGCAGAGACTGGGGAGAGAGTACAAGCCACAGGCTCCGTTTACTCCTGTGAACTTCTGAATTCAAGAGAGAACCAAGTGACACCATGAGCATCCATATTGCATGGAAGTTGACCTGTGTGTGTAAAACTGAAAATTCACTGCCACTTGTATGGCTTTTTTTCTTTATAATTTTGTCATTGTGTTATGTGGTACAGCCAAGGTAGAGGAAAAGGTGGTCACTGAGGTCAACTATTCACATCAATCCACATTGCTCTTCTATCAGTCCAGTGCTCTTAGCACAACTTCGTTCAGCCTCCCAACATACTGTTAACAACATGAATATTGCATCTAGGAGGTCCACCGCTCCTTGGAAATTCACATATTAAAGGACAGCACACGAAGGGAAGGCATCTGTAATAGAGCCCTGTACAGCCAAGCACTCAATTACGTAATACAGAAAAACCAATGTGGTGTCTGGAAGGGTGGGGGCACATACACTTCCTCTCCTCAATGAACATTCCTAACGTAAAATGGGATCTCCCAGCTGCCAAAACTGAGTGAAAGCTGAGTCACAAGTATGTCAAAGACAGGGAAGGGAAGTGCCACAGAGAAGGGATAGGGAAGGTGGAGAGGAGCAGGGGAGGGGGAGAGGGAGGGGAAAGGGGAGAGAGAGGGAGACAGGATCTGAGTAAATAGTTAACCAGGTGTTAAGTAAAGGAGCCCCACTCAAAGGAAAGTCTTTTGTAACAATTTTTAATAGCTTTTTACAGCAATGGGGTGTGAGAGGAGGGGAGAGGAGGGAGGAGAGAAGGGAGGAGGGAAGGCAGGAGGGAGGCTGCAAACACAGGATTAAAAAAGAAATAGACCACAGCTTTCCAGTGAGTCCTATTCCTCCTGACTCGGTGCCCAAGCACGTCTTTCTCTGAACTGCCTTGCTGTTTTGCCAAAAAGAGAAACTTATTTTCCATCTATGTAAACTCCTAGAAGAGGAGGGAACTGGAAGACTACTCAATTCAGCCCAAGAAAAATACAGCCCTTGTTCATATCTCCAAGTATCTGGCAGTGACCCAAACCCTGCCAACGTTGGTGGTCCAGGCTTGGAGCTACGGTCTGACCCAGGAATTAGATGGGTTTTGCTAACCTTCTTTCACCCGGTCAACTGGAGAAAATGATACACTTACTGTGAAGGAAGGGCAGGAAGCACATCACAGTTCACAGCCCCCACCCCACCCTACCCCACCCCATTCCCTAAGCTGGCAGGGCTTAGAGAGTCCCTGGAATTTAGCTACAAAGGCTTAAGGCTTGCTAAATTCTGCAATGAGACAAGCAGCCTCCAGGACACCGAAGGAGGAAGGCAGGCCGAAGGAGGAAGGAAGGCCGGGAGAGGAGGAGCACAAGGAGTCTCCAGTTCTGAATTCAAGAAGCCAAAATCTATCTGTATCTACAGAACAGAAATGTCAATTAGCAAAAATCAATTAAAAGGGCATGAAAGTGATGAGCAATGTGTTTAGACAGATTAGTCAGTGCACCACCACATGGAGGGGGACTGTAGAAAGGGCAAGGACACCTGAGGCAGAAGCCTAGAGGACCATGGCACCCAGGACTGGGTCCTGGAATGAGCACAGGAAAGAGTAGGTCTTTACTCCCCCACCAAGAAGAAGGGATGGACAGAAGGGAACCGGAATAGAGGCAGCCATTTGGTGACAGGCTCTGCTGACACTGACGTCTGATGTTAGCTGCTACCATGGGTCAGAAACTGTGGTAAAGGCTGAGGCAACGATGAAAGCCACAAGCTCCCGCCCTCAGAAGGCTTATGGCAGGGAAGAACACACTGTTACAGAGGACAAGAGGAGATACTCATGGAACCGAAGTTGAGATATTTGAGATGCCTCAGAAAGCAGCATCTGAAGGGAGACCAGAAAAAAACAAATGTGTGAATCTGACACACGCATCCCACTCTACCTGATGTTGACATGGGGTCTAGAACCCTGTTCCTTATGGGTAGGCAAGACAACCATCCCAGGTGACCAGAGCACAGAAAGTCTCCAATGGGGAAGGACAGAGGGTAAAGACATTTCAAGTAACCAAATGCTAATTGCCTGTCTTTTAGAATGTTCTCAGGTGCCTGTAGTGTAGTACCTACTCAAGAGCTCTCACTGAATCTACAAGAGCTCACTGTGGGCCTAGGAAGGTGATTCAGCTCTGTGTATAAAGGCATCTGCCACCAAACCCGAGGACCTGAGCTTGGGTCACATGTTAGAAGGAGAGAACTGATGTGTGTATGTGTGTGTGCCTGTGGATGATGCACATGCTGACACACACACATGTGCATGTACATGGAGACACACACACACACACACACACACACACACACACACACACACACACACACACACAATTCCTTTTTAATGTAATAAAGAGCCCACCATGATCTTAGCCTGGCTGATCTACCATCACTGTTTTTCCTTATAAGAGCTAAAACAAAATTAAAGCCTGCTCTGTATCTGCAGTTGTGAGGTTAGGTATTAAGACTTAAAATTATTGACCACCTACTATGTACTTCATGCACGACATAGTACATGAGTTGCCATAGAGTCTTACAACAATCCCGTGGGGGTATGATTACATTCCCATTATGTAGAGAATATGAGCCTCAGAAATGAATGCTTCTTCCCAAGCCAGTCAGCGGCAACTTCTAGACCCCAAGTCACATTTGTCTGGTCTCCAAATCCCTTTCAAACTGTTTTCAAGCCATCTATCCTTTACCTTCTCCCCTCCCCACCGTTGCACTTTAAAGTCTATAAAAGTACAAACAGGACTTTTATTAGTGGGAATGATGACCCACTTCAAGACCCCCCCCCAAAAAAAGTTAATTCAAAATGTACCAACTGACTAAGCATAAAATCATTCCAAGAGCATAGGCAGACTTTTAAAGGCAAAACTATTTTTTATTTACAATGTATATTATAAAACCTTATCAAAGAATGTGGTGTTCTACACTATTGAAAGAATTAACTTTCTCCATGCTTGGTATTTTATGGTTATAATTGTATTATGTTAATAATAAAGAATTTGAAAAGTACAGAAAAAAGAATCAAAATATTACCTATTCATAATAAGGAGTTTGAAAATTTCAGCTAAGAAAGAATCAAAATAAACATTATCCATAATCCAAATAGTAGAGCTAGTGCACATGAACATTGTTTGGTGAATTCCATATTCTCAACTAAGACCAGACTCTGTATAGTCCAATATGTAACTAGACTTTTTTCATTGAAAATTATATGCTAAACATGTACATACAACCCCCTCCCCATAGTAATAGAAAAATATGATCTGGAGGCTTGGGATGCCACTTGGTGACAGAGTCTAGCATGTATGAAACCCTGTGTTCAATCCCCAGAACTAGAAATAAAACCAAGATTTTCAATAAATAAATGGCATTCTTATCCCATGGGCCTTTTGGATATAGTAGTCACTAGCTACCTGTTACTTTTTAAACATAAGAAATCAACCAAGTTCATCTCCAAACAAAAACAAATGGGAGTGTCTGTTTCTCCTCTGATTATTTCACACTGTGAACATCTGACGACAAAGCTGGTGTGCCTTTTTTCCCCACATTGGCACCCCCAATTTAATGATGGACACAAACTAAATGTCCAATAAATATTCACTGGATTGCTCTGCATAAAGCCATGAGAGACTCACTGGATGACAGGCCGATGTCACGGCAGATGCTTGTACAGGACATAAATACATGCACAAGAGAACAAAAACTAAGCTCTTGGTTTTAATATAAGGTAAATGAGAACAAAATAAGATTCAAGGTAAAATCTCCATTTATCACTACTGTATAATCAAGAACAGGGAGGAAAGGGGTATTTCTCTAAAATGCTAAATACACTGAAAGACTTAAGTGTTCCATATGCAAAGGACACAGTCACAGCCCTGTTTCCATGTGCCTCACCATTCCAACATTCAAGTTATCAAACCACTACAGAACCAATCCACCTTCAGGATGCGTTTTTAGAATGTATTACGCATGACAATAATTGTTAACAGCCTTCAGATCTATTTCCAGCAGCAGAAAGAATCAATATATGTATGAAAAAGGGTGATTCTGACTCACAGTCAAATTAGGAAATAAGATACAGAGAAGCAATATGGAGATTAGGTCACGCCTTCCAGTGAGAAGAAATATTCATTCCAAAAGTGATGCCATGGGTCAGCTTTGAATCCAAGTGTAAGGTTAACATTTTGTCTCACTAGAAAAAAATGAATTTGACCTTGTAATATTTATATCACACAAAACCTACCAGCTACAGATTTCTTTCTGAAAGCCTTCAGATTGCTTCTTGTCAGAACGTCTGTGTCAGAGATGTGAAATGTGATCTTAAATGGTGGCCATATTTGCTGGTAACAACCCAGAAGACAGGGCTAAGAAAGATTTTAGTGTGTCCTTTAAAAAGAAAGAGAAAGAAAGAAAAAACCTGGGTTTACCAGTACTTTCGTTATGTCTGCCTAGAAGAGTACAGATGTCATTGAGGGTAGACTTTGGGAAGAATGGCTTCTTGTACAAAACGGTTAATAGTCTCAGATGAAAATTTAAAGTGATGGATGCTTCCAACAAATGTACATATTCCAATTTTTGGCTAAAATGTGGTAACTCATTGTAAAGAATATAGAACAAAACAGTTCTGAATGTGACAAGCAAAACATGGTAAGTCTATCTTGTAGAATATTAGTAAAAACAAAATAGTATTCTTTATCCCATTAAATTTTTACAACTTTCTAGGGGAAGAAGAGCATGGTGAAATTCCCAGACATGAACTAGTTAGGAAATAAAGTAATCATATATAAAGCTAACATTTTTTTAAATCTGTAAGTACATGCAATTCTAAGAGCCTACAGAGAGCTGCTTTGTACGATGTGTGTATACTTTGCTCTCACCCTCCAAAGCATATGCTCTGATTTATTCTTTGGGTTATTTTGTGTGAGGTCCTGATCTATCATCATTGTTTCCCCTTAGCTGTTAGAAAGTTTGCTAACTAAGAGAAACTTATCGTTAACTAAGAGAAATATACCTATTAAAGGCCACACACATGATTCCTTCGACATGTTGTAACATGTGGTAGGTGAGGAGGAGGTTGCAGATGAAGAAGTCTGATGAATCGGGAAGATGTACTCAGGGTCAGCCAGAGGTGGGCTGCAGAGCCAAGCTTCTGTAACTCTGGCACGTGACACTATCTAACACCTGGTCGTCTCTGCACCTGGCGTCCTCAGTGCACGAGGGATGATGGTGTCTACCTCCAGTGCATTAGGGATGATGGTGTCCTCTGTGCACTAGGGATGATGGTGTCCTCTGTTCACTAGGGATGATGGTATCTGCCTCCAGTGCACTAGGGATGATGGTGTCTGCCTCCAGTGCACTAGGGATGATGGTGTCTACCTCCAGTGCACTAGGGATGATGATGTCTACCTCCAGTGCACTAGGGATGATGGTGTCTGCCTCCAGTGCACTAGGGATGATGGTGTCTACCTCCAGTGCACTAGGGATGATGGTGTCTACCTCCAGTGCACTAGGGATGATGGTGTCTACCTCCAGTGCACTAGGGATGACGGTGTCTACCTTTGAACTCCAAGAACTACCTGACAGCTTTTATATGTGTGAAACGCGTGTTCTTAATAAGTGGTAATAATTATTGTTGCACTGTCAGTCTACTATCATTTTTATATTATCCCGCAGGACATGGGATACAGTCAGCAGTACAAAATAATACATACCACATGTTTTCCAGAACAATGTCCAGTTGTGTGTCAAGATCACAGTGCTGAAGGAGGTTGGAGAAAATATATGATATCAGAGTGCCAAGAACTAGGATGATTTCAGTGAGAAAAGATTTGATATTTGTTTTGAAACACGAGAAGGACTTAGGAGGGCACAGGTAAGAGTGAGGACACACAGGGAGAGTCTTGTGTGAAGACCCCTGGTTGTAGAACCCCGTACAGACTACATCAAATGTGAGCCGGCTGGTTTTAACCCCTGGGCAGTGATGTGTGGCCCCTGACATATAAGAAGCACATATTTGGATGAAGCAAGAAAATGTCTGAGGTAGATACAAATCATTACTACTTACTGGGCATTTACCATTCACCAATTCCTATGTGCCTCAATTACTTTCTTTCTAAAATGGAAATAACCATTTTTTTTTAATTTAAGGAATCCCTTAGTAAGACCTCGGCCATGGGCTATGATGGTCAGGTTACTGCCGTTGTGCCCACCTCGGTGCCACACAGCTTCACTGCAGGGCACCATTTGCCCTCACGGTAACCGCACGCCACAGGGCAACTACTTGGAGAGGGAGGGTCAACTAAAGTCAACTAGAAAAATCTTTGCCTTAATACGGTAAAAAGTCATCACTGTGAAGCGTTTTAGACAAACTTGGTAGTTCAAAGGGACTGACTGGTCTGGTGCAAGAAAAACAATTCCTCAGATCCTTGTCTCAGGCAATGAGGAAATGAAAGATATTTCCAAGATAGTAGAAATGGAGGAAGAGAGAGGAAAAAAAAAAAAAAAAAGCTCTGAAACTCCTCACACAATGTCCTCATAGCTGGCCACTGTTTGCGGAATGTTTAAAACAGATCAAGCAACGTGGTGTTTTTACATATTTATGTCATTTACTAATTCCAGCACCACTCTGATGATCTGCCTTCAGCGGATGAGCGGCAGGAGCTGACGTTTAGAACACGTGCTCAAATACAGCTGGCTAGGAAGTATAAGGCCAGATCTGAATTCAACTTTGTCTGATCTCAAAACCAGCCCTCTTGGTCTCTAAACGGTTGTCCCATAGCAGCACTTACGATGATAAACATGCCGTCTGACTGTAAGAATTAATTGATATTGATTTCTCTATTCATCAGAACGCATCTCCTTGGTATCTGAAGTGCAAGTCATATCCATTTTATGAACACACGATGCAAATTTCAATCGCCAATCATCAATATTTTCAAAGGCATAACAATACAAATGAGACATTCTTAAAAATCTATCAAGGAGTATAAATAGCATCTGCACTATTTTGCATGAAAATGACCCTATTCGTGAACATTATTGCTGCCCCTTCCACTGGGTCTAGGTCTATCAGTAGGTAGAAGAGAGATTCTTACAAAAGCAAAAGAAAGGAAGTTTCTAAGCAGTAGAATCAAAATGTTCATTTCTTAAAATCAGATGCTTTTAATGGGTTGTTTCAAAGACATTGTTCATATCTATTCAAATAGACCCCAGTCTGACCTAATGTTAATCTGTCACTCCTAACTGATCCTTTACAAAGCCTTAGACCACTGCTTACAAAAGGAATGTAGTTTATTACAGTTGTTGCACTCCAAATGAATATTGATTTCAATCTCAGGATGCTATGAAAGGACTTGCATCAATTACACAGTACATCAGAGTCATAATGCGAGTTACCTAGTTCCAATGATGCACACAGCAAATCAATCATTCACTTTCACACACCTTCGAAGAGGCACCAGCCGCCATGAGCTTCCTTTATCTAAGCCTTGAAATGAGCCAAGCAGTGCAAAGCATTGATAGAAAAGGAAACCATCCCCGGGTTTTATAAACCATAGGCTACTGTCAGAAAGCCATTATAATTACTCCCTTTCAAGTGGGCTGTGTGTTAATACAAATACAAATGAGGGGGTAAAAAAAATGAAGCCTTAATGACAGCATTATGAGGGGAGGTTTCTCCTTTACATTATTTATTTATTCAATGGAAAATTATTTGGCAATTATGATAAAGCAACTAGAGGACAATGACTTTCCTTTGAATCACTAATTAAAATGCTGATTGCCTGTGGAGTGAGATGTGTGGCTATGGTCAAACAAGAACCTCCATTGTACTAAACAGCTTGGGCTGGCCTGACACCTGGGTGGTAAGGGGCCGGTATGAATCAAGCTAACTTCACTGTGAAATCCAAACTCATTTTTAATTCAGCAAAATTTGAGGATAATGTTATGAATTTGAACAAGATAATGATGAAGCCAGTAATCTTAAGAGAAGAGAGAGAGAGAGAGAGAGAGAGAGAGAGAGAGAGAGAGAGAGAGAGAGAGAGAACGCATGAGCGAGCATCCATCCAGGTTCTAAGTGTGTATTTGACACATTTTGGGTAGGTTCCTGGGAAGGCAATTTTTTAAAGTAAGCCTGTACTTCCTGTGTCCTTCCACCCCTCTTCAAGCCCCCTTTATGTCTAGGAGAGTTTCAAAGAAATGTCACCACCTTCACATTAATGCTCTTTGAACAGATGATTCTCTGCAATAATGGAAGAAACATCTCACTGTTAATTGTGAAGAGGAAATTGCCTATCTTATAATGAGTCCAGTGCTTTGGATTTTATTAACTAAAATGATAACTTTCCTAGTAACACTACAATAGTCCTTTTCTAAAATGAGAAATATGTTTTATAGCCACTTGTTTATGATCTCTAAAAACTTCAGCTGGATTCATAAAGTAGAAGGAAGGTGGACACCATTAACCTACAGCACCCATCATTTAAAAATACATTCTTTGGAAAAAAACTATTCTCTCCCTGAATGACAAGCTCTTAGATTTGGAAGAGTTTGCCCCCAATTTGGACAGTCCCTCCACAGTCTCTCTCAAGAAATTTAGCTTTTGCACCATCAAGAGAAGATGATGTTGACCACCCACCCCCTTGAATTGCAAAGACTATCCCACTTGTTAAATGGTCTGGAGGTCAGCTACAGGGTCAGGGCCAGAGTGGCCTTCTCCTGACTTCCACCCCAGCATCCATTCTGCATCACAAGATGAACTAGTCCCTCTCCCAAATGATCCCCCTAATGACTAGTCATTGTCAACTTGAATCACCTAAGAGACACACCTCAGGATACGTCTTTGAGGAAAATGACAGATTTAACTGAAGACACCATCCCATGGTGGAACAGTTGGCACCATCCCAAATGCTGGGGTCCCAGACTGAGAAAGCAGGGGAGAAAGCCTGATGAGCTTTGGCATTCCCCTTTCTCAGATTCCTGACCTCTCTGCTGCGAGCAAGCTCTTGCTACCATGCCCCACTCGGGGATGGACTGTAGCTTCAAACCACGCAGCAGTATAAAGCCTTCCTCCTTAGGTTGCTCCTGTTAGGTATTCGGTCCAAGAAACAAGAAAAGGAACTAAGACAACCCACTTTATATGTTTTGTGACAGCTGTCCCGCTTCCTTCCAAGTTCTATTTTTCCAAACTTGTGAACTATCATTCTTCCAGTTAGCCTTAATGCACCTTTGTGTCCATTCACCATAGTCTGTCCCTTTCCACGAGTGGCAGGAGAGATATAGATGTTCCAGATGGGGGCAAGTGTAGGGGGAACTGAGACAAGCCAAGAAGACCCAGGGGTGCAGCTGGGAGCCTGTGAGTACTCTCACTCCTGAGGGCCACTCTCAACCTTGATGGTACAGCCATCTTTTCTCTGGAGTATCACTTGTCTCCTAATAAATTATCTTGCTTCTTTTGAAAAATCTGTGTAGCCTTTATTTTTGATTCATTCACTAAGAGGCCAAGAAACTGGAAACACCTGTCCCATAGCCCAATTACAAGTAAAAGGAACCAATTTCTTTTTCCGGTTCTTTTCTATTTCTGCTTTATTTTTCTTTCAAGTGATGGCATAAGAAGGTATTCTATATATCTCTCGGTGAACTTAAACTAAAATCTTTACACAAATTTTATACTAATGATTTAATAATAAAAGTTTGTTTGATGATGTCTACATTTGCTGCCCAGACCTCATTCTCTTAGTCCACTGTCAACCATGATGAAAATCCATTCCTTCTGTTTGACACTACATAAGCTCTTAAAAACCTGTCTTTTCATAAAGAATGCATTTAACTCAGCAAGTTCTGAACATGTACTAGGTGTACTTCCAGCAAAACTGTCAGGTTAGGTGCAGAGCGAAGGCTGTACGCCACCAACCCACACACACAGGTAGGCTTCATCATTTACACTTACACCACGGAAATGCTCCGACACACCTCGCTTCAGTAATCCCCTTAACTGGCTTAAGTGGTGACAGGGCCAGGCTTGAAGTTCATGCCACCTATAACTACCGCACTATCAATGACCATTCCTCTTCATTTCCTGACTTGTAAAACATTAATAAATGGGACAATGATAAACTATTAATCAGAATCAGATTAAAGGAGCATTCCTTTAAAGACCGGCCTTCGGTTTGATTAATTTATCTTTGGGGGGTTCGTTTACTCTTTGCCTGTGACTCCCTTCCTACATAATGCATCTGCTCACGAAGAGGCCACAGTCATACCCATAACGTAAGACACTTCTAAGGTGGCCCTGTGCACTGTGAGGCCCGCTCACTGCAGGCGTTTCTCCTCCAGGTACAGTCCTCAAAATTTTTTTTAAAGTAAATGACTGAACATGTGGCTGACAACAGTGTCTTCCCCAAACGCTGTCGATCTGTCCATTTTGCATTCCTTCCTTTACCAGAACAAGTCTCAATTTAGGTATTATCAACTTCTTATTTTCCAAAATCTCAGGGAACTAGCTCATTCCTCCTTTCTATTCTGCAGATTCCCAAAAGTAGTCCCACAGTCCCTTCCAAGCATCCCTAACCTGGGCCACTTGGATCAGGGAGCAAGTCACCTGGAAGCTCGCTACCCACTGTCAGGTTCTTTTAGCCCTTTCTGATTTGGAAAACCATTATCCTTCATGGAGAGAACAGAAGTCCAATAGAATTTACTACCATGATTTCCCTGTGTAGTCAGCCTTTAACACTCCGCCATCTGCCCCAAACAATGCAAATCGGCAAATATTTATGGAACGCCTACAACGCGCAAATATTTTTATGAGAACAAAGAGAATACACAGATGAAACAGTGTGCTTCCGAAGTGGGGAGGAGGTAGGGCCCAATCTAGGAAGGAGAATGAGAGACAAAACTAGCCAAGTACGCTAGAAGTGAGGAAAGAGCACACGGGATCGAAGGGGTGCAGGAGCCCAAAGGGAAGGGGCCAGTCTCGCAATGAGCTGGGCTGTTCTTTCATCCTGCTTTTCTCCACATATACAATTTTACGTCTTTTTAAACTATACATCCTATATGTACATTTTCAAAACTGGTGTGCCCCCTTGCCTGTGTGTGTGTGTGTGTGTGTGTGCACACGTGTGGGTGTGACAACTGCTCTTTTCTTTGTTGAGTTCACTCATCACTCATTATTACTGTCTGTATATTATCACTGAAGCTTCACACGCCTATTGGCCATCTTCACTCAGTCACTTTCTCACTCACTTGTCTGTCAATTCATTTATTACACAACTCTTACTGTCAGCTGAACAGCGGGTCAGGGTTTCAAGTCTCAGGTCACAGCATCGCCTCACCCTGCTTTTAGACTGTCTACTGCGGACCAGAGCTATACCTCTGTTGGCTCTGATTAAAGAATCTAAAACATCTTGTCACTTGGACTTTAAGAATCTAGTTCCTATGGGCACAGAGAGATGGCTCAGCGGGAAAAGGTATTTGTCACCAGGCCTGACAACCTGAGCTTGATGCCCAAAGTCCACAGAGTGGAAGGAGAGATTCAGTGCCCAAGAGTACATACACACACACACACACACACATACACACACGCACATACACACACACACACACAAACACACACATACACACACGCACATACACACACACACAAACACACACATACACGCACACACATACACACAAACACACACACTCACGCACACACATACACACACACAAACACACACACATGCACACATACACACAAACACACACACACATACACACACAAAATAAATTAATAGAATGAATTAAATAAATGAAATTTAAGATAATAAAATACTTTAATAAATACTTTAAAATATGCTTCTAACCTCAAGCAGCCATTCCAGCTGTGCACAGCTTTTACCTGACCCACAAATTAGGCCTTAGTTTCGAAGTATGCTGAGGACAGCCAAGTGTCCCACTGTTTCCTCCATCATCTGAGAGATCATTCTGCAGACAAGTGGGACATTCTTCAGATTCTTGGCAGTCTGTCTCCAGAGGAAAATCTGTAGTGTTCCCAGGTCTCCCCAGTCACAGACGCATAAGTGCAACTGCTAAGCTCCTCCATTCCACTGTGGCCTGACTACTTCTGCTGAACTATTCCATCCACGGCAAAATGCCTTTGACATATATGTTTATTTTTATATTTACAAGTATTTCTTAACTACCTTTTCCATATTCAGAAGAATAATGTTTACTATTGGAATACATGAAAGTACAGAAGAAAAGAAAGGCAAAAAAAATCCAAATTTGTCAGGAAGAAAAATCTTTAACATTCTTAATACAGTTTCTTCCTGCATATATGTAGATGAGCATTTGAATATACAAATATGTGTCTGCATACATGTTTCTATCCTATATGGGAGGTTGTGTGTGCATGCGTGTGTGTGTGTGTGTGTGTGTGTGTGTGTGTGTGTGTGTGTGTACACCACATGTTGACCTACGAAATATGTGGTGAGTGCTCACAGTGTTTTTGAATCGGTTCCTTGCTGAGAGAAAAGCAAATCCTTTACCATGACATCCTTCCAATCAGTCCTTGAGCCAAGAATTACTCATAATCCTTCTGCCTCAGTTCAGTTTTCTGCTTAAAACCTGTACTTTAGACTCTGATTTCCAAATATAAAAATAATATAATAACCTATATAATATAGGTTAACTGCTCAAACCTATATCCACCTGTCCTCTGATTGGTCAAATATTAGTTTATGTTTTGCTTATTTTTAATCTTAATTTCTTCTCTTTACTGGTCACAATTCCCAATGTAAAGCCATTTTGGCCTTAACATTGAGTCTTCAGTCAACCTCTTTCCCAGTACCCAAAACCAGAAAAAAAGATGAAGACATTATGTGCAACGTTTCACCTTGCATGAGTCTAAAATTTCAGAAATACAATCCAAGGCTTTTCTCACCATCTTCCTCCTGAATAGATCCAATAAGCTGACCACGCTCGGAAGTGTCTGCCTCAAGAATGTGTTGTATCTCTTGAAACTATCTCTGATCAACTCACAGTTTCCCTTCATTTGCTTCAGAGACCCCTGTAGGTCTAGAGTAGAGGCTCCCCGAAGACACTCAGCCCCTGTGATGACTCCTTAGTGTTCAGCACAGCATACTTCCAGGAGGGCCTGCCTGTGCTACAGGGGAGCAGCTGAGGCTGCTGGGCCACTCTACTGGGACAAAGGTGCCCCTTCCTACATAGAATCAAAGTCCTACATTCACCAACCTCTAGAGGTTTACTGATAATTGCCTGCCACTGTGCTATTCTCTGAATACTGGTTTCATAATTTTCTCTACTCAAAAATAATCTGTGTTATTGGTATATAATATTGGTACAGGCATACTTATCATAAACAATATGATGTTTTGCTTTATATATATATGTATCATAATAATTAGAAAAAAGACAAAATAATTTTTAATGAAAATAAAGTGGAGCAGCTTGTCAAGGCAAATACGAACCAATTATCATATACATTGTGTTAAACACTAAAAAGAACCAAATATAGGATATACAAAATTATCCAAACAGTAAAGAAATTAAAATGATTTTTTAAAAAAAATAAATGCTAAGAATGAGTTTTATAACCCAGAAACCTAAAAACAAGGAAATTGCTCCACAGTTCCACAGGTTTAGTTTATTTACAAGGAACAAGCATGACTTACCATGCTTATACACTAAACTTTCAGTATATGTTATTGAATCATTTGATAAGTGTCCTATATCACATTATAGAGGTAATAGTGATGATTTTCTTACCAGTATGATCTTAAAATGATATCACTTTAAGTTTGGGCCCAAAGAAGATCAGGTCCAATGAATGGTATCTAGAATTTTATTACAATTTGAGTAGGTATTTTTAAATGGACAACACTAATTACAAACACAGATCTATAATTTTATCAGGAACAAAAGGCAAAGGTATATTTATCTATCACTATATTTTTAGTTTTAGTTTCATACAAAACCACAATGATTATGGAAAACAAATAATGTGCTCAGGAAATAAACACCATTCCCTTGTTCATGGCCTGTATTTATATCACAATGTGCATCTCATCACCTTGCCCTAAATGGCCTGGCACATTTTAATATTAACTCAAAGACACTTTTATCTCTGCCTGTTCTAAACTAAATTGTGGGATTTTTTTTTAATACTTGCTTTTAAACTGGCATCTGCCTCAGAATGAACAGTAAGATAACATGACTAGTCCTCCAATAAAGACATTTTAAGTGATTTTCTTGTTCTTCTTCTCCACTTGGACGTACACAACAAAGGTGATACTGGTTTTATTTATAGTTTCAGCTTATAGTAACATTTTCATGCCACTGTTGTCTTGAAAATGACATAAAATGAGGACAATTCTGAAGGACAGTTGGACAATTCAAACTTCCAAAGCATATTCTACCCTTCTTAATTTGTCTTAGGCAATATAGTAAGTGAGGGAAAAAATCTTCATAGAAATGCCAGAAGACAGTGGGTTTTTTTAATTAAAACAAAAATATCAAAGTCAGTTCAAAGTTCCATTAAAAATGAACTGTTTCTGTGATGTAATACACAATTATACACTTCGTAACTCTATCTTGATGCAAAAATCACACCAGGTTAATTTTTTAAAAGCATATTAAGATCAATGAGCATAGTTAAATGAATTCTTAAAACATAAATGTATTTTAAAAACTAGGAAATTATCACCAATTTTTAGGTGGTCATATATCTTGAGGTGGGATAGTTGGTATTTTTAACCTTTCTATTTCTGCATACTACATGATAGGTATGTTTGATATTTATAATCAAAATGGCAGTAGACTATTAACTTCTAAAATTTGACTTTAAACCCATTATCATAAAACAAAAGCAATTAAATGAATCAATAGTCATGATTCTGAATCCCACGTGAGACAGTTTTATAGGTGCTCATTAAGTCTAGCTAACTCGCAAACTCCTATAGAGAGCGATCATGAACATTCACCAACTACAGAAACACCAAGATCTCCTCCCGGGTTAAGGGGCCTCTGTGCTCATGATGTAACAGCAAGTAGTTCCATTCATTGTATGAGGAGACCAATGCACCTGCATTCTTCAGGACGGGGAATAGGAATGAAGAATAACATGCTCTGACCTCTCCTGCTTGCTGAATTGGTGCACTTTAGCGGAAGAGGACAGTCATCCAGTGGAGTGGACATCAGCATCTAGGCCAACACAAGGTAATGGCACTGTAGTCAGAAAGCCCACCTGTCCTCACTTCTCACTAGTCTCCAAAAATACTTATTAAGAACCATCACTTTTGATACTAATTGGGTTTGGTCTGAGTTTTGTTTCATTCATTGCCACTGATTTCATAAACAAATACATTATATGTTGATAAAAAGATATGTCCTTGAGGCTGAAAATATTCCACATTTTCCCTGACAGCTTAATTTTAAGACTCTAATAAAGTCTAAATCAAGAAAGTCAAACCCCCAGTTAAGAGACAAATGTATCTTCTCTTCCAAGAAGCACCATTCAGGGTATGAATGAATTGCTAGTCCTTGTTAAACTTGGCATTGCACAGCTTACCGTCAAGTGATCTAATGTTAAAGGTTGCTTATTTAGAGTAGATATCAACCAAGGACTTTGCTTCATACAAGAACATGTCTTAATTCTCTTCTACGCTCCATCCCTGTTACTACCTGGACAGTGAGTCAGTGACACCTACACCAGGTAGTCATGCAACCCAGTGTTTTCACGTCATTCATAAAGTTTCATGTGATTGTTCCATGTAGAGAAGTGGGACGAGATGGAAGGAAAAGAGAAAATAAAGGCCAAGACAGCAAGGTCCCCATCATTTGAGCAGGGCAACCTGAAGCCAGGCCTAGGTTCCTGCAGACAGTTTCACCTGGAAACTTGGATCTACTGCTTGGGGATAATAATGGAGATGGGAAAAAAAGGAAGAAAAGATAAACTTCTAAAGGATAAAAGGGGGCATAAGACCTTTCTAACTTAGAAACTTGAAATCTTGATTCATCTTTTCAACCAACAAACAGTACACCTCAGATAGGTTGCCTCAATTCTCATAGCCAGCATCACAGGTAATGCTGAAGTAGGCAACAGGTACAAGCCAAAACAAGATCACATGACTGCATTGGTCCCTCAGCAGAGTAGGACATAGAGATTCCAGGAGAACAGGCAGGAGAGACCGACTGCCTTAGAAATGACTGGTGTCCTACCATCTATAAACATATACCTCCTCACATGAACAGAAGCAAAGCTGGTCTAACAGAAAAGTATTTTGTTCACTTCTCAATTTGACTTCAGGTTGCTGTCAAAAAGCTACTGCCATTTACTGCCCAGGACGATATCCACACAGTTAATGCTCAAGGAAGGGAAGAGTTTCAGCATTACCTCTTGGTCAAGATCCACCTCTTCAGGCCAGTTCTCCGTGCTGAATGTAAACATAGAGGCTCATATTAAATGGCCACCTTTCCCTCAACCACTGCAATGTAGCATGGATTCCGCAGAACAAATGCCCAGGCCATTAACTAAACTGGTTTTTAATGATAAGATGATTAGAACATTTTATTGATTGGGCTCTAAAGTTTTATCGAATGTCTCCTATTTGCCTGACACTCTTCCCTGTCTCAGCTCATCCACACAGGACAACTGTTAGCTCCATTTGCTGATGAGATCCCTGAACCACAGAATGAATGCAGGAGCAGTCCCCGGGGACTGTGATAATGGGCACCTTCAGGAGGCGGCTAGCATCTGACCAGCCAGGCCTTGGAAGAATTTGTCCTTTGGAGTCAGATATAGCAAGTATTTCCGCCCTGGCTTGAAACTCACCAGCTGTATGTTCTTCACCAAATCACATTATCTCCCTAAACCTAGTTTCTCTACCTTTACATGAAGGAAAAGGGAACTCTTCTATGTCCCCATGGTTCACGACTTAGTGAGGATGGAAAGGAAAAGGATGTAAAATTAGTACCCGGTCCAGCTTAAAGCCCATGGTTTAAAAAAAAGGAAAAAAAAATGCTAGCATTACACTAGAATTGTGCCCTGCCAATGTCTCCATGACCACCAAGTCCCAGCAGCAGCATCTCACACTACACCACCTCTCACACTACACCACCTCTCACACTACACCACCTCTCACACTACACCACCTCTCACACTACACCACCTCTCACTACACCACCTCTCACACTACACCACCTCTCACTACACCACCTCTCACACTACACCACCTCTCACACTACACCACCTCTCACACTACACCACCTCTCACTACACCACCTCTCACACTACACCACCTCTCACACTACACCACCTCTCACACTACACCATCTCTCACACTACACCACCTCTCACACTACACCACCTCTCACACTACACCATCTCTCACACTACACCACATCTCACATCTCACACTACACCACCTCTCACACTACACCATCTCTCACACTACACCACCTCTCACATCTCACACTACACCCACCTCTCACACTAATACCTCGTCTCACACTATACCGCATTCCTCTCCCAAAGACATGGTGGGGCTGCTCTGACTCTCTCTGGTTGTTCACAAGCCTGTCCCTCTTGAAATTCCACCTCTCCCACTGATCCGGACTGAGCATTTGGGCACAAATCAAGACACAGCTCTCCTAAGAACCTGACCCTGAACTTGTAGTCACAACACTTGCACCTCTTTGCTGTTTTCATACTCCTGGATTCTTACCCTGGCATTTTTTTTTTAAGTGGAATGCTTTGGGATGCTAATTTCTTCTTGGGTGGTTTAATCTTTCAGGAAAGGGGTTGTCATCCATACTTCTTTTGTTATCACTTACTGTTTTAATACATGAGGGGTTCATAGCAGATTTCTAATAAACACTTGCTACCCTGAAAGCCCAGCCTCTCCTCGGGTATAAATCAGAGTCCTTTTGCCTCTCTATATATTCTAGGTCTGAACTCACGTGGTCTATGAATTTAGGACAGTCACATTTTAAAACATATGACTGCTAAGCCAAGGCATGTTAGGGCCTGATCATTACAGACTTCTCCTGAGAAGGGAGCACATTGCAAAACAACTTTCCCAGCACAATGTGACAGGTGCACAGGTGAGAACTCCTGAGGCCAGACCGACCATAACTCTGACACGCAGCTCATAAATCACCGGGCTGCTACTTCTGCTAAGTTAGTGGGTTTCTAAGATTTCATAATGTTCCAAGATTTTCTGCAGATTCACAACCTATGCAATAAATAAATCACATGCCCATTCTACTGGAAGTAGAAATCTCTCCTAGAGTTAGTGAATTCTATAAACCCTTCAAAATTATAAGCGACTGTAAATACCATGTGCTGTAATTATAAATGAAAAAATTTTAAGTCCTCATTCTTTATATTCCTTCAGAATAAAAAAAAAGTCTAACTTTTTTTTTGTATGCCAGTATCTAATGTCTTGTTAAAATTTGTAGTTTTGCATCCTTTAGACATATGGCTAACACCCCTGTATCTGTCCGAGATAATCACTTAATCCACCAGCAGGTTTCCCTACAACTTTTTCTATAAGTGTATACGCATATATTCGTGTACACAGAGATGATCCAGTAGTCTTTTGTGACTTGTGTGTGTTTAGCGTGAATGGTGTCATGCTGTATACAACATTCTACAACTTGCTTTTTTTGAGATTTATTTTTAATTATGTGAATATGCATCTGTCTATACCTGGGTAGGTATGCATCAGTGCAGGTGCCCACAGAGGCCAGAGGCATCTGGTATCTTGGAACTGGAAACAGACAGTGGTGAGCTCCCTGAAGTGTGCTGGGAATTGAACTGGAGTCCTTCAGAAGAGCAGTCGGTGCTCTCAACCACAGAGTCCTCTCTCCAGCCCCTGTAAGTTACTTTTTTAATTTCACAAGAAATTTCCTCTCAATTAGAAGAGTAGGAAGTCCATTCCTCATAACTGCAGGTTTCTACACTTCCTTTAACCAGTTCTTTAACGTGTGGCTCCTCTCCTTTTCCGGTGTTCCGAGGGCTGACCTATGCTCACCCTTGCTGGCGTTTGCTTTCGTTCCCCATGGTACTTTGTTTGGAAGTTCCTTAATTATGTATGCATCTTGATTTATAACTGTTCAATACATGATATAATACAAGATGCTTTTCTGGCTTGCTAACTGAAATAAATTCCAACTATGTTTTTTATCTATGTTTTGTTAGAGGTCTTTTCTCATGGTCCGACAGGGGTCAACACATGAAGACCCATAAGCCAATACTACCCATCTCTTTAGTTTTATGTGAACACAACCACACCCGCTCTTTTACACAGTGTCAAGGCTGCGCTTGCACTACAGCAGCGAAGTTGAACAGCTGCAACAGAACCACGCAGCCCACAAAGCGGGAAAGGCCATGAATCCCGTTACCAGGAAAGTCTGCCCACCTCTAACCTAGAACGTGAAACGGTCATCCTTAGGGCACTTCTGTCTCCACAAAGTGCCAGTTAAAGCACCGGTGTTTTCCATTCTTAACTCAAGGTGCACAGTCACATTTGCTTGTAAAAAGCACACCGAAGGTGTTTACCACTTGAAAAACACAATATGTCTTTTAAGTTCTACAATCAAATCCAAGTGAGTTAAGGCCCAATCTGCTCTGGATCCTTCAGAGTTTGGGGAGATACTGGATGAACTCATTAGGGATTCTCCTAAAATAGCCCGTGTCCTTCAGTCTGATTAGTAATTTAGCCTATGATTTTTTCTTTCAAAAAAATTTTGAGATGTGAAACAAGAATATAGAATGAGGCATTTGGTGAGATAAATGAGTGACAGGCATCTGGGCTTCCCTGCAGCCATCTGCATCTGGGAGGTTTGCCTTGGCTGTTAGCAGAGTCCTTGTTAGTCCCCACATGCAAAGATAACTATAATTCCTATTGTCCTGAGGAACTCACAGTAGGACATCCACTCATTTTAAATTAGTACAAGGCTCACTATCAATTCCATTGTTTTATATTGCACCGACTATAAGACTTATGATATAGTGGGAAAATAGGTGTTAGTAGATAACCAAAAAAAGATTGTTTGACCTTATTTCTCTATACTCACATATAATAAACCGGCACTCACACATTCATTATTAGTAGATTCAACCACCTATTTAAACAATGTGAGGATATTTTCATTGTTTTCAATTGCACTTGCCAGGTTGTATTGGACTCCGGTTAGAGGTGAAGTTGTTCACCAGTCCTCATTAGTAAATGTTATACAGACTTTAAAGAACGTTCTGGCCATTGTACAAAGCATAGACTTCCCATTCTATTCTCCCCTAAAAAGACAAATAATGGAGAAATGAGTTTTGTTTGATCAAGAATAATAGTTAATAATAATTATTTTTCAGTCATCTTTAGATTGCCTGCCAGCAGGGTTCTTAGAGACCTCTCTGGTGACCTGGTAGCTTATCTCTCAGGTGACAGGCTGTAGGAGGCCATAGCTGCCCTTCTCCTGCCAATTGTTTTTAATAAAACTAGTACATTAAGTTTGACAGTGGTGCTGTCGTGTGGACAAAACAAAGAGGAGAGGTGAATGAAAAAAGGTTTTCCTATCAAAGTTTTTGATGCCAAGTGAACACGAATGTTAATTGTCCTAATGCTGTAGAAACTGTTCTTCAAATCGTACTCACAGATTCTGTGCTCACTCCTACTGTGTCCAGCCCCCTCCTCCAAGATCCGCTTTCAGAGTTCTGATTTGGAAAGTTAGGAAGGAAAAAGGCAGGGGTGGCTGCATTAGAAAAAGTGATCAACAGAGCCAGATGCAAATCAAAGCCATGAAAAAGACAAGGGAGATAAGAAATGATTCAGGGTCATGCAAGGAGTTTGAGGTCAACATTATGGGCTCCATGCCCTCTGTTCAGCCAACCAGTCAGAGAGAAGTATCGTGCTTCCAAGTAGAGCTATAAGGACTGAGGGCTGAGGGTTAGGGTGAGAGTTTCTGTGTGAAGACCACTGTCATAACCATAAGGACACAGGTCGGTACCATGAGGACAGGGTAGAGGAAAAATTAATAGAAGAGGGACTGTCTTATTGAAACATCTAAATTGGGAACAGAAACTCTGAAGAGCTCCTCTAGAGGCTGGAAATGGAACAGCAGCAAATGTTTTCTGGATCCTGAAGACCCTAGAGCCAAAGGACATCCTGGGGGCAGCTGCTTTAACAATTTCGAGAAGACTACTTCAGTCTGGAAAGCTACAAGTTTCCCTCTGCCTGATCCTTCCGTCTGCATTCAGGTCTAGACTGCTTCAGTCCGAGTTTCTTCTGGTGAAATATCTTGTGTGTTTGGGGTTCCCGCTTACTCAGTGGCCAAGGACCCTATTCCCTAACCAACTTCTCCCTCTGCCAGCCACTGGATCCTGTTGTGCTACATGACTTATGCTGCCCAGTAATCACACAAGCAGTACCAAGTGAGTAAAGAATACATGTACTTAAGGTATGACCACACCTGCTGTCCAGCTGTTGTCTGTGTGCCAGGCTATTTCAAGCACTGTACAGTTATTAATTCATAATTCATTCAATCCTAAGAACATTATGAACATGACAGATAGAAAAAATGAAGTTGGGCACTTTTCCTAAGTAACATGTTAACAGGAAGGATGAAATGACCAGGATTGAAAACACCACATCTCATAAGCCCCCTTGCCTGTAATTCCGGGGGGGGGTTGGGGGAGAGAAGAGGGGGGTCTCGAAACTACCTTTCATGGTCAACTTCAACAAATCACATCAGTATCAACTTTAACTCCAGTAAAGCATCCATACTGTTCACTATTCTTGACTTTTCCCCCTTGAAAATTGAAATGCAAGAGACAATGCTTGGTACTTTCTCACACCCTGGTGAAGCAAGTAATAATCTTAAGTCTTTCAGTTGCTATGCAGCTTACACTATAAAAATCTTACTTGGGTTTCGTCTAAATCAAAATAACCTGCACACATTGGAGGAAGAGCACTCATGATGGTGTTATATTCCTTTCTGAAAGCTTCATTTAGACACCTTCCAGAGATCCCTTCATGGACACCGAAAATCTTAAACTGTCTCTATTTGATTGTGCTTGCCCAGGGCATTAAGTCCAATCCACCAGGTCTCACCTCAGTAACTCCACACAGACTAGACAATTCTTGCAGTCGGCTTCCCCGAGGGGTTTGTTAAGTTTCACATGCATTTAGTCCTGCAGCTGCCCTGCTCAAGTTGATAAACTTGTAGCTAAATTCTTTCTGCAGCAGTGCGCTGCTGGGCTTATGTTTTTTATCACCAGGAGAATAAATACTGCAAAAGAAGCTGTTACTGTGTGTTAGTGTTATCCATTAGTTTTTAGCATAATTGAGCTTACATTGCAATTTCTCAGTAACTGATAAGTATATTTTGTGGACGTGGTTAAAAGGTGACAAGAATTAAAAAGGGCTAATACTTAAATATATTTTATAGCAAGAACAGGAAGGAATTCTGATGCCTTACAGTGAGCAACAAAACGAAGCAGAAATTATGGATGGAATTTTCATTTTTATTAAAATTCTGAAGTTGCTATGATACACACCTATACAAAACTCTTTAAAAGGAGCCACTACACCGAAAATTCTCTACTCTAATCCTGCTCCTTACACAGACTGCTTGAATGACTTGCCAAGGTCACTAACACCAAGGACAATGGTTAGGGCTAGATCATTGATCTCCTAATTGTAATCAGAGCTCTGTGCAACATGGTCCAGCCAATAGCAATAAAACATCTGCATCTAAAAGTACGATGGACATCTGAAATTCAACACATATTAAATCAAAACACTGTAGTCATCTCAAGCGTCATTCATCTACAGTTTGTTACCAACAATATCACACTGCGATCGGAAGTGGTGGGAGCCACCTCATCTCGCAGGCTCCATGTAACGTAAGTCCTGTTTATTTTTTAGTTTTATTTTTGACAAGACAGGGTTTCTCTGCGGAACAGCCCTGGCTGTCCTGGAACTTGCTCTGTAGACCAGGCTGACCTTGAACTCAGAAATCTGCTTGCTTCTGCCTCCTGAGTGCCAGGATTAAAGGCGTGCGCCACCACCATCCAGCAAGTTCTGTTTACTTTTTAAAATAGAATATCTATTAGGTATTCTTTAACAATTTCATACATAGGAAATGTATCCTGACTATACACACCCCAAACTCCCCACTCCCGCTCCGCTCAGGAACCCCCAAACTATCCCCTCTTGCCTTTCATCTTCTCTGTTTTTGTTATTGTTTTGTTTTTATTCTCAACCCACTGTGTCCATTAGTGCTGTCTGTTGGAATATTAACCGACCTCATTAGCTTGATCTCGCGCGGGTCTTGTGCAGTGAGGTCACCAGGGCAAGGCCATGTCATGCCAGGAGACGGCCCTTCCCAGCAGTTCTCCTAGTCTCTGGCTCTTAGATTCTTTCTGCCCTCTCTTCTGCCATAGTCCCTGAGCCTTGGGGGGAGGGGACACAGAGGTCCAGGCCATCATTTACTTTTATATCCTGCTTCTCCACTAGCAAGGCTTTCACGGGTCTTCTCTTGGTTCACACTCCCACCGTTCCCAATTCTGCAGGGCACAAAGCCACTGACTGGTCCGGAACAAAGCATGTCCATTGCTTTAACTCAGTCTCTAACATCTTAGATTTGTCTATTTACAACTTGTCAGGAGCCTACACACAACCCCAACATTCTTCCCGGGGTAATTTTTGATTCCTCTTCTCAGAAGCCATCAATGGCTCCCAACTGCCTCTTGAATCAAATGAAAACTTCTATCCGAATGATTATCTTCACTCCTAAGTACCTTCATCTTCATTCAATGCATTTTTTCAGCAAGGATTTGTTGAGTAATCGCTTTGTGCCTAGTTGCATGCTGTACCCTGTGGGAAATTGTAGGATGGATGTCACACGCCTGCACTTATGGATCTTAACAATCAGTGTGGAAAGACAAAACATGCACACATCAAACATTTTCACAGCAAGAAAGGCTGTGTCTAACTATGTACTGGGGAGTGGATGAAACACACATCATAGCTTGTTGGGAGCTATGGTGCTTGTATGAGTCAGGGCAGCTCTTAGAAAGGCATGGGAAACCCCATGCTCCAGAAATGTTTTTGTCTAGGGTAGGGCTTGCTCTATGCTCAGAGACTGAAGCAAGAAGTCTCCCTGGCCAAGAGTCCTCTTGGGGCTAGTAGTTAGAACTGAGACTAGGAAGGAGGGGGAAGGGAAATAATGATTCTTCATGGGTAGACTAAGGGACTGGGAACCACCCTCACACAAAAGGGAGGAAAAGAGCTACTGAGAATATGGCAGGGACAAAGGGACTGTCCGTCACATAACAATCTTCAGCATGGAACTTTAGGCAGGAAATGATTCAACCAGTGCAGTTATCGGGAGACAAGGTCACCAACAAAAGCCCCTCCAGGTGGAAGAAGAAAGCAAGCACAGGCCAAAGGGACACTCTGAAGGTGCCTGTTAAATACATAAGGTAAGAAAGAGAAACTGTGACTGCAACGTCATGCTAAGGTAACAAAGAACAAAGGCATCTTCCTTTTTTAAAATGAATCCAGGAAGGAGGAGGCAGTCTGGGGACTACAGGACAGTCTGAAGAGACAAGTCTAAAGGGCAGATGGAATATGAGGATGCAGTCTACATTTGTAAGATACCAGCACAATATGGTAGCAAGAGCGCTACCGATTTTCCAGAGCCACGCTGCTTCCGGCGCAGCACTCAGCTCCATCACTCCCAGCCCATGCGCGGCAGTGCAGCTAGAGACAAGTTCTCCAGTCGGTATAACACGAGCAGGGAAGCTAGGGCCACCTGTATCTCCCGCGGACTAGCCTCCACTTTCATTCCCTTCCACTAGCTGATGAAAATGGGTTTGATGGGCCATGGCTAAAATCCTATCTCTGGGGAGGTAAAGGCATGAGGGTCAGAAGTTCAAGATCACCCTCAGACACTCATCGGGTTGAAAGCTTGCCTTGGCTACATGAGGCCCTTTCTCAAAATAAGCAAAAAAAGAAAGAAGGGATGGAAGGAAGGTGGGAGGGAGAGGAGGGGGAAGGATAGAAATAGAGGATAGAGGGAAGCTCTTAGACCCTATAAGAAGATCCCTAATCCAGAGCAGCTGGAAATAAACTGGGATGCTTGAGTAACTACACTGACTAGAAGGGGTGGGCAAAGAGAGAGAGAGGCAGAGAGAGGGAGAGCGGGGGTGAAGGATATGATGTAAAAAGCACACAACTTTGATATCATTAAGTCGTTGACACTTGGAACTGCTTGTTCAGCAACTGGCCTATTCTAACACAGTTGATTTCCAAGAGAAGTCCACAGCCCACAAAACCTCAGCTGTTGCATTAAACCCTGTCATCCCTGTCTTCCTCAATGCCTAGTCAACCCCAACCCTGCTTTTTTTTTCCTTGCAGTATACGTCCTAGAACGATTCCCACCATATTAATCCTTGTTCTTCCTGGCTTACTGCTTCTGCATACATTTTACATCATGTAGTAAAGTCGCCCCTGCCTGTCTCCAGCTGACAACAGTCACCACAATCATTTTCCTGTCCCCACAGCACTTGTGCAAAAATCTCTATCCATCTGTAACTGGTTATGACTAGGTCTTTATGTTTATTTTATCTGTTACCATGCATCTCCATTTATATTTGTTCCATTAGATTATAAACTCAATATGAACAAAGATTGGGTTGCCTATTTCCTTTGTAATTTCCTACATGCCTCATATACTGCCCTATGTTGTCAGTGGTTCATAAATGCAACTAATTGAAGTTCAAACTTCTACTCAGACACTTGCATTAGATGCGGAAGCATTCACAGAGTCTGCGTCTAAAACATAAATACACACACAGTCTGACAGTGGCTCTCTCCTCTATCCAGCAACATGAGGGAATGAGCTGGCCCACAGAGTTAATCTCCAGTCAAATATACTGCAGCCAGAAGGAACACAGAGGTAACCAAAAACTGCACATTTAGTGTGCATCTGAGCCTGAAATGTTCTCCAGGAAACGGTATGTTGGTGATAGTTATTAAAATAGATTTCAACTAGACTTTCAGCTGCAAACAAAATTCAATTAAATCTAGTTTACATTTGTTTAACACCACTGGTTAAAAAATACTTCACTGAGGTACTACAGGCATTCTTCAGATATCATTAAATCTAGTTGCTCCCAACACTCTTGAAATTCAACTCTATTCCACGGCACCCCTGCACCACCTCTGCTTCCCACCCCCAGTCCACGGTGGGGTTCTCTGCTGTGTATGGTAGTGCATGCATAGATGTCAGTTATAGCATCCACCATACTAGAGGGTAACTATGAGCCTGTCTGCTCCAGCCCATCCTACCACAGACACCTTGGGAACAAGCAATGAGCTGCACTCCTCTGCAAACCCCGGAGACTTCGTTATTGTGGTAAACACTGTTTTTATCACTAACATCAAAATTCCAATTAAAGAAGCTTAAAGAGCAGAGAGAAAAAGGAAGAGAAGGAGGAGGAGGAAGCTGAAGGAGGAGGAGGAATAAGAAGAAGGGAGGAGAAGAAGAGGAGGTGAGGGGGAGGAGGAGGAGAAGGAGGAGGAGGAGGAGGAGGAGGAGGAGGAGGAGGAAGAAGAAGAAGAAGAAGAAGAAGAAGAAGAAGAAGAAGAAGAAGAAGAAGAAGAAGAAGCAGAAGCAGCTAAGTAATGTGAGTGATAAGTAGTACTAGGACAATATCAAATTGATTAACAGAGTTGCCTACCCAAATAATTTTTTAAAAGTGTGTATACAGTGTACACATGCATATGTGTCTGTGTATGCACACTGGTATATGTTTGTGTGCACGTGTTCATGTGCATGTGGAGGCTAGAAGTCAATGTTAAGTGTCTTCCTCTGTTGCACTCCACCTTACAAAGTAAGAAGGAGTATCTCTCTGAACTTGGAGTCTTCACTTGGGGCTGACCAGAAAACCACAAGGACCCAAACGTCTCTGCCTCCTAGTGTCGGGATTACAGGCGTGGCTACAATCCCACTGGCTTTTTTGCATGAGTGCTGAGGACTGAATTCCCAGGACCTCATTCTTGCACAACAAGCAGTTTACTGAGCTATCTCTTCACCCACCCAAATATGTAATTTTCAGAGAATTATTTTTACCAGAGACAAAGAAGGCTTTCATTATTTCTCCTGAAAACTATTAAAGGAAATATTAGAAAAATAATAATATGTGCTCTCTTCCAACAAGCCCCCTTTCCATGTTCATGTCTCTTCCTTTTGTTTGGTTACCCAAGGACTTTAACCAGGGCCATCTGAGTGACCATAGGTACGGAATTATCCAATGGAACCTTGTGAGCTCACCAATGGGTACACATCTGAAGATAATGATTCCCCAGCCCTCCGAGCCCATCATTAGCTAATATCTGAGCAGGGAGGGGGGGTACAGTTCCATGAGCCACTTCTCCATCCAGGACAGGCAGTTGACAGGTTCAGTCTTGTCCAGGCCCAGGACAAGCAACCACAGCTACTGTGAGTTCAGGATTGCATGACCAAGCCCTGCCGAGACAACAGTACTACACAGCTGGCCTTCCTGTCTTGAACTCTTGAATCCTTCCCCCGGCCTCTTCCACGACGTTCCCTGAGCCTTAGAGGGAGTGGTATAAAAGTCCTGTCTAGGACAAAGCCCCCTTCCTTATTCTTAGCACCTTGAGCAAATAGGGGTTGGAGGGAGATAAGAGAGGGTGTGGGGTGACAGTAATCAGAATTCATCATATACATGTATGAAATTGTCCAGGAAGAAGTGTAATTCATTTGTATAAATAAGTTTCTAGCAGGAGAGGATGTTACAGATGCAGCTCGGCGGCAAGCACATACCACACCAAGCCTTCGGTTCTATCCTTAGTACTGGGGAAAATATAAACAGAAGTCCTCCCTCCACATTACTCAACCAGGATTTTGCTTCTTTTATATGTAAAATGGATATAATCTGTGTTTTTCTCAACAATAATTTTTCTGCTGAAAATCAAACAGAAATTCTTGAAAACATCTATTTTGAGAGCTCACATACACACACCAAAAAAAAAAAGTCTACTGCAACTATAATCGATTGATTAGTTCTTACACTTCTCTATAAAATGGAAATGCACACTGGCTAACTATTTACAACCCAACCCTGTGAGATAAGAAATGTAACACTGGTTGTAACTCCAATCTAATTTCTTACAGGAGTCACACTGTAAGTCAAGATACAACAAGGCTCAACTGGACTTCAAAAAAAAACATAGTCAATTTATAACTGAAGAAGTAAAAATCACTGCTTAAGAAGGAAAAATCATTCAAAAGCTACGAGCGGGCATTCACCACATTCATTACATGATATGGGGCATGCAGAATACAAACGTGAACTAGATATGGCTGTGTGGAGAAGGAAAGGGACCAGGTGCCACTTCCTGAGTGAGCACAGCACAGGCTGTGACAGGGAATGGGGGGGAAGGTACCAGAAAGATTGCTCCCGCTGGCAGAGGAATGGCGTGTGCAGGGGCTACGTTCCGGGAGCTGGTACTGAGGGCCTTTCTCAGAGTGTGGCTGGACTTGACCAAGACAGACAGAACAGCTTAGGACAAAGCTCGGTATGGTAAAGACATACATTAATTATCTCAGAGGAGCAGTAATCTCCCTAGGTAGACAGGGCAAAGGAGGAAGGAGAGTAGCCAGGAAATTGGAACGTGGGCCGTAACTATGACGGCAAAGGACTTCAGTGAGAAGCTGGAGACCTGGAGTTTCATCCGTACACAAGGGGGAGCCATGAAAGTTCGCTTGGCTTATTTAGACTAAGTCACACTTCACCGAACAGGAAATTTTCCCTTCTAAAGTGAACAGATCGGTGTGCAGCATCGCTCACTCAGGTGTGCACCTGGTACCCAAACACTGTCATCATCCCAAATGGAACCCCTGTCCTCATGTAACCAGCGGCATTCCCTTCTTCCCCTATCGCCTAGCAACCAGCAACCTGAGTTAAAAAGTTTCGATGAGTATGTATGTGTGCGTGCGTGTATATCCTGAAAATTTCACATAACATACAAACCATTGTGTTTGTTTTCCTCACTTAAAAACTGTTTTTGTGTCAATACTTTATTTTTAATGACTGAATAATATTCTATTGTATGCATACAACGCACTGTATTCATCTGGTGGCAGCCTTTGTGCTTTTTTTTTTTATTTTAACCTTTTGGCTATTGTAAACAGTTCTACTGTAAACAAACATGCATTTTTCTAAGTCTAAAGTTTTTACCTACCAGTAAAAGCACTGGATAATATGGAAATTCTGTGTTTTACTTTTTACAAAAACCGCTAAAGCTGCCTGCTACACTGGCCAAATCCTTTTGCATTCCCTATAGTGTAAGTTCCAAAGCAGGCTGTGACAGGGAAAGAATGAGGCAGTTAAGTGGCCATTCAAGACGTCGAGATGAACGATGGCCACACAGAGCCAGGACCAGGTGGTAGGACACAGGAAAGATCGGAATGAAGAACACACAGAGACGGGAAGAGCATGAAAAGAAGAGTCAGGAATGGCCTGAGGATTCCAGCTGCAGTAACTGAGTCGGTGGTTCAACCCCTCAGGAAGTTACAGCACAAGATACGAAGTGAAAGGGGCCGATTTGGAAAAACGGGGCATCTCTCTCAAAGATCATGTATGGGCCATGAGGAATTGTGGGAATGCGAGGAGGTGGAGTTGCTGGTTTAGCCGGGATTAAGACAGAGAGGGGAGGTGAAGACGGTACAGTGCAGAGCATCTGGGTAGGGGAGACTTGGAGCAAATGACGGGGGCCGGGAGAGCAATGGAGAGAAACTCACAGACAGTTCAAGCCGAGCTAAGATGATGGGAGTATGAGGGTTAGCAGAGCGCTGCGGCTGAGTTTGCAAGACCCAAAAATAAGATGTATAGGTTATTTACGGGAACTTCCTCTAGACAGGACGGGTGCTGTCATGGTTAGTTTCTCCATGAGCAAAGCACTCAGTAGAACTCTGCTAGTTTTAGACTGCCACACACTGAAGCGTCTCTCTGGATACCATGTTTACATGCATCACCTTCTTTTACCCTATGGGAGTTGAGGACAGCATTATTTCTCATTTGCCAATGATATTCTGAGACTTAGGAAGGTCAACTCGCAAAAGTCTCAAAGCTAGTACTACCTTCTGAAACAACCCCCGTAGCTTAAGGCATTTATTTCCTGGGGGGTTTCTGGCAAAACAAAAAAATGTTTCAAAGACGGGACCCCAATTTACGGAACTCAGTGTACTTAAATATTTAAGGGATAACTAGTAGCAAGACTACCCACTTTCTTTTAAACACTGAAGGTTCCCATAGTTAGGCTGTCTTGTAGACTCTACCCACAACTAGTTTTTCTTTTTATAGAAACATTTCATTCCTTTACATTAACATTTTAATGAAGAATAATATTTTGTCCTCTAATCACTAATTTATAAGGGTTTAGTATATTTAATTATTATAGTTCTGGATCTGTTTGGTTTTTTTGTCTTTTGCTGAAAGATAAGCATGAGCAGTATTAGCCTCTCTTAATTCTTGTTAACAGCGTCTTAATTTAATAGGCCGGAAGTCAGTCTGCAAGTCTCTGTTCTAGGAGATAGAAGAGTAGGTGCCTTGGAATGCCACAAGCATCTGCTTCATTTTCTCACTAGTGTACATTGGAAACCAATGCAAGCACATGTATGGGAATGATATTCAGGGATTCACAATACAATATTTCAATCAGAATGACAAATCACTTCCTCTCCTGGCCCTCCATCCACACCTGCCTCCCCTTCCTCCTCCAGTAATCACCAGACTGACTCTCACGACCTTTGAACTCGCCAAATTCTGAGGAGGGTTTCTCTGCAAATTTGCTGCTACCTTTTCCCCAGGGCAGAAGGCAATTAATTTGACTTAAAATCCTCTTCCTCAAATTCCTTCTGGATTCTGATAAGCTAAAATCCTGTTTATGTAAACAAAAGTGCTTAATTAATCAGAGCCTGTGAAAATGCCAAAAGGAACTGGAAAGATTTTCTGCTACCATTTCAGACCTCATCATCAGCCGGCGTGTGAGGAGCGTCCCTGAAGACACCATGTTCTTCCAAAAGGCAGCAGCATTCACTTTCCTAATGCTCTTATTTCATTTCAAACTATCTCACTGCGAGTTAAAAATGAGATCCTGTACAAATTAATTAGAGAACCGTTCATTTACAGTGGGAAACTGAAAGTACAATCAGTGAAACGTGGAACTTCTACCCTTTAATTGGAAAGCAGGCCTTAGTCAGGCTGACCGAAAATACAAAGTGGTTATAAAAGACCCTTCTGTCATCGACGACAGTTACGGAATGGAGTGGTCGTTTCTGGTACCAAATCTTCTCGCTGCGCTCAGTTGGCTCTAGTTTCTCTCCAGTTCTCACCGGCTTAGGTCTTCCCACCCACGGAGCTGGCGTTTACAGCCTCTGGCATCAATCCTTCTAGAACGCCTCACTCCCTCGGGTCTCCTGACCCGGCTCTTGGGCAGTCTCCTTGAAAGTGTTCTTCTTATTTCCTTCGTGGAGTCTGTTCTTGCTACTCTCAAGCGTCTCGGACTTGTCAGTCAGTAACCTACATTAACTTTCTTGTCTCTCACACAAGCTCCAGCTCTGTCAGGGCCTATGGGCATTTCTACCTCACTAGGGAGACATCAGCATAAATGCAACGTGGTCTTAAGAGAACCCAGCTTTTCCATAGCTAACCAGCCTTTATCTCAATCTCTGTATTTGATCAATATCACCATCCCTCTGGTCACATAAAGCTTTGGATTCCTGCTTCGTCCTGAACTTAATCTTAGTTTCAAGTATTTCCTTCTAAGTATATATATCGTATTTATTTATTATATATATATTATATAGTATTTATTTATCTTTGTATGAAGTTTTAACTAGTTTGTGCCATGATATGGCTAGGCAAGCATGGCTGCTGTACCTCACAGGTTCCTGACTTTCTCCATACAGTACTTCTAAAGCAGTTGTTACTACAGCAATTTGTCTGCCCCAAGCGTAATGGCAGGCTCCGCTGCAGGTGTGGTTCTGAAGCCAGGGGCATGCAGAGAGCCAGCCATTGCCAGTCATCTCTACAACGTCAGCTCTAGGCACTGCCAGTACCTGCTAAAGAGTGGCTTCTGGAGATTAAACTGGCTTTGACATGTCTACCATGACAATAACATGTCAGAGCAGAAACAGGTATCTGATAGAGACAGAGTGGTCTCTAAGCCATCAAGATTTAAGAATTTCTTGATAACCTGAAGAATATGTGGCACACAGAGATCTCTTAACAGTAAGAATGATTGAGACATGAGAGCAACGGAGATAAAGGCTGCACTTCCCCTCTCTGCCTGACTCAGGGAGGATCAACCACTGAGGTTATGCTGACTGCAGAGTCCACAGGCAGCTGGGGAGACCAGGCTATCTCAGCTCTCCAGCCACCCTATTCACACTCCCTAGGCACCTTCAGAGTGCAATCCCAAACCTCCCTGTTAGAAGGGAATGCCAGGGAATGGCGAAGACAAGCAGTGCATCTGTGTGGCTGTGCTTTGCACCGTAAATGAACAACACGGCATTCTGATTTTACCACGCTTCGTGAACGTGATTAATGTAAGTCTATCCAAGAGAGGCGGATCTGCCCTGTGACTCCTAACATCACACTTCTGAGTCAACTAGGCTAAGTGGCCCGCTGAGATCCAGTCATATCACTAAGGCAGCAAAGCACCTTCCTGTGAGACCCGGAGTGTTTTTAACTAACCCTGAACAGTATTTTGTGACACTGAATGTGTGGGACAGCATTTTTAATCCAAATTGCTTTGGGTGAGCTGAACAGCACAAATGAAGAAGTGGGGCAGTAACTATCAGTGATGGGAGGGATATGTGTTATCTTTATTATTTGAGAAGCCAGAGGGAAGACTTCTACCTTCATTTGCTCTCCACTGACATTATAAGGATATAAACAAGGGTTTAAACACCAGTACCTCATCTAAATGCTTTGTATTTTAAACCCAGAGACTAATTCTCCAGTGAGTACTTAAAAACCATATTCCTAGTTTTAACTATTTCCCTATCAGAATAGATTGTCGCACTGGTGGTCTAGTACTGTACTGAGATGTGCCAGCAGCACGCAGTGAGGGTAGCGAGGAAAAGCAGCATTTTCACTAATCAAATCTAAGAGTTCAGTACAGGCGCGTTAACTTACTTGGAAATTTTTAAGCAACAAAATGAATTACGTCTGCTACTTCTAAATAATTAGAATGCTTCCTATTGTGCCTTATGGCTTTAAAATAATTACAGTCAGTCAATAACAGTCATTTAAAATGTAATGAATTGATGGCTAATCTACGCATCCATTCAATCATTCGACAAGCATTTGCTTATCACATACATTTCAATTATTTTCATATTCTGGATTAGTCTGCAAATATTTGGGTTTCTGCCATTTCTGTTTTTAATGGGAGGCCTCAGTCTCAAAATATACAATATGAGACTCATCATCTTCTGGTATAAATCTGTTCCTTTTCCTACATTCCCCATTCCAGGAAGGAAAAGCACAGTCCAAAGAGTCGGACTGGCCTATCAAGGCTCCCCCCCACCCCTCACATCCCATAATTAATTGCTGTAGGTCTGCCTCCTGTGGCCTGTCAAGCCCATCTCCTTGCTCACTGCTCTAGACAAGGCACACTTCCTCCCCGGAGAGTTGTAGTGGTCATGCCCTGACGTCTCCTGCCTCTGAGCACCCTCCTTCCGGCTTCCTTCATATTATCAATGGAGTTATCCTGCTAAAGGCCCTATCTCGCTATCTCACACCCAACACAACGACCCTTTCAGCTCCTACACAATAATACAAAGTAGAAGACGAAAAGCAAAATCCACTGTGTGAAACGCAAGACCGAAAGCCTTCTCAACACACAGCTTTTCCAGTCCCCCGTCCTGCTATCCAGTGACAACATCCTGTGTAGGTTTCTCTACAGCTTTTCTCATTCTGTGCCTTTCCCCACTTTATCTACCTATCAAGACTCTCTCCTCCTTCAAGACTCAAAGGGTACCCTAATCCCTGACATCCCATCCCAGGCCCACACAGTCCAGCTGTATACATCACCAGGCTAGTCCAGGGCACGTATCGCATCAGTTACCATGGTTACTCTGGACATGTGTCCATCTCCACTCTGTATGCCCACATGGAGACAGGGACATCCCAGAAGTGTGCTGTTTTGTCTAGTTCACCTGCCACCTCTAGCCACCAGCCCAGTGTGCATCATACAGCAGGTGCTCAATCAGTGCACATAAATGACTAGGTGCCAGGGAACCAGGGAACAACCAACTACAGGAAAGTCTAAACTGAAAGGCCTTTTAAAGGAGTACAAGTGTGGCTTTCGAGAGATTCAAATCCAGAGAACTTTTCTGTATCAGAAACCCAGTGATAACAGTGGTATGACAATAAGGACAATAGAAGAGCACATGTCCACTCCACGTAGCTGCCACTGTGCTTCCACTCTCATTGGTGACATCCCAAGATGATGACACAGCACTGGCTGTCACCTCCAGAGTCCTCAAAGAATAGCATCGCACAAATACAAAATGTTACCAGTCTTCCCCGACAGGAACAGACCAGCTGAAAGTCTGCATCCCCAACGTGTTTGTGGGTTGCAGCCATCCCTTTACATTATTGCATTATAATCCTTATTTTAAAAGTCTTGTTTCTGATAATATAGCAGAATGAATTAGAGTTCATGACTGAACAGTAAAGAAAAGTGAGTCTTCTTTGAGAAGTGGAAAAACCAATCTTGCAGAGTGAGGCAAGTCATCTCTGCAGTTACGTACCCACCAGGTGATGTGGCTCACTGAACAAGGAAGGCGTCCTTCTGATAACCAAAGTCTCCTCTGCGCTATGAACAACTACACAATGTCCAAATGCTCTACGATGTATCTACAAAAACCGCAAATACTTGTAGAGGAATTAACTAGTAGGAAAACCTGTTAGAAGGCCAAGATTACTAAGTAGTAAATGTCTGCAATCTGTACCTCAGCTGGAATGTTCTCAGAAACATCTCTAAGTTATCTACTTTACCCTCTACGTCAACAAATATCTTCCATTTGGTTCTTATATTAGAGCAGCTATGTCTGTGCCCCCAAGACAAAAGCACCCGTGGGCACATCCCCAAATCCACCGCCCAGTCCACTGTCTTCATGCTACTTCTACATAGCTCCATTTCCTGAAAGCATATCTGAACATCACAGGGAAGTTGACTTTTGGCAGCCCTCATCAATTCCAAGGCTTCCAGGTCTCATTAAGTGAGCAAACACGCCCTTCTCCCAGCTCCCCTCTCCAGCTCAGGAGCCACAGCCATGTGAGTTACCACAGGACAGAGTCGAGGCACTTCCTCACCTTCCCGTGCTCAGCCTATGAGGGCCAGCCATCATTCCTGTTTTCTTGTCCTTCGTGTTTAATGTCTTTTCTTCCCATGTGAGCAGAAATCCTTTGATCCATTCAGAAAGTTCTTGGTACACACAGCTTTACCAAAATGATTAGTTTTTCAAGTCACACTTTAATAGAAAATAACAGTACCCAGATACTATAACTCTTAATACACTGGCAATATATCACCAAATCAATGATTTCTTACAACTGATTTCTGATTTGAATTGTTTATATATTAGCATTTTGATGTATTTTATTGAACTTGTACTTGTTGAAATTTTTTTTAAGAATTTCCATTTTCTCCTGCTGATGTGGAATTAAGTGTGGAGATTAATAACAATAACTAACTTTATCCAGATATTCATAGGCTAAAAAGCAAAAATAAGCATTTTTTCCTATGCTGAACCATGGACAAACTGTTTACATGTTATCCAAATACAGGAAATGCTATGGAATGCTGCAAATTAAGTCCTGGTAAGACCTAATAAGAACAAAAGGCAATTCAAGGTATCTTATGTGTACTCCCTGGATAGGAATTATATAAGTGCACAAAATTTAACTATCTAAACATCAAAGATTTAGTACTTAAATTTACAACCACAACAAGTATAATTTTTCCAAAATTTAAAACTCTATGCTACCCTACTGTGGTTATTGCCATCAATTATTAGCACATGTTTTATACAGACCACAGCACACTTTTCTGTTTCAGAAAACAAACAAACATTTTAAAAAATGCTGTAATACTAATGCTCAAAATGTGATTTTCATTTTGGCACACCTCTAATGGCCTGTAAAGGTCTGTCTGAACTTAGCTCCTATGCTCAGGGATCGCCCATAATTTTTAAATCCACCCTGGAAAATGTAACGTTTTTGTCAAGCAGCTGATGCTTTGCACACGCTGGACCGGGCTGAGCATTCCTTCGTCCTGATGTCATGGGCCAGCATTTGTCTCAGAAGACATCTTTTGTAATTTCAACCAAAAGGCAAAAGAAATCAGAGCTGTGAACAGGCAGAGGGAGAGGCGGGGGAAAGCTACTTTAGAACAATTCACTCTAAAGCATTCTGACACAGACCTGTATATTTTTAGTCACTCAACACGCACACTTTAACATAAAGCCTTCCGACTTTTATAAAGTATTGTGTGTATTTTCAGACTGTTGGTTTTTAAAATACTCGCTGCTTTATGGTAATGTGTCACAGGGAAGTTGGCTATAGTTTCATGAAAGACGTTTTCATCCCCGACTGGCAGCTCCTGAATAGCTGGGGCCCAGGCACACCGCTCTTCCCGGCAAGGCCCTCTGCGCAGAGAACAGAGCTGCATTCATAACTTACTCTCGGCACCGCGGGGCAGCGCACAGAAAAGCCTCTCTAGCCTAATGGGTTACATCACTGAAAAGTCTTCCATTTGGTCTAGGTGAAAAACATGAATGCATGCCTCATTCATTTCTCCACCTTAAAAAAAAAAAATCAAGTAAAATCATATCCACTCTGGAGTGAAAGACCTGCATTCCCACAGACTGGTTTGGAAAGGAAAAAAAAAAAATTCCGACCCTGCTCTTGATTCTTGGCAATGCCTCCACAAACTTCCTTAGCCCACCACTCAGGCCCTTCAGAACGATTGTTATTTCAACCTGTGGCTCCACGATATATGCCCAAAAATACATTAAAAGAAACCTCATTTTTTTTTTTTTTTTTTGTAAATTGATTGGTGCTATTATCACTTTTAGATTTAGGTCACACTTTTTAAAAATACACTGCCATGCAGTCATGGAATCAAAACCCTCACCCTCTCCACTGACCTCAGCACCAATAAACTAGTACAAACAGATGGCCCCAACCCTGTGCCCTGGCTCCAACACTTCCTGATGGTCAGAGCGAATCAGCCCCATCTAACACTTTCCTGAAAGTGCCAAATATCTGTGATTCCTTGCAAGGTAGGCACCGGGGAGTCTAGCCAAAATATTTTATATTGAACAAGACACAGTCCCCTTTCTCCTTATTACCATATGCCTTTCTTGGCCGAACCAGAGTTAATGGCTTCAGAACATTTCTACTTTTTTCCCAAACGTTAAGTTCAAGTGTGAACATGTTACATTTGGGGGGAATAAAGCCCCTGGTCCTACGCTCTTCTCTAAGTTATACAAATGGAAGTGGGCAGTGTGATGCCAGATCCCTGGTTGTGCTTTCCAAAGTGATGCCAAATGCCCCCAAACTCCAGCTACATAGAGACAATCTGAAAGGACACAGCATTCCACAGAGTTCAGAAATCCTCAGTGAATTAATTCCACATCGACTCCGGTAGCTGTGACAATGTCCATTCTCTGCCCTCTCTACTGTCTGTCTGAATGACAAGGGGAACCCATGTCAATTATGAGGCATCATGGGCTTTTGTAACTAATGACTCACTCAAAGCCCTTTATAACCTTGATGGTGTCACGCCATCTGCACTCACCAGCCATGACATGACAGAACTTTCTAGTTTCTCCCAGACCATGCCCATGCATGATGGAGAGCCAGCTGCTGACATCCAGGACCCCTCCATCTGTGGCCTGAGCATCCTTGTGAAACACACATAGACACTGACTACTGCTTATCCTCCTGTGAGCCCTCGAGGCTGAGGTCTACTTCTGCTTTCTTTCCTCTTCCAGACCATGCCCTCTCTTGGGAGTTTAGTTCCATTTCAACTGTTTAATAAACATAATCCCTAACAATATACATGAAAACAAACAAACAAACAAATGAAAAAACTTTCTCAGAAAGCCTACAGCGGAAATTCCTAAAGAATCTGCAGTCTAAAAGAAGTCAAATGCCTTTTCTAAACAAAACATGAATCTTTGGCATTAGATAAATGCTGCAGAAGACAAGCCTAAATATTAGTTCCCTAAATACTGAAAGTTATGGTTTGCATAGGAACACCTAACTTTGACAAGGTCAACTCTCTAAGCAGAGTTTCCTTATTTGTATAATGTGGATGTCGGTGTCCCATAAACTAAAAAGAAAAACTTAATAGATTCTAGACTGCATTGTTGTACTTACCCAAACCTTACCTAAATTACATGAAAATAAGGCACTGAGATCATGAAGACCTCTGTTGCCAAGCTCACCAATAAGATTACCATTCCTCTCCATTTTCTTCATCAATACACAGTCGTTTAGCTGACTGTGGGCATAGCCTGCTAAGACAGTGTATCCTGACATGTCATGCCATATGGCCCCCATAAACACCTAGTCATAATCATCATAATTTAAAGAACTCCCATTAAGAGGAAATCGACATAAACTGGTCCTCAAATTATTTCTATCCTTATGCACATTATATCCTGAACTTAACTCGTCTGCAAGGTTTACATAAAATCAAAAAATCCCCTCAGGTGAAATCATCTTTAGCAATAAGATCCTGAGCTTTGGGGCTTCTCAATGATTAGGCTGGAGCTGCAGACTTAGAGGTCACTCCTCCACAATCTCATTTAGAAGACAGGGAAAAAAAGTCACAGAAGATTCACATGACTAAGGATAATTAATGTCAACCATTTCCACCCTGTGAAAGAAAATGGGTCTTCTGTTCAGAATGAACAATAAGGACATTATTTTGGTTCCATTGTGTTTTTTGAAGGAGTTCCCATCTCTAAAATGCCCATACAAATGCAACAGTATTTCAGCTATCCCAGTGTTACTCAATTCACTGATAATGCTGGTAGAGAAAATTTTGTGAATGCCTCAAGACCAAAGCTGCTTTCAATCTCATTTTCCTTCAGAGCACAACCTAAGAATGGCTTATGGAAAGCTGAAGGGTAAGTACTTAGAAAGTTATTCATCTGTGATGGTCATCTCCAAAGATCGACAAAGCAAAATACTGATAAAAGAATGCTAGTTCTATGCTGGAGTTTATCATTCCTGTTTATACACTGAGAACTTTTTGAATGTCTTCTCGTTATGTGAACATTAAAAAGCCAACACAATTTCCATAAGTACATCACTCAGATCTATACAGAAGGCACACTAGGAGCAGGATGAGAAGAATCCTCACTCTATTTTTCATATCAAATTCTAAGGTACAGCAAGGGTTAAAACCAAGCAAACACCAGCCCTGGTGATTCCTGCCTGTAATCTCAGCCTGGGCTCTGCTGAGACCCTGTCTCATACAATAACATCAAACACAAAAAGGAAAAAAAAATTCAAACAAGCCCAAGATTAAGCCATTAGGGTCAGAAAGATGGCACAGCAGGTGAAGGAACTCACCACCATGCCTGATGGCATCAGTCTGATCCCAGGGCCCACATGGCAGGAGGAGAGGACCAATGGCGACAAGTTGTCCCCTGACCCCCACAAGTACCACCAACACGCACACCTCCTCCAAACCACAACCCTTTGTGCATCTATCCACATGCATAATAAATTAATCAAGTTTTTAAGAGAATGAGCCACGAGAAGGAACACCAGGGTTACATCTAAAAAGTAGGAAGCTAACTTACAGAATGAGATGATAATTATATATAATATGTTATGTATATATCTAGTCAGGCTTCATTTAAAAAAACAAGTAGCATTAAGTAACTTTTCTTCTGAACTTTCTTGTACAATACTTAATGACTCTATTTCACTCACTAAGCATTTATAAATATCTAAATACAGCACGGCACTACTAACTGTCAGCCATTACTAGGTAAAGAAGCTTGGCATATATCATATAGCTTCAACTCAAAAGCCAAAATTAATAGCATCTGGCAAAAGCTTTAGCAAAGAACATTGGTGTATTTTTTTCTCTTTCTTCAAAAGAAATTTTGCACATAATACTATTGCAAATATAAAAAGTAAAGGCAAACCTGTAAAGTTGTATTCATTTTGAGAAAATATTCATTTCAAAAATGAATGATTTCATGTAAGTCAGTGGCCTGCTCCTAAAAATTAAGAACATAAACAGTGGACTGTAATAAAGCACTCCACCAGAATACAGTGCCCATATACAGATACACAATTTGGTGAAATAATAAGTGAAAGCATTTCTAGAGCTTAAAGAAAATACAAAAAAAAATCTACCTTATTTTTATTCACTTATCACATACTTTGTAGTAAAATGCCCACTGCCCAGTCCACATGCTGTGCTGAACAGATGCAAGGATTTATGCAAAATACAATTGCACAAACTCAGGAGCTGCTACCTCAAATACTGCCGAGGTTAGTACACATAACACATACAAACTGAGGAGCTGATGGGTGTTTTGTGGAGTGCAGCTACAGCTGATTTGAAGGGACATCTTAGTTGGGGATTTGAGGACCTAGTGATTTATATTGAGAAAGGAGACCATCGGGCAGGTAGAATGATAAAGCGGAACGTTATGAAGAATCCTCACCCCACTTTCAACTTCCTAAGTACCAAGGCGAGAGACTGGAGGTAGACAGGAAACAGAATGGGCCGTCAGCAGAGTGCAGCTATTTGACACTTTAGAAATGGATGAGGTCATACAGGAAGAAGGTGGGAAGGGAGGAGGAAATGGCTTGGGATTGTCTGCACTGGTGCAATGCAGAGCTGAATGCACATGAACTGCCTCACCCCAAGACTGTGAAGAAAGAGGCATGCTGTTCTAGAAATGCAGTGTCTATGGGTTACCTTAGGGAATCTCTGGGGCTTGACTGAAAAGCTCAATAGAAATTTTTTTTCTGTTTAATCAGTTAGTTCCTGAGTATTTTCCTAATCAATTATTTTTCAGTAAGAATAAAACTTAAATGTAATTTTAATATAAAATACAATCTACAAAGTACCCGGGTAAACTTAAAAATTATTAAATGGCTTCTTCCACATTTCACTCCAGAGATGGATTCATTTCATTTCCATGTTAGATTCAAAGATCACTTTTCATAAAGTAGCCTCAAGATGCATGCTCCCCTTACAAGGCCCTTCAGACAAAAGGTGGCATTTGCAAACGCAAAATATGAATGATTGTCGCCATCATCATTTTTATTGTCCTAGGCATATGAACAGATTTGGCATCTGGTGGCTCTAAGATTTTACCACAGCAGGTTGACTGGGTTCAAAATCTAAATTAGTAAAGTCATATGTCAAAGGAATACTTTGAACCATCGTGACATCCAAGAGGAATAATGTCTTTCCGGTGAAGGGAGCAACCCCGGAAGCTGCTCGACGTCCATGGCTAACTCCTTGTAGACAGTGGCTATAGCTTTTTCCTAGTTCTTCCCTGCGAGCATAGGATAGCAAGAGTCACTACAGACAGGTCACAGCGCTGAAGAGCCTCGCCATTTGGAAGCTCGTGTGTGTGTGTGTGTGTGTGTGTGTGTGTGTGTGTGTGTGTGTGTGTGTGTGCAGCTAAGAAAAAAAATTAAATTGAAATATTATTTTCTAAATACCTTCCACAACATAAGTGGCCTGTATCATCTTTCAAATTTAGAGATCCTGGCCTCGATTCAAATTCATGGCAGTTATAGAAACCAATGTTCCGTGCCTTGGTTCAGGTGGCAAGCATTAAATCTTTTTCCGGCTGCCATGCAACAACAACTTTAATACAAATTAGCACTGCCAAACTCAGTTTCCTGGGCTCACAGGTCCTTGATGCTAGTCGGTGAATTTTATTCAGACTATGAACTGTGCACTCTTCTGAAAGCACAGCCTTTGAGAAGAAAAACCTAAACAAAATACAATTTAATTACTCCCAATTCAGTAGTCTAATCTACAATTCACCACACACAAAAAATTAATAGCCCCCTTTTTGTTATTTTGATTAATGTGAAACTTAATCATTATATCATATGGGAGAATATTCTTACATGCCAATTCCAATTCGAAAGCCGCAGTCCTCCCTTCAAGCTGTTTACATTGAATAGAAGCCTGCCAATCAATACGAACTCCAAACGTAGTGCCTGCGTTTCTGAGCCCAGTCTTTGCGAAGCTCACAAGCCTGGGAGCAGTAGACAGCACCCACCTCTTGTCCAACCTCAACGAGCATGGAATCAGATGCTCCCAACCACTCTGGGATGGCTTCCAGGGGGAGCTGTCAGGGGAACATGATTTCAAACCAAGACTGTGTGCCTCCTCGATCTTCTATGGACTTTGAATTAAGACACCTCAGTGGAAGGCACAGTAACATGGTAATTTTAGCCAGATACGTGCCATGCTGAAAAATGGTGACCCTCTGGCCAAATTCTAAGGGTCACAGAAACTCAACCCAGCTGCCTTCAAACTAGGATAACAGATTCCTTCTTTTATTTTAAAAACACAGAGCGGTGACAAGTGAGTTGGCTGACCTTCAACCTAACCTAGCCTAATAGCTGCTTTTTCTAAATATCTACATAAAGCCCTACAAATTGGGCAATATATCACAAAAACCTCAGCCTGTGTTGACCAAGTACGTTTACGTTTTCTTGGTCTTCGAAATCCTAGATTTCATATTTTTAGAGTAAAAATTGTAAGAAAAAAAAGGTAAATTTTTAGTAAAGACAGACTTGGGAAGACGCTCTTCCTTAAAATGTCTATTCCAATATAATGCAGAGCAAATACGGTCTGCACTGTATTGCAGGCTCTGGCTGAAAGGAAGATGTCATAACAGCAGCCCACCTATATGCATGGTCCTTTGAAACGGTCTCAGATATGTCAAGTGCAGAGTGTTGATGAGGCAGACATGGCTGAGACTCCTTACGTCACCTGACGCCTGCTGCTCTGAAGTACACGATGAGGACAATGGTATCCACCTCGGGAACGTTAGCAAGTACTAAATGAAGTAACGTGTCTGCCTCAGTGACACACACATACACACAGACAACTGTTTCTGAATCTTACTAAATTGTCACATCCATCAGCTGGGACGTTAGTAACATCAGCCCAGGCATTAGGATCTCTATTTTGCAGAGGCCTTGAAAAGCTCAAAGCTTGTTTGAGAGTACAGAGTCCTTAAGTGGCAGAGCCTGGAGTTTAGGAAGAAAACAGCAATAAGCAAAGTAACGACAATAGTAACCGTGGATTTATTGAAGGCCGCCAATTTGGCGACATCACACTAAGTTCTTTTAGATATCGACCCATTTAATCTTTCTAAAGATCTTAGGAGATCTGCACCATCTTCATTGTGTAGGCGAGGAAAACGGAGCCTCTGGATGCTTGGGCACTTTGAAATGATTCAACAGTTCATTCTTACGTCATTGCAATGTCTCAGACATAGGAAACCCAGAAGGACTCCTGATTTCACAACTTCTAAAAGAATCATAATTAAAGATCACCTCAGAGCCCAGGAAATGGGCCCAAAACAAAATCTAGCCATCCCTGACAGGTTTTCTCAAGATAAGAACAGTCAGCCGCTGGAAGGCCTCTCTCACCAGTATAACACAGAGCAGCTAGCAATCCCCTTGTACAGAACACACGGATATGCAGCCTTGTGTCTACAAGCAACCAGGAAAAGAACACATCTAAGGGAATGGACATGAGACACTTGGTGAGTCCCTCAAATGCCAGAGACCCAGCTTCCTTCTAGGAGAGCCCTGGGCCTTCCTCCACCCAGCTCACCACCCAGACATAAAAGCCTCCTCCCTTCTGCCCTGCCCTTGAGACAAAGCTCCCAGACATAAGCAGTATTTTGCAGAACTATATGGGCTCCACACAAGGAAAATGCAAGGGAAACACCAGACCTATATCCTACTCACTCCCAAACTGAGTTTGGGTTACTTCCGGGTAAGGTGGCCTGTGTCTGTTTCTCCTAACGAGCCAGGGCCCTGTCACTGCATAGGAATAAACTGAGAAGCAGAATGCGCCCACATCACCACAGAGCACAACCTTTGCATCTGAGTCTGGCCTCTCCCTTAGCCTATGAGTTGACTTCTGGCAAGATATAATTCTTGCACTCCCTCAAGCCCCCACCTGTGGGTCTATGAGCTAAACAAGAGTAACAGCATCCACCCCCAGAGAGTCATTATGCAGATTCAATTAGACAATCAAGGGCCCAACACAGCACCTGGCACACTCAGGTTCAGTAAAGGTTACTAGTGGATTATTACTTTATTCTCCAATCTACCCAGGCCCTGCAACGGTAACGCTGAGCATGCCAGGGCCGGGGTTATCACTGAAGTAAGAAATTGGAGGCTTGGTTTGCTTCTACGGTATATACGTGTGTCCAGGTTGTGTGTATGTGTGCCAGTGTGTGTGTCTGTGTGCATGCACATACAAACACTTGTTCACTTATTCATAGGCTTGGGACTAAACCAGGGTCTTGCTGAGCTACGTCTCCAGATCCTAGAAATAAAGTCTTTAAATAAGAAGCCAAAATGAGTGTCAACGCTCCAGACACACTGTCTGAGCTGCACGGCTATTCCAAGATTAAAAACAGTGGTAGAAAAACGCCCAAGTTTGGGTGTTTGTTTTGGTTTTGGTTTTTCAAGACAGGGCTTCTCTGTGTAACAGCACTAGTGGTCCTAAAACTCACTTTGTAGACCAGGCTGGCCTCAAACTCACAGAGATCCCCCTACCTCTGCCTTCCCAGTGCTGGGATTAAAGGGGTTAAAGGCATGCGCCACCAGGACCATACAGCCTAAGGTTTTAAGCCAGTAATTTTATGCAGTTTTTCTCTTTTATTTATAATTCAACTGAATAAATAAGGGTGTGTGTGTGTGTGTGTGTGTGTGTGTGTGTGTGTGTGTGTGTGTGGTATGCATGATATGTGGTGAGTTTTTGTGTGATACATGTGTGGTATGTGTGGTATATGGTATGTCAGTGATTTTTGTGTGTGTGTGTGTGTGTGTGTGTGTGTGTGTGTGTGTGTTGGAAACAACACTTCTAATTACTAATGGTCTCATGCCTAGAAACACTAAAAAAAAAAACAGGATTTAAAAAAAAAGAAGGAAGATGTTTCTGGGTCCTATAGTCTGCTTTAAAGAAATTAAAATAGAAGGAAGCAAAAATCTTGATGCAGCTCCAATCAAGGAAAGTGGACGCTATTCAAATTGGGGGTGGTGGACTATTTTAGTTGCTGTCACCTAAAAGTGTCTTTTAGAATATGAATTATTTATGAAAACACTGAAATTTTATTTTACTCTGAATGGAAAACTCTATGGGGAAGGGTCTTCTGTGAATACAGAAGGAGGTTAAACCCAGGCTGAAAGCCAAAACAGGAACAGTGCCTGGAAAACCCAGGTCCCTTCATGACACCATGCTGAGTGGCCTCAACTCATCAAACCCTGCCAACAGCTGGCCTGAGAGCTGGACTCTGATAGGAGGATGGTACCTTGATTCTTTTCTGCTGATCTCTTAGTGGGGGATTGTTTAAATAAAGATGTCAGGCCGAATACCCAGCTTAGTCCCACATTCTCACCGGCCACTCACTGCACAGCACCCCAATCCTCCTCCGTCTTGGGCTCCGCTCTGTGTATATATACTAAGGAAAGCGGCATTGAGTAATGTTGATCTCCAAGTGAAAAACAATTAAGAAACGGTAAACTCTTGCACACTGCTAGAAAGAAGTATGGATTCGGGCCATGTCAATCGTTTAAAGCAGTGATCTCCAAGCCTCTTTGATCATGCAGCTCTCTGTAAAATGGCTTCTAAAACAGGCCTTTCATAGAGGCTGTTTGAGCTCTACGCTTCAATTATAAATAGATTCAACTGCATTAATGCACGTGTGCTATAAAATACAATCAAGAAGTGTAAGTTTTAGAATGAATCAAAAAGATCCATTACTCCATTTCTGAACCAACACTAGTTTTGCTAAAAATTTCCTGGAGAGTACACATCCAATTTTGGAGTCCCAGGATTTTAGTCTAGAGCAGATAAGATGCCCAAGACCTAGTCTGAGAACTGCCTTATTTCCCCCTTACACTTCACTTCCTGTCTGCAAGGATTTATCGGAGTGGATTCTGGGACCCTTCTCTGTCAAAAATCATGTAGATTCCAAGTTTCCACTTAGGACCAGCTTGATAAAGCAGTAAGTCCATAGATTTTGTGTGTTTATCAGAAACGCTGAAGGATACTTCTGTGCATTAATGTTGGGAACCGCTGATGTAAATCAACCATCAAGAACCCATGGCGTCAGTCCTTCTCAGTCATAGTCCCCAAGATCAGAAAAAAAAAAAAAAGGAAATGTACAGTGCTTCTGCCCAAACACATGTGCATGCATGCTCTCGATCATGCACACACAAAAATATGAACATATACCATCGACAATAAAGCACCAAGGAAGAAAATCACCTGTAAGAGACAGATAAGTGGTATAAAAATAATGTTTTTAAAGGCAGAGCTATTTGTCATTTCCCATTAATTATAACAGCTGTCCAAACTCTAACATCTGTTGGAGTCTTCTTTTTGACAAAGAACTTCACATTCTTTGACTTCAAAGTTTTTAATTTAAAAAATAATATGGGGGGCTGGAGAGTTGGGTTGATGGTTAAAAGCACCGGCTGCCCTTGCAGAGGATCCTGGTTCCATTCCCAGCACCGACATGGTAGCTCACAGCCATCAGTAACTCCTTATCCAACATCATCTGACCTCCACAGGCACCAGGTATGCATGAAGTGCATAGACCCACACACAGGCAAAACACTCATACATGTAAAATAAAAAAAATCTTTTAAAAAATGTAATAAAAAATGTTTAACTATATAGCAGGACTTTAATAATAATAATTTAAAAAAAGCAAGTCCCTTTGGCTCCAGCATAATAGCTTAACGATTCAAAAATAGTAATGATGCTTCTTATAAATCTGCTGGCAACTTCAACAAGAATGACTTTGACAGAAGAAATAACAAAAACAAATTCCTTCTAGAAATGAAAAATAGAAAACAATACTCACTTCCTCCAACAGAGGCCAGGCGCCATGTGACTGCCACTAATAGCTCTCTTGGTTGATGACCTGGAGAGAGTCCTATATCCAGATGCCTTTGTCCACCCAGAGCCTTAATGTCTGAGTTGTTCTTGCAGTTTTACAGTACACTTCTGTTAATGGTGTTCAAGGCACAGCTTTTCTACCAACAGTGTCTTCTAAGGGACAAATCTAAAGATCATGATTGATCACCTCCTAAATTCTTACAGATCACTTTATTAATCACATACTTCATCAAGATTTATTCTCATAAACAACACTAAAGAAAACCATCTTTAATCTGTTCTTTTGTTTGTATTTTGGTTGTGTATTTGCCTCTGATTTTCTCCCCCACCTTTCTATGGTCTAGATGATCTTATGATAATGAAAGGTTGGCACTGGCCCTGTTCTAACCATTGAGGTGGAAGCAAAGTCAGTCTGTAGTTTCTGAAAGAGCCTTTTCTTTCTGATAAAAAAAAAAATAGCTTGACAGTGGCTGTCCAGCCCCAGCTCCACACTCTATGCTTTGAGAATAGACATGACAGACACTGGGTTACCACGGGACAAAAGGTCAGAGAGCCATAAGTGAAACCTCTGTTGTCTCTAGGGTTAAAAAACAAGTCACCTGCCTTTGCACACCTAAGTATTTAAAGAGGCATTAACATCCGCTTAAGCCATTCTGGGTGTCTTTCCTTCACTAAAGTGTACAGTTTTCTTTGGATCTTTAGGGCATTGGCTTAGGAATACATTATAGATGTCAAAATCCACAGGCACTGAAATCCCTTACAGAAAATACCATATACACATCCTCCTGCATATTTAAATATGTCAATTTAATCGACTACTTATTATATTTAACCTGGTAAATGCCATGTAAATTGTTGTTATGCCATCCTGCTCAGGGAATAACAAGGAAAGAGATCTATACATGTTCTTTACATACACATGTATAGTACAGACAAGAACATGTATCATTTTTAACATTTCCAGTCCACAGTACATCCCTGTAGAACCACAGATGTCCCCCAGACACCAAGGGGGCTGTGTCATCTTCTAGGTCACAGTTCTAAACTCAGATTTAACTGTCACGTGACACCTGGATTCTCTTCCTTTGCTGCTGTATGAAAGCTCTTTGCCTGAACCTTGGAGTTGCTTGTCAGAATCTCATGTGTTATCAGTGTCCTCATTTCCACTGGAAAATTAACCCCCCAGTGTCCCCTTCTGTTCATTTGGGGTTCTACAGAGAATTTGACCAACTGACTGGCAATCACAGGTGCTCAATTACAAACTCATCCAGTCAGTTAATAATGCAAGATACTGTTCTTTGCCGCTCAGATGACAAGTTCACACATCTGTTCATACATTCAGCCCTGTGGAGATTCTCTCTGTCCATTCCATATAAAGAGTCACCCATTCACTCCTCTGTATTAACTGATCACTTATTATGTGCAAGACAAATACTGCATGCATGCCACAGAACAGAAATCTATTCAATAGAGGTCTTGACTTCAAATAAAGTAAATTATGGAAAATAAGATTTCATATAGAAAATGAAAATTCATTCCCTTAATGTATGCCCTGGCTGTTCAGGATGTCAGCACTTGAAGTGGTTATTGAGTGCACGGGTCCTTGCTGTAGAAATGATACTCAATATTCAAAATATGCTGGTAGAAATACAAACAAATTTTTACTTCCAAGCAATCCCAAACTAAAGACAAATGAAATTCAAAATGCACATTTCATATGAAACTCAAATGTTCAGATTGGGACTTGGTGTCTGGTCAGGCTTAGGTTGTCTGTACGCTCTTCTTTCTCCATCCTGGGATGTGGACTGGACACCTAGTTTCCTCCACAGGGAGCAGGCGAGGCTTCAACCCACCAGAGTCCTCTGATTGCCCCAGAAACAACTCCTCCTGTTATGAACTGAGTATCCCCAGCAAGGATAACAAGTCATTGAAAAGGGAGATTGGTTTGAGCCTGTTTTTAAAGGAACATCAATTCCTTGTCTGGGTCTGGAATTAACTCAAGGCAAAAGTTTCCAACAGATGAATGTGTCCTTAGAATGCTTGCTTCAGTCTGTTCCTTCCTAGACACTCTCAACACCTCTTCCCCATATCCCAGGAGGGTTCTTCACCAGCAACTATAAAGTCATCCTTCTCATACCCCAGTTCCCCACACAAAATCCACTTGGATAAGCAAGTGGGCAATGTTTGATCAAACTAATTTGCAAGAATGCCTTCAATCCCATTTACCTTTGAGGAGAAAATTTGAAATTCGGCAACCATCTGTACTTACAGAGTTGACTACTTTAAAACAAAAAAAAATGTGATTACAATGAATTTAATTTAACTGTTCTTTTATGCTGCAGACAGATTTCAGCAAGGGCTGTGGTGGGGAGGTGGGGGCGGTCAAACTTGTTCTTTAGAAATCTTCAAAGATAACAGTAGAAATGAATTCTTTTTTTTCTTTTCTTTTTTGAAATCAAGAAAAGCTTTTCATTTGCAAATAAGGCTTAACAGCATAACTAAAGCATGAAGTTGCTTTGTTTGGGGCCAGTTTTACAAAGGCGCTTGTTTATATTTTCTTTCTTTGTTTGTTTTTACTACCTGGGCTATCTCAGGCTAACCATGAGTCCTGCTGATGCTGTCTGGTGCTAACTCATAAAGACTGGTGAGGCGTGAGTACACCTCAATCACTGCCATTGGAGAAGATGAAAGTATTTGAGAATGGGCCGAGAAGAAGCACGGTGAGTCAGTTCTTCACCGTGAGAAGTGAGGAGCCATGGTCACAGATTTCACTGCAAGGTGAACAAGCAGAAGCAATGAAATACATTCAGAAAAAAATGGACATGGGAACCAGACATCCACTGAGGGGGTAACGTGTATAAAAAGGTAAAATATGATTCAAAAGAGAACTCACAAAACATCCCTTCTTCTATTTTGCCTTCTATTTTACTTTTTAAGTTATTTCCCTTTCCCTGCAAAAAAAAAATAGACATTGTTAATAAATGTTATCCTGGGAAAACTGAAAAGAGCATTATACATATAATTTCCAGTCCTGCTTCTGAAAGTAGATTCATTTCCCTAAAAGAAGACTTCGGCAAATGCGGATCTTCATGACAGACCTGAGGTGCGGTTGATAGGGCTATAAAGAAAAACAGACTCATTTCCACAGCATCCAGTCATGGTGGGCAAAGAAACAAGGGCACTCGCAAGCACTCACTTCTGGGATGGTAAGAGTGTCTGTCTTTCTCTAGGAAGGTGTTATCATTTGAGTTCTATCCCGCATACCCCCAAAAATAACCCACCAGTACCTTAGAATGTGATCACCTTTGGAAACACTTTAAGACACAGTTAAGAGGAAGTCATTAATTTGGGTCCTAAACAATATGGCCCCTGCATATTAATACAAAGGAGAAATACCTGCGTAAAGATGACAGACAGATGGATCCTCATACATGCATGCACAGACACAGAATGCCACATGAACATGGAGGTAGTCATTTTGGGTACCTCAAGAAACCAAAGGATTCCAAAACTGTCATCATCCCCCTAGACACGAAGAGGGAAGGATGAAACCGCTGCTCCCTAGCAGCCTTTAGAAAGAGCTAATCCTGCTGGGTTTTGCATCCTGAACCGCCAGTGTGTCTACAATGGGCCAAAAGCTACATCCATCGCTTAAGCTACCCCACAGACTATGCTCAGTTGCAACAGTCCTGGGAAAGGAGCACAATGGAGTCATTATGAAGTTGTCTGAATGTATGTTTTCACTAGCAATAAAAAGAAACGGGGGAAAAAACAACTCTTTGCAGAGGTAAAGGAAAACTATGAGACGCTGTACAAAATGGACATGGTACGTCAGGTCTCTGGGTTGGGAAATCAATCAAGCCACAGAGTTTGTGCCTCACGGAAGGGCTGGAGGCAGCAAGAACAAACTGGCAGTGACATTGCACCTCCCTCCAAAAGCTGACATGCGCAGGTGGGGATTTAACCAAACTAGTGCGGGCTGCGGCGGGGGAGGGGGTAATGAAAGAAGACTCCAAGTTCAGCTGCTTTGCCACTAACAGTTTTTGATTCTTGTTTATAATTTCCCCGACTTTAAAAGCATTTCACGAATGTCCTAGTAGCTAAACTGGTTTTTAAAAAATTTTGTCCCTACCATTCCAAACACTCTCAACCAACAGTAGAGATCAAATTATTTGAATTATTATATTAAATCAAAACATAATTAAAATATTAATCTATGTGCTCTCCATGATATGCATAATCTGTGTGAGAGGATGAGCTAATGTCTTCGGTCCTCAGGCTCACTACTCTGCCTTGAACTACTAACCACAAGGTCTGCCTTCAGCCTGATTTAGCTCCATGACGTCACTGTACCTGGCATCTTTTTCTGAATCACAGGGGAACATTCAGATTTTAAAGTTTCTTTCTAAAAACTTTTCTACGGGTAAATATTTGTGTGTTCCTCTACAAACCAGACTCTCTTGTGCTTAAAAGCACTACCAGGCCAGAATCCTCATAACCCCATTAAGGCTGCATCAGTCACATATTGCAAATAGGAACACTGACCGTCAGGGATGGCGGGCAGTGGAATTCAGAACCCCGAGTTTTTCCTCCGTTAATAACTGCTTTGTTAACCTGATGTAACAAACGGCATCTGAATCTGCCAATTCAACTTTTAAAAATCACTAAGTGGTATACATGTATAAGATAGAATGATAATTTAAAAGTGTGTGTGTGTGTGTGTGTGTGTGTGTGTGTGTGTGTGGTGTGCATAGGTATGAGTTCATGGGGGAGGGCACATGTGTGCACATCTGCGTACGTGTGCTCCTGTATCTGGAAGCCCGGGGTTGACATTGGGAGTCATTCTCAATAGCTCTCCATCCTATACTTTGAGGCAGGGTCCTTCACCTGAATCAAGAATTCTCTGGTTCAGCTAATCCAGCCAGCTTGTTCCTGAGATCCTGTGTCTCCCTCTACATGAGAGTCGCAGGTGGGTCACCTTGCCCTGATGGCATTTATACCAGTTCTGGAGATCCAAACTCCTCACACTTGCACAGCCAGCACTTTATCCATTGCCATCTCCTCCGCCGCCAAGACTTCTTTAAAAACGTACGTGTGGTGTGTGTGTGTGTGTGTGTGTGTGTGTGTGTGTGTGTGTGTGTGTGACACAGTACGATCAGTGTTTCTTCAGAAACCTTTGGGATTTAACCAACAGGATTTTCTTCGAAGGACCTACTTGTAGTAATCAGTCTCAAGATGGTCCCCAATGATTTCCACCTCTTAGCACTTCACAGTCTGTGTGCTTTGTTACCTTCCAGCCACACTAGGCCAGGCTTGGTCTCCGACTAGGGAATACGCTGTAACATTTCCAAGATGAGGTTCAAAAGACCACCGCTTCTATTTGGATCTCTGTCTCTCTCTCTCTCTGTCTCTCTCTCTGTCTCTCTCTCTGTCTCTCTCTCTCTGTCTCTCTGTCTCTCTCTCTCCCCCCACCTCCCTCCCTCTCTCCCCTCCCTGCTCCTTCCTCCCTGCCCTCACTCTGATGTCAATCTAGCGCCATTTTGAGGACATTCTCAGAAGGCCTGAGGAGAGACCTGAGGTGAGGAACCCAGACTACCAGGAAACAACCACAAGGCAGGCAAGACTATGGACGGCCATATCCACTGAACCATCCTAGAGGAGAGCACTCCAGCCTCCGCATTTGAATTCAACCTCCCGAGAGACCCTGAGCCAGAAGGCCCCAGTAGGTGCTGGCAGGGTCCCACCCCTCAGAAAGTCTGTAGCCAGCAAAGGTGGTTAAAGCATGGAAACGTACCATATCAAGCTCTATTGCTGGACTTAGGAAATATATAATCTCTGATTATGCTCCAAGTACAAAACTGATAAATTAATTGATGCAGTAAAGTATGTATACAAGACATTTGATCTCCTCCATAATTTTAATACCAATAGTCAAATCAAAACATTTGCAGACATTTGCATTTTATAGTAAGTACATTAAATATTTTTAAATAGTCTAGTTTGTTAGACATTGGAAACTGCCATTTCTTTATGTTTCTCTAATTACACCTTTTAAAATACACAAACCTTCTCTGACAGAATAAATAGACTACATACTTGCAATAGAGATAGATGTCCATTAAATCTTTAAGGTTTCCTCTATTCATATGGAATCCTAAATACCTTCATTGAAATAGAAACAGCTCATGTTATATTTAGGGCCTATGTAACAAATGGATTATTTTTAATGTAACGAAATTGTCAAAGTACTGGGGATAAAGGCTCAGTCATGGTGTCACATGTCTGTGGTCTCGGAATTCAGGAAGCTGCGACAGAGGACTGGCTGAGCCCAGGCATGCAAGGCCAATGAGGGGACATAGGAAGAGTCGGACTCAATAAAAATATTTGTAAGAAAGCAATGGTTGCCCACACCCCAGTGGATAACTACATGTCCATGAACACATGGGCAGCCCTGGCTGCCATGGATTTAAATAAATACATAAATGTAAGTACGAGAACATGAGATTTGGAGGGAGATGCGATGGTAGGATACTAGATGAGGAGGTGAGAGTATGACCAAGATACATTGTATACTTGTAAAAATATTTGAATGGCAACAATTCTGTTCCTTAAAGCATGATGAGGGAAGAGGGAAAATCCAGGACTTTTTCAGTGAGGACGATGACACCACTGTGAAACACGAATCGAGGACACAGAGTCCAGGACACCTGAGATGCAATCACAGCTGGAAGCCTCCCTAGCCGTGGAATTTTAGCCAGTATACTTTCTAGACCTCGGTATCTACATCTGAAAATGGCCACAATAACCCCTGACTTGAAAGTAGCTGGGGTTAAGGAAAGGAAGCAGTGTTATTCTCAGCACAATCTGACATACAGCAAACACTAAATCAATAAATGTGCATCAAGTTTGTTCATGTAGCACGAAGTGAAAAGAAAACTGGAGAGTTGTTCTCAGCTGGAGAAAATCTTGTTTTAAATATTACGAGTCATTTTGTCCATAGTCTAACCATTATTTCTGAAAATGTGATTACTTGCGAATTTTCATCTTAGCATATAGTTCTGGTGGATGAACAAGAGGGATGGCAAGAGCCTGCATTGTTTTGGAGGGGTCTCTTCAGCCTCCTGAACCAACAACTCCTAAGGAGGTGTCCTACACTTGGCAGCGGAATTGTTTTAAAGATCTATTTATTTTTATTTTATGTGTATGTGTGTTTTGCCTTCATGTATGTCTGTGCAGCATCTGTGTGCATTGCCAGTGAAGAGGGCTTCAGACTCCCTGGAACTGGACACACGGACAGCTGTAGTTATCACGTAGGTGCTGGGAACTGAACCAAGGTCCTCTCCAAGAGCAGCCAGTGCTCTTATCCACGGAGTTCTCTCTCCAGCTCCTGGAATTGTTTAATACATAATGGTTCCTAGGAGCAGCAGCATCCAGACATGCAGGATCTCTCTCTTCTGACTCATTTGTAAACAGATCCTCAATTGGGTTCCAAAGTAGGAGGTGTCCATATGATTTTAGAAATGTCTCTGCCACTGTATTCCTGCTCCAACCTTTACACCTCCAGTATTCTTCCTCTCCACTTTCAAACCACTTATTAATGCCCCTTCCTGGAGGCATTTCATCACCAGACATCCCCTTTCTACTTTCCTGGCTCTGAAGCTAGGAGACATATATATATGAGCCTGGGTTACCTCTGTATATATTTTTCCAATTCCATTCCATTTACCTACAAATTTCATAATTTCCCTTTTGTAGCTAAATATCCCATTGTGTATATGTAACACATTTCATTACCCCTTCACTAGTTGATAGATATATCTAGGCTGATTGCATTTCCTAGCTATTACGGATGAAGTCGCAATGAACATGGATGAGCAAGTTTCTCTATAGTACGATACAGAGTCTATTGGAGTAAATGCTCAGGAGTGATGTGGCTCGGTCATTCAGTGGTTCTATTTCTAGCTTTTTGAGGAAACTTCATAATGAGTTCCACAGTGGCTACACCAATCTACATCCCCACTAATAATGAATAAGAGTGTCCCTTCCCCACAACCTTGCCGGCATCTGCTGTCTGTCATTTGATTTTTTTTTTTTTTAATACTGATCATTCTGACTGAGGATGGCGCCATCCACATTGGCTGGAAGATATAGAGAAATCAAGCAGGCGCTGAGCTAGATACTCCCTTCCTACCAACTGGCTTCCACGGTGCTGAAAGGTTCCATGGTGGCTGCTGGAGGAGATAGGGCATCAATGACATTACCCAGCTGAGAACTCTATGCACTAAAATGCCAACCTTCCAGGGAGGGCATAATTGTTATGAGGGTAATCAACCGTCTCAGAGCCGATCTGAGGCCCACTTACGAGGGATACATATTAGGTACCATAAACCTAGTCAAAAGCCATGGAAGGGAGATCATGGTTCTAGGGGGATCTTACTCCTCTTGCTTGGCAAGCCATGTCACTAAACTCCCTTCTAAATATTTATGTTTATGTCCATAAACAAATGCTACTCTAAGCCTTAATCCCAGAAACTTCTCTTTGCAGGGAACAGTGGTGAACGCAGAGACTCATGGCTGTTTACGGTGCTAAATGGTGATTGAATTCTCAGCCCTAAACAGGACACTTATACCACACTCTCTAAGGCTAAAGAAATTTGTAGAAGAAGAAGCAGAAAGAGTATAAGAGCTGGAAAATAAGCAAAAAGGCTGCAATATACTACCTTCAGGCCATGACAAAATCATTGCAGTCATGATGCCACAGCAGCCACAATGGCCTGAGATAGGCCAGCATAAGACTGAGCCTGTCAATGGTCAATCACAGATCAATGGAGTGCTCATGGGGCCCTATCACTCCCTGCGGAAATACTGGCTACTGATGAATTCAGGTGGATGGACAGTCATTGTCTTAAGTTCTATACCCACTGAGGAGCCCACCAGGCTCCAAGGGATAGTACCAAACCCATGGTCACACAGACGTTCCTGAAATAAGACCAGTGAGTTATAAAACATGACAAAAAACGACACTGATGTGGAAAGGGAGCCTGTAGAGAGGAGGAGATGGCAAGGACAGGAGAGAGACAGGAGAAGGCAGAGAGAGCGTAATCAGAATATATTACACACAGGGATGAAATGGTCAAATAATTTAATCAGCTAAAAAGAGTCGATTTTCAAAAAAGAATGTGCATTTTAGTAAAGGCAACTCTCTGAATATTACTCTAAGTGGTATCAAGAAGGACCAGTGAAAAACTGAGTCTTCCATTAATTAAACACGGCCTCTCCAGCCCAATTTTCTTTTTCCTGTAACATTAACAAAAGTCTGAAGACTGAGGTCAAGGTTACTCATGCCATGCAATTAGCACATCTCTTCGTATTGTCGGAGAACGTTGGGGCCCACAAAGCAATTCCCCATGCATCGTTTTACCGAGCATCTATTAAGTTCACAAACTAAGCGGAATGGACCATGAGTTTCAAGCACAAAGTGGACACGAACGCTAAAGTGCAGAGCCCACTTCTGACTTCAGAGTGGGTCTAGGCACTAATGGCTGTGCGCTCCCCTGGATCAGCTCTCCTGGGTAACACAGCAACGGAATGTCTGGAGGCTGGACACCCCAGTTCCAGGCCACCCCAGCTGCTCCCCTCCCGGCCAGCACTTTGTGCCGTTAAAGGAGACCTTCTCTCTGAAAATGCTCAGAACTTGGTTTCAGCTTTTTCCTCTTGTCGGTTTCTGCTTATGTGTTGTCTCCTACATTCCAACACATTCTTTTCAGCAGCTCGTTATTTCAATTTAGTGGTCTTCCCGCTACCATCTTCCAATCCTGTCACTCTGCACTTAATCTGAAAGCCAATGAGACCCATCGCAGCAGTCACCAAAGGAACCCCCTCTGTGCCATTATTTATTTGTATTCCAAACTGCTTGTATTTTGGAGGCAACTTCTTGAGCCTTGAAAAGTATGCTTTTATCATTAGATTCTACATCTGTCTAGACTTTCAAGCTCAGCAGCGCTGGGTGCTATGACAAATGCCACTGTGAAGCCCACCTTTAAACAATAAACAGCTCTCAGCAGGAGATGAAGGGTCTCAACTTAGAAGGAAACAGTCCTTTAAATCTAGCGTGAGTCCCCCATTGTCCTTCATGTCACGTGGCATCCATAACCTACCGCTGAATACCTCTTTACCGGAGCACCATTATAAAAATGATCCCCTTCTTACAATTCTTCACCTTTTCTTTTCTTTTTTCTTTTCTTTTCTTTTCTTTTCTTTTCTTTTCTTTTCTTTTCAAGTTAGGGTTTCTCTGTGTAGCTTTGGAGCCTGTCCTGGAACTCACTCTGTAGACCAGGCTGGCCTCACTGAGATCCGCCTGGCTCTGCCTCCCGGGTGCTGGGATTAAAGGTGTGCACCACCACCGCCTGGCTATTCTTCACCATATCTTGATGATACTGATTTTTCTAGCTTCTACACAGATACTGTTATGAAGCGCAGGTAGAAATCAGTTAGCTATGAGTACTCATTTCAAACTTCATATTTAATAACTAATAATGAAGATCTAGGCTTTATGTCTTTTTGTTCAAAGGTACCCTAGGCAACTCCACTGCAATAATACCCTTCTCTCCAGGACAGAGGAAATTCTTCCAAAATTTCCTCTCCCATGTCCTCTGCCTCCCTTTAATGCAAGAGTTTCTCACCAATGTCAACAAGCAATAGCCCATGTAACAAAATATTAGTTAATTCGGCTTCCTTATTTAATTGCCTCTTTGGACTTTAAGTACAAAATGATTGGCGCTTGATAGTTTTATTTAATTATTTGCTTCGGACTTTGGCTTGGATTATACTTGGGAAACAGACGTTACCTGCTCTTCTGTACCTGAACTTCTGAAGCCCTGACTTTGCTGTCTGCCCTTTTCTACACCACCACAGCAGAGCTTGCCCAAAGGAATCCAAATAAGGCTTTGACTGAGGAACAGAGTCCATGGCCCCTCAAAACTACACAATTCCTCACCCATGAACCAGGGACATGGGGTGTTTCTCAGAATTACTGCAGGAATCATACAACGGGATATGTGTAAAGCTGTGTACAGCACCCTAAGAAATCACAGTGCATGTTGCATGGCAGACAGAAATGGTGGAGAGGGTGGGTGTGGGGCAGGAGATCACAGACTGTCCACAAGATCAGGGACAGGAAGCACTCTCAGGGGAGTATGGGGGACAGCTGATGTAGAAGTGGGGTGGGGGCAGAACCAGTGAAGATACCAGCCCTGCCAACAGATACAAATTCACTGTTTATTTTCTCTTTAACCCAACTGCTACTAGGTTTCAGAACAGGCTAAGATTTTACTTTCTGAGTTTTCAGCATTTATTTCCGTAATAGAAATTGTCACAAAATATTTTCAAATTTAAAGATGTTTATTTCAAGAACTGCCATGAAATTACCATTTACGTGGGGAATTAGGCAGAACAAACAGTCCTCTAAATACTTCCAGAGGTTGCTGAGCGTGTTGGAATGCACACGCTGGGAAGGGAGCACACCCAAACAAGACTCTGCACTTGTGTCTCTAATTACATGAAGCTGTCCTCTGCGTGTCTTCCTCTCCAGCCTGTCCCGAGAGGGTCACGGAAGCTTTACTTACAGGCCTTGCCTGTACCTAACCCCACAGTAAGCACAGTATATACGAAATAGGACTTCTATTTCTGAGAGGACATGATTTTGATCTGTTTAAGACACCAAAACCATACTTAACTCCCTCCTCCAAACCATGGCGGTGTTTGACTGATTGGTAAAGTAGTGAGGGAAATCCATTTTTACTATTTCGGAGTTAATTAAAGCTATAACCGCACATAGAGTAAATGCCTCCTCCTGAAAAGAAGAGTCGACAACTTGCCTTTGCAGGGTGGCACTCTTGGTGACCTGTGAGAGACACTCCTCAGCCAACTCCCTCAGGGCACAGGAAGAAATGCCTGTCTCCAGTTTCCATCTGTATTTGAACTGCTGCTTCTTACAGTGGACGCTGGTGTCCCTCTTCGTCTTCTGCTGTTCTAACAAGTACTCATGGGCATAAAGACACCAGGAGCCATGGCTTTTCCCTGCCCAGTATCATACACCTTACCTCTCTTTTCTCTCTCAAACCCGGCCCACGAGTTTGGGAATCACTGTCAGGAATATTTAATGAGAAAAAGCTACATAAATGCAAAGGGTGATATAAGGAAAGATGACCTTCCTTCTACTGCCATATTCTATACATCTGATTATGTTCTTTATTATAATCCATAGACTGTCCTTCCTTTGCTAAAGCTCCCTGATCCAAACTTAGAAGGAAGGGAAGAGCTATAGGTCCTGCCTAATTTTTCTTGAAAGAAAGAAAGAAGGGAGGAAGGAAGGAAGGAAGGACGGAAGGAAGGAAGGAAGGAAGGAGGGGGAAGGAGAAGGGGAAGGAAGGAAGGAAAGTAGGAAAGAAGGAAATGTAAACTCGCATAAATCGTGTGTGCCCCTGTGTGTGTGTGTGTGTGTGTGTGTGTGTGTGTGTGTGTGTGTGTATGTGTGTGTGTGTTCTTATATAGTGTCTACAAAATGTTTATGCGAGCATACATAAGCTCCCTGATTTCCCCCAGCATATCTTTCCAGAGTATACTTGAATGAATATACACACTATCACTATCATATACTACATGGACACTAATTTTAAGTTTAGCTGGTCACCTTTTCTCCTCAGTTATCCTAAAAACACAGAATCTCAACACAAAACAAGGATGGATACAATTTTGGAGGAAATGAAACATGGACAATGTTTTCAAAACCAGCATCATGTGGTTGCTTGTGGAGCTCACACTGAGAGGTCCATCCCCTTACTCTCACAGACATGACTGACGCTGACCCTGGAACCTTCCACGCAAACCACACAAGCTGCAGAAGATTCCATGAAAGAAAAGACATTTAAAAATAGCAAAATGACAACAGAGTCAAAGTACAGGCGATTTACTCTTTAAATGCAAACAGTTTTCTAGAGGATTAGTTCTTTCAATTATCCTATGTCACTGTAGCTAGACACAGGAGACACTAGAATCTCCAGAAGTGTCCCCGCCGGGGTGGAGGAAGCTAGTAACGCTGCTGGAAGCATTCGACTTATTCAGGAGAAGAGCACTTTCTTACAGAGTTTATAACATAAGAAAATAAAAAAATCAAGGTAGAAAATAGAAATCTCAAGCTTTAAAAAAGAAGATGAAAATGAAACCTTTAGAATGGTTAAAATGGAATAGCACAATTTCAAAGGGAATTGATAATGTATACTTAAGAAAGGGGTGGGTGGCTCTGGGATAAAGGAGTTAGCAAATAAAGAAGTAAGTCAAATGTTAAGAAAGAAATTGGAGCTTTCCTAGGTTGCACTGGAAGAGGGAGGTTATGTCCATGACCGCAATGACTAAAAGCCACAGTTTCTACCCTCATGCTACAGAATGTTCTATGAACTTCTAAGGAAAATAAGTGTTTCTATCGGCCAGCAATGCTCACCGTGACCTACCACTAAACTCAGGACTAAGATATGACGGTCCTTAAAATGGAGCCGCAGGAGTCAGTCTATGGATATGAGAGAGATTCAATTCAACAAAACTCATTTTTTTTCAACTTTTAAAATATCTAATAGAATGGGGAAATGAAAAAAAAATCTGGACTAGGAAAGAAATCTTTATAATAAAAAGTACTCAAAGATATCAAAGATAAGTTGTAAACGAAGTTTACTTAAAGAGTCTACGATAGTGTGATAAAGGACTTACCACTATGTCTGACACAAAATACTTCAATAAATGATAACTATTCAGATATCATTGCAACTAGAAAATATGTACCTGCTTAAATTTTTCAGGAAGAAAGGCACAATATAGAGACTGTGCACGTTTTCAGAGCAGAAGTATCTCAAAGACACTATGAGAAGACTGGAGTTGGGAGGCCAGAGTGAATATGGACGAACTAACCAAAGTGTTATGCTAATCCTCCTGCGCAAGGAGCCACCCATGGTTCCACGTGTTTCTGAAACACAAACTTCTGTCCATCAGTGTTAACAACAAACAGAATTTCTAACTGTGTTACAGCACAGACTCCAGTTTCTATGCCCAAGGGTAGATGTAGGAGAACATGTTTTAGGTGTGTGTTCCAAAGACCTGGGTCTACTCCTTCACGTGCCAGCTGTAATTCTGGTTTTAGAACAGCCTGTTTCATCTCATGTAGATTAATAAACCAACAGTAAAATTTTATTGCTAAAATTACTCAAAACATTTGTTTAAGTGTCTATATACTGCTAATACACATGGAAGATCAAATTTAGTGTCTACAGCCTCAGTCCTGTAGTCCAGCACTCAGCAGGTTGAAGCAGGAGGATCACTGTGAGTCTGAGGCCAGCCTGGGAAACGCAGCAAGCGGCAAGTCAGTCCTAGCTAAAGAACAATATCTGCTCTATAAAAACAAATGTCTACAGATTATAAACGTTACAGTAAGTAATGATGTTCAGAATACGGAGAGGAAGCAGTGAGTGTACCTCAATTACTGACCGATTCTTTCACCAGAGCTACTAACTACTTTGTTTCTTTTTTAAATATTAAGTTCAAAGAAGTTTGTCAAGATTTAGCCTGCAACTGATTGGCCCCAAAGTAAGAATATTCCCCTATTTGTATGTCATGGTGAGGAGCTAAATTTACCCCATTCACCAAACCCTTCCATGAGATCTTCCTGTGCAGAGATCTTTGTCATCATGCTGTGTACAGAAGGCCAAGTGATGCCTGAGCTATGCCACCAAAGCCCGAGGAAAAAAAATGGCAGCCCTCTTTGCAACCTGTTCTATTTTACATGATTGGATTTTTCAATTTTGGTCTAATCAACTTAAATTATTATAGGTACAATTTTGTGAAATATAAAATTAATGGAATTCAAATTTTATGGAATTATAATTGACTATAAAATAGGTTTAATACGATCCTAATTGGAAACACGGCAGTTCACTGTTCCAGAATTCATCTTTTGAAAGTTAAAAAAAAAAAACTATCAATGATATATTTGATTCTAATTGATTTTTTTGACTTCTTGAATAATAGAGAGTCATTTTGGATCTAAAAGCATTGTCTGTGGTACAGGCCAGAATTTTCCAGGAGTTCACCACAAACAGTGTAGACAACTCAGGTTTGAACCTTAGCATGGGGGTTCCATGCTTACTTTTCCAAATGCTTATCTTTCTCTATTAATTCACTTTTTGCATACAAGATCATGGTATATGCCAATGGAAGTCGTCAATTTTTGACAGATGTGGGGGATTTGGGGCTTAAGTATAGAAATGGACAGAATTAAAACTGGAGTTCATTCATGCATTCATTCATTCATTCATTCATTCATTCACTATGTGTCAAGAACAAAGTCTATAAGTCCTCGTAGATACTAGAAAGTCACAGACAAAGGGACTATAACATCTGCTGGCCCTGTATGGGAGGAAGGAGCAGGATCTGAGGAGAAAAAAAAATAGTATGACACAAAAAGGCAGCGTGGGTAAATCAGTGGATAAAGCCCCTGAAGAAGACGTGAAGGACATAGTAATACCGGAAGTCAGAAGGAAACCAGTGCAGCAGAAGACAGCCATCTTCCTCAAACAGAGGCTTCCCCCTACTTCAAATTCTTGCTCTCTGTGACTTCATCTGCAAGTGGTAACAACAGAGCTCACCTTATTGGGTTGTAGAGAAACAACCCAGTACAGAGACACAGAACTTCAATGGGGCAAGTTTATAGATAAACAGAGCCAACAGGAGGAGAGTGTTCTTATCAAACAGAAAGCTTCCACTAGGTCCCGAGTGTGTGGGTGCTGTTAAATCTCAAACAGCAGTCAGCTGCGGAATCAGTATTACAATCCACACACTTAAGCAGCCCGGGAGAAACGACGTATCTGGGATCTCCGTCATTTTCTTTCCAGTAGCGGACTTTACACATCATTAGGCTAAAAGAAGCTACAAACTCCAGGACTACTGCACCATCGGGTCCTCTGCCCCTCCATAGCTATCCCCATAACAGTTCACAATAGCTCATGAGGGCCCAACCTGTCAGGAGACAAGACTCTGGCTTTCTCAATTTCCTGCACACCTGTCAGGCAACACTAACTCCCCTTTGCCAGGCCTCCGACTGAAGGTTGATCGAACAGAGAGGAGCCTTGGACAATAGAGGTAATAGCTCCTTCCAGAGCAGAAGAGATCCATTCGCGGTCCACCTAAGAGTCATGTGCCCTGAGCTCAGAATATTTCTGTCAATCAGTTACTTGATGCACGGGTGTCACGTGACCCTCTTCACATCAGGCTGTGGGAACGGGCTAAAAGGAATGACCAGAAAGAAATGCTAATGTGCTGGGAACCACTAACTCTATAATAACCTGCCCAACATCCTTTAAACTGTGTCTGGAAGACTCCTTAGCTCATAGGTGGGATAAAAATCTTAAATTCTTCACAGTTCTTAACACCAAATTTTAGCAGAAAAAAAAAAAACAGTATCTATATACTATCTGCACAGCTTTTCAGATCCCTGAGGCCCATTATTTACAACCTGCTATGACCCTGATGGACTAAAGGCAGAAGCCCACTTAATCTGCTTCAGCTGTGAGCAGACACCTTGATTCTGATGTCTCTCCATGGTTCACTCAGCTTTAAATTTCTTGACAATGTTGATTTTTTTTAAACTACCTTGAACTACCTGGGACCAAAAGATAGTCACCAATAAAGACAGATGTAACATATTATTTAACCCAGTTCATAATATTTACTCACTTTTATACTCTATAATGTTATAAAAATCGAAACCTAATGCATTATGAGACTTATTATACAGAAAAAAATCACATTAAAGCACAGAATAACAGGTACATTTGGAAGGGATATGAACATGTGGCATCAGGACAGAGGTAGGGGCACACTGAATCTTCTACATGCTCCAGGAATGTAAAAAGATTTTTACTATCACAAGCTCCTCTTCAACAATGAAATCACGGTTCACTCCTAACTACAAACTGTTCTGATCAGCTCAGCCCCTAGTAAGTGTCAAACTTAGCTTTAAATACAGGGTTTTGATGAGTGAAAACGGACGTAAAGAAGGAAGTTAGAGAAGTGTGGTCTTCATTATAACATGTAAGAATCTTTCCTATTGCTTTCTGAAAAAAATCACTGTTTCTGTAGAAACAAACACTCTACACATTCATATATGATTCTATTAACAAGAGAGTAATAAAGAAGCATGCTTTTATTCCACATGTGATAAATAGGGTACATGCATAGGCAATCTACATATAGAGATGTATGGTGGTATTTTATTTGTGCAACTCAATAAAGCTTGCCTGGAGATCAGAAGGAAAAGACAGTCACTATACAGAAGTCAGGCAATGGTAGCACATGCCTTTAATCCTATCACTTGGCAGACAGTTTCATCACTTCCATTTCCTGCCCAACTCTGTCACTTCCTGTCTGTCTGTACAGACCTCCAGACTTCTATGGTTGGTGCTGGGATCAAATGTGATGCAAACGTGTTGACTACCTCAAAGGAATACACATGCACTTTCTCTTCACTGAAATTTGGAATTTTCAAGAAAATAACAAATATGTGATTGTGATGAATTTAGTGAGAAAGGCCCCCATAGGCTCATATGTTTGAATACTTGGTTCCCAGTTTGGAAATGTTTAGGAAGGATTAAGGGGTTCGGCCTTGTTGGAAGAGGTGTGCCACTGATGGCAGGCTTTGAAGTTTCAAAAGACTCACCATCCTGAGTCGATCTGTCTATCTGTATCCCTCCTCTGTCTATGACCCCACCATGGAGGTCATGAACTCTAACCCTCTGAAACCATAAACCCCAAATGAACTTTTTCTTTCATAAGCTGCGTTGATCATGGTGTCTTATCACAGCAGTAAAAAGGTACGTGATATACCTTTTAAGAAGTCACGGATCCACCCTAAGTAAAAAGAGCATAGCAATCATAAGTCCTTAAGTCTGTCCACACTATACTGAATCAATTCACCTATAGAAGTCGGAAAACATATAGAACATATTGAAGTCGTTTTTAAAAACAAAGTACGAATAGCAGAGTCTGGGCCAGTTCATTTCTGCATCTATGTTCTAGAAATACAGAACGTTTTCAGAGATGACTCATCCCCTGTCAGACTCACCTGTCTATCCAATAGTGCACTGTCACTTCCATCTCTGCATATCATCAAATTTTTGGATGTTTTCAGGGATCTGCCACCTTGATTAAATTCAGCGAACACGTGTGTTTATGTGAAAGCACTTTGAGCACCCTCTCTAACAGGACACCAAGCCCTGAGCAAAACGTGTCCTTTTACAATACAACCTAATGCATCTATTGCTTCCCATTCATTCCTCTGGATGTTCTCCAAAAAGTTTCTTCTCAAATACGTTTTGAAAGAAGAAAAAAAAAAACTCAACTACCATATATCTTATTGACTAAAAGCTTCCATGGCAAGCATCATATTTGTTCCAAATTTTTAAATTTGGTTTAATCCAAGTTTTACAGATGAGGAATGTATTTGTAGGTGTTAATGCCATTAGGGAAGGAATCCGCCATGGACCTCAGCTCATTTTTTTCTTCTATATGTGCAAGAAGTTTACGGCACATATTCATTGACTTTATCATCAGACCTGCAAGCATCTCAATGCACAAATGGAAAAGCGGAGGCATGAAGAGGCTAAGGGGCCTTCGTGGAACTACTTCCTACAAGGATAAAGAAGACCTGCTGCCCAGGGTCTAACCTTTCTATGATTCTGCTGAAGTTTCCAAGGGTCACTGGTGAGAGGAAGGCTTAGCGTTACCCTGACCATCTCAGCACCTGTGGCTTCTGTCTCAATAACGAGCTTATTACCAGGCAATGGCAGCCTTGCTTTCTGCCTGCTCACTCTTACACACACAGACTGACAGCCTCTGGCTCACCCTGCCTCTCGTGCTCTCCGCCGCTTCTGCCACAGTGTATTTCACAGGCAATTTAAATCTCCTGATTCAGCAACGCGATGCAGTATCACAATCACTGCTCCCTCTTAAAATACACAAGCCACATCAGCTAGAGGATGGCGCCACTGCCACAAAGGGGGCGGAGCACAGTCCTCTCAGCCACTGCGCGGGCACATGAACACGACACAGAAACAGCCTCGGGCAACACTAACATTCGGAAGGAAAAGGCAAAGACATAGCAAAAGTCTTTCTTTTTGTTAAGAACAACCAATCTTGCTAGTAGTTTTATTAAATTTTAAATTAAAGCTAAAGTATGGAGGTACCTAACTCTTACAACTAGAGTCTTCCTTATATTAATGGGAAGACACTCATTTTATTTCCTCAGTGTTCTAGGTTTCCTTACCCTAAAACTAAAATTTAAAAAATAAAACTTCAAGAGACGAAAGCGCGCGGCTGCAGCTGCCAGAGCGGTACCGGTTAAGGGAATACGCACCCACACCGGCTGCAGCTATCTGTATTGCTCACTAGAACTCTTGCATATATAATTCCATTATACTTTTATAATTCAGCATTTTGAAAACGCTTTTGAACCATTAATCTATTTTCCTGGTTAAAATTCTTTGAGATGTTCTTAACAAGAGTCTTAGATAATGAATTTGCGCAAACTCTGGAACAATCTTTACAGTATTATCATTCTCATTAATTTTCGGAACTACCCACTGTGTTGAGATGATTGTCATGGGCCTAAGACTTCAATTTGGCTAAATATTTTTGCATATATTTCAACATATAAGTAACAAACAGATGTTTAAATGTTAGGTTTCGTATGGAGGCCGCAGTAAAATGTGTTTACTTTAATCTCAAGAGTACCTTGCCACGCTAATTCTGATTTTACTCTCTCTTTCCCGCTTAGGCTGTTTCCTCTGCATTTTGGTCTTCAGTGGATCATGAATTCCAAAAACCCCTTTAGACATAACAATTCTTTGAAACATTGTAGAATCTAAGCCATTTGGTACACATACAACATCCAACACCCCGGGCATCAGTGGCTTTTAAAAAAGAGAAAACGTAGAAACTCGAGTACTGTTTTTATAAAGCATCCACCATCCCTCCAGAGCACTTCAGTATACACTCTCCTTTCTCTTTCCACCGCCATGTTCTTCCTTTCAAGAAAGAGTGGTTTCCATGGGTCTATTATTTGGCTTTAGCAACCTGATGTATGGCACTGCCCTAAGCTGCCCGCAAAAGCTGGGTAGGAAGCCCCAAACAATATTCCTTTATAAGAGTGAAGGCAGTTGCATTCCACACTTTCAGGCGACGTCTTTGCTCTTTGCCTCTTGGTTATCTCCCAAGCCTGCTTCTGCTGCCATTGTTTCAGCCTTTAGCACTCACATATCAGAGCACTAAGTATTTCATTACTGGTTTATCTGTCCAGAGGCTTGAGGAGCCGGAACAATTAACCCTCCCTTCACAGTGATTGATACAGGCTTTGCTTTCAATTTGTTCCACTACACAGATCATGAAATTCTGAATGCAATCATCCTCATTGACCTACACTTCCAAACGCACGGCTACAATGAGACGAAAGTAATTATGAAGAGGAACACAGGAGCACTGAGATCTGAGACCAAGTCTTTGAAAAATCTGTGAGATGACCTTCTGGCAAAATTGGCAAATTCTTATGCTCAGGAAAACGACAGTTTTGTGTCTCTAAGAATATTCAGTGCAAGCTGACTGGAATGGTATACACTTGGAAAACTGTAGAAGGCCACTATGAATCTGTCAGAGGCAGAGTTTAAACCCTAACATCATAGCTTCCTTGGTGCAAATTTTCTCAAGCAAACCAAACTCCCTGATTTGTGTTAAAAAGAAAAAGGCCTTGCCCACAGCAGAGAATCCAGGGTGGGATCTTCTAGAAAGAGCCATAGACCTGAACTACCCACTTCCCTCTCCCTCCCTTTAGATGAAGATTCGCCTTAAGAAATGAATACATTTTTCACAAAGTCTGAAAAATAGCTTCAAATAAATATTAATCTACTGCAATCGATATATATGAGGAATGGAGAGGGGCTGGTAGGAGAGTAGTGAGTACAGAACTATATTAAAACAAGGGTTGCAGTTCAAGAAAATCAGGTGGAAAGGGAGGCAGTAGGCCTGCGGCTCTAATCACAGGGCAGAGTGATGGAGATGAAGCAATACTGCATGGATTAGCAATGAATTATTTTGAACCATAATCATATGCCTGCACAGAAGACAGGCAAAAACTAACCATTACTCACAAACTGATCTGCTGATTGAGAGAGGGGACAGAGAGAGAGAGAGAGAGAGAGAGAGAGAGAGAGAGAGAGAGAGAGAGAGAGAGAGAGAGGTTTATATGCTAAACTAATTCCAGAATAATGAAAACCTAAAAATGTGGTTATACCTCAAGCAACATTTTATTTTTAATGTCTGCCACTTACTACCTAATATGGAGAACTGAGAATATAAACTGTAAAGTGCTCGGATTCAAACGGGATTAAACCAATCATTTGCTTGAAGATTAGGATGTGACAGATCTCTTCCTGTTTCCTTTCCTTTTTGTGTAATCAAACCATTTACAGATAACTTGCCACTCCCCAAATTAAAAAAAAAAAAGGAAATGTAAGTATTTAGTTCTGAAGAATTAACAGCACTCCCAGAATTAACTTCAATGGGGGAATCTGAAAAATTCATATCAAATGAAGAGTCGATTGTTAGAACTAATTTTGTTGGGAATGAAAAAAAAAAAAAAAGAATCAGAACTGCTGGTGGCAGGAGATTCTTCGGAACAGACTGTGTAAATGAAGAGCACTTTAATCAGTGGAGGAATCCTCACATTCCTAACGTCTTGCTGTGTATTCTGCAGGTTAGAGCAGCAGCTGGTTGAGGTCATATATCTTTTGCGAGCATCCCAAAAAGGCTCACTGCCAGACTGTTAAATTATGAATAAGCAATGAACAAAAGAATGCAGATACGGTGGTGACAAGATAATCCAAGCAAATTTATCTATGACAAATTTCACAGGATTAACAAATTACATTTACACAGAACAATAAAAATGCGCAAAAAAAAATGATGAGCCTACTTTTCCTCACAGCACTAGGAAAACAAAAAAGTCACCAATCCACTGCATATATTTAAATTTAACTCAATCTAAAGTAAGACATTTATAATTCATTCAAGATATCTTTGTAACTTCTTTGCATTTGAGGTAGAAATAGACAAATAGTATATCTGCTATGTATTTTGTACCTATTTAATATTGTCAACAGTATTAATATATAACCTGTATATAGCATGTATGAAACCCTGCACAATAAAAATTCCATTCACATGTGAATAGAATGCATATATTTTCAGAAGCAGATTCTGAAGAATAAATTATTTTTATAGAAAAGTTGTACCTTCATTCAGTGTAATACATATCAACTATGAAAATATCCTTATTCAGTGATGTCTATGTTTTCTAAGTCCAAAGGCAGAGAGGTTCTGCAAACAGTTTCAATTATTCCAGTTGCCTACATCCATTCCTGTAGTCCCTCTGAACAAAGTGCTTCTAAATGAAGTTATAAAACAGCATAGCAAAAAGAAAATGCAAAGATTTAGCAGGGAAAGTGCACTAGTTCCCACCGGTTTTACCTGCAGTTGACTAAATTCAACATTAGCTTTTTCTTTACAATAAAATCATCTTATACATCTTTCTACAAATCTTACAGTAGATGTATGTGATACTGCATTATTCTGGGATCCTATGAAGAAGTACTGAAGTGCCATGAACTACACTTGGAAGCATGGGACACAGAGAGCCGTTATGTTTCCACACTGTCTGTTAGATACCCCAGGCAGGGCCCTTTAACTGTTTTCGCATTGGTGCCGATAATGGGGTGCTGGAATCAGACATGATTTCTCTTAAGATGGTCTGACTGCTACTTTGAATTCTGCAGCCTGTATTTCACTTACACTTCTCATTGACGTCTGCTTTTGATCTTCAATGTTTTTGTGTCTCTCTCTAAATGAGTTCCTACCAATATTTTATCAGGCAGCGTTTTTTGTGTAAACAAATTGCTGATTGTAAAAAGGAATATCTAATTAAGACCTACAAACAAAATGCTTGCCTTCATCAACCACCAATACTCAAGCACTGTTAACCTAATCTGCCCGTCTTGATATTTCTGCTCCCTGCGTTTAACCCTCTTTGGTTAACAGCACTTATCCAAAAACGCAAAGATAAAATGTCATGCTTGGCTTTGCCGCCCTCAATCTCACATGTACTCGGCAGAGAGCAGGCCTGAAGCCTGACACTAGAAAGTTTACTAAATCAGTTTTACTCAAAGAGGTACAAGCCCAAGCAGCCACGTAGATCCCTGACATGGAGAAATGAAGGCGGTACAGAAGACAACCCTTCTTGAAGTGGTGTCTGTGTGTCTGTCCATCTGTGTGTCTCTGTGTGTGCTTGCATGTGCACATATGTGCCTGTGTAGTGTGTAAAGAAGGACTGAACAATATCTCACCAGGTTTGGGAGATGGCTCAGTGGATAAAATGTTCACAGTACAAGTGTGTGGCCCTGAGTTCGGATCCCCAGAATCCACATAAAAGCCTGTAATCTCCATATGTCCTCCTGCTACAATATAGGAGGAAAGACCAGAGAATCCCCAGAAGTGTGAAGGCCAGCTAGCCTAGGGTTGGGAGCAACAAACAAGAGGCCCTACCTCATATAAGGTGGAAAGTGAGAATGAACACCCTGGGTTGTCCTCTGGCCTTCACATGTACATGCCCACCCTTGCATACAGCAACACATGTATATACACACACATATACACACCCCATATCATTCATAATTCAAAAGATAAAATAGCCAGGGGGGTGATGGCGCACATCTTTAATCCCAGTACTCGGGAGGCAGAGACAGGCAGATCTCTGTGAGTTCAAGGCCAGCCTGATCTACATGGCTACACAGAGAAACCCTGTCTTGAATAAATAAATAAAATAATAACCTACCAATTATATCCAAATGGTAGTTTATTCTAACTAAATAAGTAAGTATATGAAAAACTCTCAGAACAATACCTGCTTATTAACAGTTTCTTTAAATGCTTGCTGACATTACAATGCCTGGGACCTTCACAGAGGCCAGTTCACACAGAAGGCCAGTTCATTCTATATTTCAAATAATCCTGCCCCCAAACACAGTTAGACCGTGAACCACATTATTCAGAAAGCTCTCTGGGACTGTTCCTACCAAAGCAAACCTGCATCTATTTAATTCTTGAGACAAATGAAGACACATGGTGAAGCAAAGCATCATGGGTAGAAGGGGATGGGGTATATGTCTACCAGAAGCTGATGCCTGTAAAGCGAGTCAGCTAAAACTGTGACGAGCGCATGTACTGCTGTGGAGTTTGCCTACAAAGGGGTCAGAACGTTAAATGGCAAGGAAGGTACACAGGAAATACCAATTGCTCCTCCCACTGACTCTATAGACACTGCATTCCCGCTACTCTCCAAACACGTAGTGAAGGTTCAGGGTACAGCATGATCACCCCTCTTTGCCACAGGGGTCTTTTCCCCATTGGCTCAGAAATCCCTCGCTTTGGAAGACCCAAAGCCACAGGCTCTTCACAGTGGTGACAGATAGTACATGTCTACAGCACACTGTCCAAGTCTGCATCACAGACAAACCTAAATTCGATCTCCACTTCTACTCAGGAAGCTGCTGACACTTCCTACACAGAGACACTAGCACTCCCTAAAAAGGGTCATCAGGAAACTAAGGCAAAAGTACTGTGGCAGTTGCAAAACAGGGTCTGAAGAAGGACAGTGTCCAGTGATGTTCATTACTGTCCTATGGAACCTATTTCTAAATCCATCAAAACATCTTTTTTTTTCCCTAAAAGTTGCTATAACCACACTTACATTTATGCATCTTCTTCTTTCCTCCAAGAACATTTCGTAGTCATTAATTATTATCTTTTACAAAGTGGATGCCTACTATCCCGGAAAACTCAACTAATATGAGGGGGGAATGTGAAATCAAAAAAATGTAGAAGGTCTTGCGTCTCTGAACTCTGCACTGCCTACTCTTAGAGAGGGCTGTCTTCTGACTCTAAAGTTTCAAATGTCTAACGTAAGAACATGTACTGTTTAGCTCTGGTCACCAAGACCATGGTAAAGACTCGATCAGTAAAGACAGTGGAGGAAGCAATCGATACTTGTAGTCTGGGGTCAGGAACACAAGGTCCATAGTAACATGGAATTTTCTTCTTGTTCCTCATGACCCTGTATGCAAGAGTACACGGTATTCCCTTTAATTTACCAAGAAACTGAGCCTTACAAATGTACATAGACAACCAGCCCAAGTGTTCTTCAATGTTCTCACTGCCCCTGGCATTTCCGAGACCACAGCAGTCCTTCCAGACTTAGGAAGTTTATGCATGACGCTATTACGAATATTACTACAGATTATTCTAACTATGTAAAGGTCTATCAAACTTGATACTGCAAACATCCTGTTCACGCTAATGAGGCCCAGCACAGTAAAAACACCATTCAGTTACAGTTGGTTTATTACAATGCCCAATGAGAAGAAAGAAAAAAGGTCACTATTTACCGTGATAATACTAACATCATTAATGCAAACAACTGAATTTTCTCATGAATGTAGACGTTCTCACATAATTGTAGATTTAAAATTCCAGTACATGCAACCATGAGAGCGTTTAAAAGCCAGAGAGTAATATTTACTTAACTAATCTATTAAAATATGCAGCATATTTTTTATACACATGGACCCCAGGAGTTACATTCTAAGCCAAATGCAATACAGAACTTTCAAAAATCAATCAAAATAACTAAATGCTACAATGTAGAAAAAAATGGCTGTGTAAACAAGGAGTTGGGGCTAGGCACTACAGCCTTTGTGCTTGGTGTCCCTTAAATTTAGCAGCATTCTGTACAAGAAGGGGTCACGTCAATTTCAGAAAAGCAAAAATACAGTAAGGTTTACATTGGGGTCACTATTAATACTAGAGCACGTGGGGGTGTTTATTACAGAAAACATTCTGTGTGATCTATCCCGATAGATAGTCCCACACATGACCACTTCACAGACACGCCTCCCTATGCCCCCTCACCATTGCTTCATAGGACACACCACACACACACACACACACACACACACACACACACACACACACACACACACACACACACGTATCTCTGGTCATAGAAAAACCTCACAACAGAGCAGGGGCCCTGGGCAGCAGATCCTGACTTAAGTAAATGAAACTGCAGCATGCCCGTGGGTCTTGGTCTAAGATCTTGGGAATCAAAGGGGTCGCTGGAATTTCAGCACTCCCATAAAACCTCTCTGCTATGAGACAGTTGTTATGAAGAAGAATGGCAAGGGAAGATCAAAACTCCTATCACTAAATCTATCAAGCTGTCCTCATTTGTGGGTTATATTTAAAGGGCAATGTAATCCTGATTTATTACCAAGGAAGATGTTAATTATGCATAACTTCTAGTCAAAAAAAAATAAGTCATACTACATAGAGTGTGGGAACAATCACCCCTGCCCACACTCAAAGAATGGACTTGGAGACCTGTAGGGCAGTGGGGTTAAACTTTCCACAGTGGTCTTGTAAGATCAGGTGTCTGGTGAGCAAACACAGCCAACGCTACTCCAGCAAGGGTTCTAGCCCTTAGTGGGAAGGCCCTTCCTCTGACGCCCCATTGGCTGACCAGGAGCAGGTGTGTGATCTTTCCGAACACCACCTAGCCTTCATTATTTCCTTATGAGAGTCTCCTTTTGCTCACTCCTCCACTTATGTCTACAGTTCTCAACAGAGACTTACCTACCCATTCACCCTTCACCAAGTATCCTGTTTGCTTGGGGACCCTCCAGATGCATGGACTTTGTCACAGCAGTAAGCCATTCGGCAAGTTTGGCTGCCGGTAATTTTCCACTCTGAACTCAATTTCTAGTTTGAATGGGATAGTTAGGAGGCTTCTACAAGCAAGTACTGGCTGTTAGGGCAAGGGCTCATGGCTGCCTGCTTATCTGTAACTTGTAAGCCTAAGCCCACCTAAGGCATTTTTGTCTTGGAAAAGGACCATCATGTATTTTTATTCCCAAACATATGTCTATTACACATTATAGCGTGTATTCACATGCACACTATACTGGACTCATAAAAAGTCACAGGTTGAGGAAAATAACACGTACATTTTTCTTTTTAAAACAGCATTAAATGACGTTGAATTCCAGGTAACTCATCATATAAAATCAGATCTAGTGAACGGCCATTGGACATTTGCAGTGTCTTTCGACGATCCCTCAATTCATAAATCAGAAAGTGGGAATCAGAAGAGATCCTGTAACGTGGGAGGGTCCTGTGCAACACGGGTCACTGTAACTCCTGACTCTGGAGTCCCGCCATCTAATATCCTCTCCGGTGGATCTATGATATGCCCATGCATTACAGTTCTCGTTGACAGCCTGTTGCCTTGGAAATATTTCATTATTTCAGTTTTTCCATTTGTAGGACCCTTGGCCTTGTAATATGAAGGCCATCCTATTTCATATTTTCGATTATCATTTAAGCAATCTCGTGGAGCTATTTATATATATATATAAGCAAGTGTTAGACAACACAGATCATCATCCATCACTGTTTAAGCTAGCGTGGTAGGAATGCCTTAAGAAAAGTGCCCACCACCACCTCTACCTTTTAATGCCTTGCAAACCAGCGTGGGCACCGCACATGCTTGACACTTCTCTCTAATTTTCTTGGTTATAGGTCCACAGAGCGGAACAACTCTGTGGCAGTGCTCTATAATTTGCAGCCTATTAGAGTTTAAAAGAAAAACCAAACAAGGGCATTATACACAAGGTTTTCAACTTATTCTTTCAAGCTCTCGAGCCACACTCTCCGAGTGCATGATTCAGAGACCTTTAAGGAGTGCTAAACTGTCACTAAAGACATTACCGAGAACAAGCTTCTCTGTACCTGATTGTACAGAAAGGAACTTTGCACACGATGACATGCGGACGCTTGATGAATGTGTCGGACAAGACAAATGATATCTTTCCCTTAGTTTGGATGGTGGGTATATCTGAAAAGCAGGTTAAGTGCCCATAAACAGCTGTGTGGGATCAGTAAGTTGGGAACCACTCTTTAAATAAGTGGACCAAAAAAAACTTAAAACAGGTCCATCAACATATCTGTGTTCAGCTGCTACGGCAGAGATACACCAGTTACCGGCCAATTCCAGGCACAAAGTCCAAACCACAGTGGGATGACTGACTTAGGTGAAAGAAGGTTCTATGAGAAACAACTTCCTTTTAAACAAACCATCTGGCTTCTCATTTCTCATTACAAAATGGAAACAACTCGTACGTGCGACTTTTACACTTGAAAGTGTTAAGAGCATTTAAAGTCCTGGTAACAGAGTGAATCCTTGGGGTATAAAACAACTGTCTGGATAATGGGCCAAGTTCGTGGTTATTACTGTTTCAAACAGTTGATAACTCCTTCCTCTCGCCTATAACATAGGCCCTGTCTCCTACCCACTTATGACTCCCCCTTCTCCCTATAGGTTACAGTTTCTTAGATCCAACCTTTAAAATGACAGCATCCAAGCTGAACAAGATGCTATTAAAGGACATTAAATTAAATACAGTATATCCTCCTACAACTTCAATCAGAATTTCAGACCAAGTGTTATTTAGTTCAGCTCTCAAGTGGAGCAGAATAACAAATCGCACACTTTGATTTACCTTCCTCGAATGCCAAATGGAGGCAGGTGATAAAGAACGCACTCATGCACAGGCTATGAAGTTTCCCCTAGAAATTAATTCTATCTTCAAGATTCCTATCTCAGAGAAATTCCCAAAATGGCACACAAATAGGCCTCTGCTAGAGAGATTACTGGGGCCATCCAAGTAAATGCATTTACTACCAGCAGAAAAGGGAAGGAAGTAGCTAGGAGGAGAAGAAGGGAGAGAGGAAGGAAGGGAGGGAGAGAAGGAGAAGGGGAGGGGGAAAGCCATGGCGAGGCAGGGGGAATGGGGTCAATTGTAAATTGATTTCAAAGCATTTATCGCCTTGTTAAGAGTCACCATCCAAAGCTTAGTACAATGCTCTGAAAATAGATTTATCTACAAGAGTAAAATATTCAAGATATGAATTCTCCATGAGACACAAATATTAAGAACTAGATGTTCATTTTCATCTATCTTCAGATGTCCGGTTTTCTAGTTTGAAAGTAGCCCTTAATGTGTGTAGTATTTAACATCTTTTAAAACTAGATGGCATACGACCCGTTCTCTAGTACATGCTTTCCACGGAATTATCTAAGACTTTAGAATGAGTCGACTAGGCATCTACTTTTAGAAGCTGTTCCCTTAATCCTGACCATTGTGCTTGCTCTCTCTTTTTTTTTAACATGGTGATAATGCATTCCCAAAACAAACAAAAAAGAACTACTAAGACCATAGGTTTTTAAATGAACAGTTAGTTGTCTGCCTGTCTCCCCGTCATTGCTTGATACATTAAAGCTCTGCTGTATCAAAAATAAAACCATCCATGTGATAACTAAGTCTGGCATCTAAGTTAAGCACTTCTCTCAGCTTTTCAAGTTCTCCTAAGCCTGCGAGGAAAGTAACTGCTTGCTGGGGAGGGGGGGTGGGGGGGGTGGGGGGGGTGGAACTCAACTGTGTTTTCTTCTTGAATCAACGGGTAGCATTTCATACTTCCTACTGTGCCTTTCCTCTTGGAGACAGAAAGAGATATTCACTTTGCTCAAACCGATATGCTATACGCAATTAATGTCATTAACGCTGTCAATTAATAGCAAACAGGCTTCTAAACAAAGTAGGCTGGATGGACAGCGGGAGGGAAGCACACTGGAGCTGGGGGGCGGGGTTCAGCCACTCTGAAGCCTAACAATGCTGTTCACGTAGGATGGTTAGGGATGTTTTGAACACAAACTCCCTCTCCCTTTGGCTCTAGTAGTTTAACTAACTTCAGACAGACATGCTCCACTGAGCCCCTTGCCTGGATATATGCAATTCTCACCAGGAACTTTTCCAAACACCGATTCCCCAAACAGTAACTAACCGGGTAGAGATGCTCACACCACTGACACGTTTTTGGATCTTGCTGTTTGTTTGCTCATTTACACTTAAGGGGTTTCTTCTTTCTTTTTCTTACTCTCTTACTTATTCATTTATTTATTTATTTTCCTGGAGACGGGGTGGAGAGAAGGGGAGGGCAAGAGCGGAGGGCAGAGTCGGGGACCCACAAGTTGCCCGGCCCAGGGCAGCGGCGGCGGGAGGCGGCGCGCCTGGCTGAGCCCGCCCGGCCTAGCTGCTCTCGGAGACGGCCCCTCGAGCCCTGCGCTCCGCTCCCGCCCCGGCCTCCTCCCCCCTCCCCTCCCCCTCCCCAGCTCATTCCCTTCCTCGAGAGCAGCTGCCGCGGGACCTGCGGCGGCGGCCGGGGGATTCCCGGCCCCCACCCTCCCTCCCGCGGCTCCCGGGCACACACAGCGCCTTCTCTTTGGGGTTGGTTTGTCTTTTTTTTTTTTTTTTAAATCTTTTTTTTTCCCCCCTCTCTTTCTTTTGCTTTTTTTTTTTCTCCTTTTTTTTTTTTTTTTTTTTTTTTTTTTTTCCATCAGCGAGTCACTCCATTCGCCGAGCTCAGGAGGTGCGACTGCTCGCCGCCCGCCGCCGCCGCCGCCAGAGCCCGCTCGCTGCCGCAGCCGCCGCGGGCGGACAATGCGCGGGGGAGCCGGCAGCGCAGCCCCCCGCCCCCGGGACCGCGGGGCCGGGCCCCGAGGCGGGCTGCGGAGGGAGCGAGCCCGCCACCCCGGCCGGCGGCGGGCGCAGGGCGCGGGCGGCAGGTTCAATAAACAGAAAAGTGTTACCGTTCTCGCCTGGAAGGATCCTGCTGAAAGCTGGGCTTGGTGGGCGCCATCTTCCTGCAATTTTTTTTCCTCTCTTACTTTTTGCCTCGCTCCCCCCCCCTCTCCCGGGGCGGGGGGCGTGGGGAGGGCGGAGGGGGGGGGGGATGGTGTGCGTGTGCGTGGGCTGGCGGGAGAGAGTGCGGGCGTGCGCGGCGCTCGGGGGGGCCCGGCGGGCGGCGGCCGTGGCCGTGGCCGTGGCCGTGGTGGCGGCGGCCGCGCTGCTGAGCCTGGGAGGCTACGGGAAAGTAGTGGGGCCCGAGCGTCGCCGGCCGCCGGACGTCCCCTCGCGCCCGGAGTGCTCCCCGCCGCAGGTCGCCGCCTCCTCGGCCGCCCGAGCCTGGTCCTCCCCTCGCTCGCCCGCCGCCGCCGCCGCCGCCGCCGTCCATGCGCTGCTGCACAGCGCCCGCGGCCCGGGCCGCCCCGGCTCCCGAGACATGCCCGGCGCGGAGACAGGCGGCCGGCGCGGGCGGCGGCGGCGGAGGAGGGGCGGGCGGGCGGCGGGGGAGGCGGCCGCGCGGTCCCGCGGGCAACCCGGCCAGGGCCTCCGGGTGCTCGGGGCCCGCGCGCGGCCGCAAGCGCCCTCGCCGCAGCCACCGGGGTCGGGCCGCGGGCAGGTGGGGAGCACACCCTCCTGGCAGGCGGGGCGGGGCGGGGGGGAGATCGGGGCGAGGGGGGGGGGGGCGGCGGCGCCTAAGAGTGGAGGGACCCGGAGGGGGAGGACACGCAGGGGGTTCCCAGCTTGACCACTGGGAAAGTATTTCTGGGCATTTTCCAGCTGCTTTGCTCCAGAGCTCGCTCTCTCTCTCCGCCTGCAAGCAGATACACACCCCCTTCCCCTTCCCCTCCCCCTCTTTCTCTCCTCTCTCTCTCTCTCTCTCTCTCTCTCTCTCTCTCTCTCTCTCTCTCTCTCTCTCTCTCTCTCTCCCTCCTTCTCTCCCTCCCCCTCCCTCTCTCTGTGTCTCTCAGTGTCTCTCTGTCTCTGTTCTCTCTATGTCTCTCCCCCCCCTCTTTCCCTCTCCTCCCTCCCTCTGTGCGTCCCTCTCTCTCTCTCTCTCCCTCCCTCCCTCTCATTTGGGGACTGGAAAGCTTGGCTGCTGGCGCAACAACGCCACTCAGTTGCAGTTTCAAACACTTCCCTTCTCTAGAGTATTTCAGCCTGCAGAATAGAGAGAGTGGGAATTAGAATGCCTAGAGAGTGGGCTGGACCGTCTTCAGGGGGGGCAGTGGAAATAAAAGCGTGAGTGATGGGTCTTGAGCTGGCCAAGGCCAGCAGGCCCAACAGCCCTGTGCCTCTGAGCAAGGATGGAGGACCTGCACCTTGTGACTCTGGCGCCCTCCGCCAGGAGCCCGAGCTGGAACATCTGCATTTTTCCACACGCGTACAGATATGCTGACCCCAGGGCTCGCAGGCCAATCCCCATGCCTTGAGATGCGGTTGCACACAAATGCCATTGCAGAGCCAGGTCCTGGTACCTGGGACTGGGTTGCTGGCCTCTGAAATCTAGTCCAGTCACCTCCCCCATTAAACTGCCCAGCGAGGCCTAGAGAAATAGCGACTCAGTGCAGAGCCAGCTGAAATCCTGGAGAGACCCGGGCGGAGCATTTGTCCGCTGTGCCTCAACGGAACAAGAGGACAGCTCTTTTTGCAGTCTAGGGCCAGTTCTGCATTAGGCATTCAAGAAAGACACCCAAGACAGCTAGCTCCCTGGCGAAGAAATGAAAGGGTCTGATGGGAAACATGATTTTAAGTGAAGCCTTGCCTTCTGCTTTAAAGTTGGGGTGGGGTGGGGTGCTCAATAGGTGTCCCCTTCGGTGCGACCCTTCCAGTAAAGTAGGGAAGGGATTCAGAACCTCCACTGAATACACAAGTGTATGGTGGTGGAGGTGCGACATCTTCGTGATGTGGAATACTCTTTGGAGGAGTCGTTAGTACACTCTACAGGTAGGAGAAATAGAGAATGGTTGGGAAATGGATTGCATCAATGATGAGTGTTACCTACAAGACAAATGGGGGCTAGCTACGGAGAGGGAGAGTTAGCCAGTTGGAAGTTCTGGCTCCAGGAGAGACGGTCTAGGGCAATTCTGCCCAGGGGTGCCAAACAAGAGAAGCTTATGTTCTCTCAACAGGCAGACCACTGCTGGAAAACCCACCCCTGCCACCATTACCACCCCCATCAGACTCCCAAAAGTACTTTAAGATTTTTAATGACATGTCACAATTCACTTTAGCAAAGGGGGGAGAAAAAAAAAAACCAAAAACGTCCAGGTCTCCGGGTGGAAATGAAGGCTACCCCTCAGAGCCTTGAAGCCTGTGCTGGTGAACTATGAAAGGAGCCTCCTGGTTTAACCCTCACCTCTGACACCTGCCAATAATCTTCTTGCCCAACTCTTCTGCCCCCCACACTGACTAAAATTAAAGACAGTAACACGTGTCAAGAGAGCTGAGGAACAAAACCAAAGGAAACTTGACTGTCACCGCCACTGCCTTTCCTTCTGTCAGTGTAAAAGAAGAGTTAAATGGAGGGCAGGAGGAATGCACTCCAAAGAGAAAGTTCAGAACTCTTTTTTAAAGCTTGTCTTTAGAAGAGCAATAGGATCGAGGTCTAACAAGTGGTCTGAGTCCCTACAGGAAGTGTGAAAGGGAAGTCTTGAGGCAGGCACTTGGGGGGAACTGCCCCTGGGTGTTCCTGACGTGAAGGAAGATGAGCCCCAAGATCATCCCTTTCTAAAGGACAATGCCAATGCCGAGAGAGAGAGAGAGAGAGAGAGAGAGAGAGAGAGAGAGAGAGAGAGAGAGAGAGAGACAGAGACAGAGAGAGACAGAGAGACGAGAGAGAGAGAGAGAGAGAGAGAGAGAGAGAGAGAGAGAGAGAACCTAAAAGCCACCATGACAGCCCCTTATGCCCAATTTACATCTTCTAGGTCAGCTCCAGTTCCTGGAGGTCCCTGGAATTGTCCAAAGGCCATGTGACATTTCTGACCCTTGAATCTCTTCTGCACAAGCCACACTATTGTCACTCTTGCCTACACTTCCTAGTTAAAGTGACCACCAGATTCTATTGTCATTTAAATGTTTTATAAATGACAAAAAAATAAATAAATAAAACATACCTGAAACATGAAAAGGAAAATTTGGATTCTTTACTGGTGTTCTACATCTAGAAGATGCCCAGATCTATTTTTATTAAAGGTTCTTGTAATCACTGGAGTAAAACAAGTCTAAAATAATTTAAGCAAAAAAAAAAAAAAGTCTTTGACAAAGATTAGCCCCCTTTGAGTTATTTTCAATGACTTCTTTTTTAAACTTTTGACGATAAGCAGAGCATGTAATGAAGTCTTCTACAGAATATTTGCAATTACATGAACTTGGAATATACTGTGTTAGGCAAAATCTGGTCACTGGGCCATTGGTTAGAAGGCACAAAATATTGCAATGACAGATTACTGTAACCTTTACAGTTTAAATACTGTTGTTTCAAACCAAAGGTTCTCAAATCAATGAAGTTTCAAATATGAGGTAAAAGGGGAATTTGAATTATGCATTGTGTATATTTAAGTTAAATGCCATTGGCAAATCTCTCAGATGTTTAATCTGTACAATCTGGGAAACACAAATATTTAATTTCACACTCTCATGTGCTCTTTTTTTTCCCTTCCATCTACCATAAAATTGAGCCCCATGAATGGAGAGTTTACCTTTTTGATTACATTGTTGGTTTTTCTCATAGCGTTTTTGTAGATCATATTTTCAATAAAATCTTGGAACATCGAAAGTTATCCTTAAGGAAAAACTTCAGGATTAGAAAGCTGTTGGTGGTAAATTAATTTCTCTTTCTTTCCTAACTGAATCAAAGGGTGTTCAGTGTTTCAATGACAATTATTTTTGAATCTAGAGAATGTCTTTAGAAAAAAATGCAAGCAAATTCTACCTTAAAACTTCCTTCTCATCACCAAGCCTAACTTTTGTAAAATTTGCTTCTTAACTTGTATCTCAGAATCTCATCTATTTGCATTATAATGCGTTTAAGATGAATACTTAACAGCGCCTAAGAGATTCGAATTTCACGTTGTATTTCCCTGTAGTAACAGGTGACATGATCACACTTTTAGGTAGAATTGCAAGTCTATCGCTGCCCATGAAAATCGTTTCTATCCTATTTGGAAACAAATGATCAATCAGCCTCCGATGATCAATTGCTCCCCTGGCTGTCCATCAGCGCGGATTCGCACCGGCAGAGACAGTGAGAACATTTTGCTGGAAGGGGAGAGGAAGCCCAAACTTTGCAAAAGCATCCAGTGCGGCGGCGTCTCAGACTTCCCTGGAACTCTCCGGCTACTCGGGGCTGAGGCTCTACGTTCACGGCCTGGCAGAGGGCAAAGGATGACTTCACTTCGCCAGTGCACTCGAGTGCTTTTCAGTTCGGATTGTGTAATTCCCCCCTTCCCATCTTCTATAGCACAGGGGCAGGCAAAGTGAGCCCTAACGGTATGCATGTGTGTTCTCAGGCACAAAACAAGAGCAAAGTGAGTCCCACCCCAGGGCCCGGGGCGGGGGGCACTATCCCAGCTCGGGCGGGACTACTCACCGCTGCTGGTAGGAGGTGATGCCCTGGACGTTCTGCGGGGTGCCGTTGGCCGCGGTGCCGGCCCTCCCCATGCCCGCACCCGCTGGTACCCCAGCGGCTGCCCCGCCGGCCGCCGCGGCCGTCACCTGCACGCTGAAATCCGGAAAGATTCGGATCATCGCCGCGGCTTGGAGCCCCAGGCGCGGCTGCTCTGGGCTCAGGCTGGCGGGGGCTCGGGCTCGGGTTCGGGCGGCGGCGGCAGCAGCGGCGTGAGCGGCGGCGGCGGCAGCAGCGGAGCCAGGCACCAGTCTGCAATCCCATTAGTGAGCCGCGGCCACTGTGCGCGGCGGAGAGGCGCTTTGATGTGCGCGCAGCGGGCTGAGGTGGAGGGGGGGCGAGGAGGAGGTGCGGGGGGTGTGCGAGGGACTTGCAAACAGCAAAACGTGTCAGGGTGGGGCCTTTTCTCCCTTTTGGGGGGCACTGTTGCTCCCCCTTCTTTCCAGGATGTTGCTCTCACTGGCTGCTCCAGCAGCGCCGCGCGAGCCCAGCTGAGGGAAGAAGGGGAGGGGGTGGAGGAGGAAGGATGCACCGGGAGGCTTGGCGAGGACTTGGCCGGTGCAAGGGAATAACGGGCAGTGGAGGGTGCATTTCTTTCCCTTCCTCTTCTGCACACACACACACACACACACACACACACACACACACACACACACACAGAGAGAGAGAGAGAGAGCGCACTTCCGACCCAAAGTGCAAGTCTATGGTGCGCTCTCTCTCCTCCTTTCTCTGGAGAAATAACCACCATCTAGGCAGGCTCCAGCCTTCCGCGGCTGCCAGAAACCGGGATCCCAGCCCGCGGGTGGAGGAATGGGGCGCAGAGCCTCCCGTTTCAGCCCGGACCCCTCTTTGACCCTATTCTCCACACTAAGCAGTGCGAGTGTGGCCAAGCGCAAGTTGGACTCCGGGAGAACTTGATACTTATCTAGGAGAGGTGGTTTGCAAAGGCGGAGGGGGGGGGGGCGCTTTTGTACAATGGAGAGTTTGGATCGCTTAAAAGAAAGGGCTCTTCCCGCTCCTGGTGAGCGGAAGAGTTGGTCCTGGGAAACTTGTGAGGTGGGCTCCTCCTCGGTCGGTCCAGCTAGATCCGAGTTCGTACTAGTGATCCACCTCTTGCCGCCCCCTTTGACCGAGGAAACGAATAAATTAGTAGCCACAATTGAAACGAACTCCGCGAATTCCAGCCACCAAGGAAACAAAAAGAGAAAACACGTGCATTTATTTCCTCGCGCCTACCAGTTCCTTCACATTGTTAGACCCGCCTTTCATTCGGGGGTGAGGAGGGATCCTGGTGCTTTGAGTGCGTCTGTCTTTTTAGTGAGACTTGCTGGGGTTTCACTGAGCTGGTGTGGGGGGACGTGGGAGTTGATGGTTTCTCCCACCCCTGCCCGGGACCCGGGTTGCCCACTTTCTTTCCCATCTTCTCGCTGGTAAGCGGGAGCCGAGTTGTGAGATGCAGGCGGGCGCAGCAGCCCTTGAGAGACAGACGCTGGGCTCTGGCTCCGCTAGTGTCCCACACTCAAACCCCTTGCCCAGCTTCGCTGCTGCTGCGGCGGCGGCGGCTGTGGCTGCTGCTGCTGCTGCTGCTGCTGCTGCTGCTGTTGGTGGTGGTGATGGTGGTAGTGGTGGTGGTGGTGGTGATGGTGGTACTTGTTCCCCCTTCTGGTCCTCTCCTTCCCATCCCGCACACAGCTGGGCACTGCAGCTGAGGGGCTAGCAGTCTCAGCACCCGCCACACAAACCCAAGTAACTGTGACGGCCGGCCGCGCAGCCCTGACCCAGGGCCAATCGCGCTTCTCCCGGCCAAGCACCTGCTTAACCCTTTGAGCCTGGGACGCAACGGGCTGCCGCGGGACCCAGTCAGACAGGACCCCTTGGCCTGAAGTTGCCAAGGCAGAGTGTGATAGAGGCTCCCCAGCAGGACATCCCCGCGGTCTAGGAGGCAAATGCCCGCCCTGCAGCAGAACCATGCAGTCCCTCCCACCCTGATGGTTCTGGAAACCGGAGGAGCTGGACAAAGGCGAGTCTTCCTCCAGGCCCCATGCTGCTCCTGCCAGGGCAACCTCAGGACGTCTCCAACCCAAGTGGCTTTCGGGAGGAGCCTCCGCGCCCAGCAGTCTCAGGGAGACGGAGGGGGGAGCCTTGGCTCTCGCTCTCCGAGCCCACGGCGCAGCTGCGTTTCCATTTTCCTCTCAAAGAAAATGCTTTGGACGGCAGATAATACCAGGAGATATGAAACCGCTTCGTCCCCCACATGTTGCACGTAAAAAGAATCGTAATGACCATCCGTGGCTTGTGCAAGAGAGCCCATGAGTTAGTTGAAGACCAAAGCAAGGTCCTGACTTCCCGCTTCCGGGTCATTTTCCAGCAGGACTAGCAACCAAACGCATTACCCAACCGCTGAGACCTGAGCTGAAGGCGCAGTGGAGTTGTGGGGGGACCTTGGAAAGCTGACTCTTAAGGACCCCACAGTGGGCCCTCTGCCCACATTCAACCCAAGGCTCAGGCCTTCTTACCTTGTCTTCTGGACGAGATCTGAAAGGATCTCAGATACTAGTTCTTGGCTCTGTGCAGGCTTTCTGCTGAGAGGGAGCCTTCATGCCCATTCTGGAGAGGCCAGGGATGCTTTTAGGGCATGGGTGCCTGGGTTAAGGCCAGCAGTGCTGTAACTAAAGGAAAGTCAGCGAATGACTAAGGAGTGAGGTTAAAACTGAGTTCCTCAGCAGGCAGCGGCTTTCTCTAAAACAGCACCTGTCTGCACAGTTGGCCCATGGAGGCACTGGTGCTGTTACAGCTACTTGTAGCTAAGCAAACTAGGTAAAGGAGACTTCCAGCGAGTGGTTCAGACCTTGGGGGGTTGGGAGGCGCGCGCCAGTAGTGTCCTGCAATGTTTCTAGCTGTATCCATAAGTCTCTGAAGCAGTTCCCATGTACCAAGAAAAACAGGGGGGTAGGGGGAGAAAAACCCTCTTTGGACAATAAATAAATAAATAAACAAACAAACAAACAAATAAATACCAGACTTGTTTTAAAAATTAGTTTTTCTTTTCATGTCTTTCTGCACAGTCAACAATGATACACACACACTCACACACATATATATATACATATATATATATATTTATACATATATATAGAGAGAGAGAGACAAAGAATATCACTTCTTTAATTGTTTCAATACCAAGTCTATGACAAGATGAGGTTAGTGGCATCTTGCTAGATACTAGCTATCTTGCGGAAGAGTCTGGTCTGCGAATGTGTAACCCCATTTTCCTTCCCTTTTGGAGAGCATGTTTTTCTAGAAGCCCATGGAGGCCCAACTATCCCAAAAGAAAGGGTGTGTGACATCTGTTGCCTGATGCTTAAAACTTCCCACTCTGAGGCCTCTTCAATTAAATGCTATATTGTTAAAGTAGTTAAGGGAGCACATTCAACTTCAAATTGCCAAGTTTTCAATTGCTCCTACTTAGTTAATATGACTCCTGCTCTCCAGAAACTGTTCGCTACAACAGAAAGGCACACAAATACTCAAAGGCGATTTGCGCAAACTCTGACCTTGGGATGCATGTTAAGTCTATCCCTGTGTCTTTTCTTTACATATATTATTTTGGAAGGTGGGTTTGCATCCACAAGAAACAAAGCCCTTATTAGATCTGCTTATCTCCATGTTCACTAAGAACCTTAAGCAAAATATAAGTTTATTCCCTCATTAGTGATTCAGATTCATCACTCCGCTCTGTCAGTTAAAATCTTTGCATGCTGGCAGCTGTTTTGAAATATTTTGAAAGTTGTCCTGGCATCTACCCAAGCAGAAGGACTCCAGTAAACACTACAGGCTTTCCGTATCTATGCTTCCCACTCAAATCTACATGTTAGTGCGTGGAAAGGTACAGAAAGGGATGGCACAGGGTTGCAGCCCTGGACACACACATGCAATATGTGTGCCCACAGATTTGCATCTTCATTCTTGTGGTCAGTGTACGGTGGAGCCTTTTGCTTCTATGTTCACAATATCCATTCTCTGGACATTCGTTTCCATTTACTTAAGTGGTGTGACTTTGGAGTTTTACTACTTGCCACTGGAAGCTGCCAGTGACAGGTAGGAGAGTGACGCCTACACAGCTTGATGGCATCTAATCTTCGCTTTATTTTGGCCAGACATCTAGAAGAAAAGTAAACTAGGAGACAGGGATCAGTATACAATAAGCAAAACAGGAAATAAATAGGATAAAAAATTCTATGCACAATAAACAAGTGAAAGAAACGATTTGCTTTGAAGTGGGTGTTTTATTGACATGATGACACTGTAATAGGAGATTTCTGCAAAGAAGGCAAAATAATAATATACAACCATCTGGTAGGATCCATTGTACAGCCAGCCATGAACTGATACTGTGGCCCTGCCACACCATGTAAGGAAGGTTTTACATTGTGTAGAGGGGTTAAATGTTTGATTCAATTTTCTATCTTCACTCCTCAATCCAAATTGAATTCAGGCTCTTATTGCTAAATTTTCCATGCTATTAATGTGTTCTCTAGTCCATTGAAAAGCAAAACAATAATGTCAGAGGAGGGAAAACTAACATAAACCTAGCAATATGGTAATTCTTGATTTTCTAAGAGGGCAACTAAAGAATTAAGAGACTATATTTAATAAATCACTGTTTATAATATACAGATGTCTCTATATAATATATATAAAGATTTCCGAGAATTTTTCATCTTAATACTAGACAGATCACATACTGAAATAGCTTCAACTATTATATTGAATTCTCAGAGAACCTTGTAAACATATAGCTATAAATATACAAGATTTAGTTAGAAGAGAAGGAAATATTTTTAGCTTTTTGAAAGATTCAGTAACAGGTATCAGAGAAGCCAGTACTTAGAAAAAAATAGTGTGAGTGGGGAAATAATTTAGAAATCTATATATTTTGCTAAATTTGGGGGGTAGCAATTATTGAGAAGCATTTGCAGACCGATAGTGAAAAATGAAGTTATTCTTAAACCTAAAGTAACAGAATTCTCCTGGCCCGTTATATCAATTAGTCTGGAAACAACAAGATGTTATTTTTCATGCCAGGGGATTTGATTTTGGAGTTGAAATCATGCTAACTTTCAGGGAAGTGACATAAAGTTACCTGTGATTAGAAGGAAGCCTCCGTCACTGGTTCTAGTTTCTTACTGTTAGCCCAACTCAAACCTCATGGGGCTTCTAGAAAAGAAGTTGATGCTCAAGCCACATATCCCAGCCCATGTTTGATTCCATGGCAAGTATTGATCTTGTAAACTGCAACTTTTGTTTCTGGTTCCTCCAGGTGAACATACTCAAGAATCCAATGGACTCTTCTTCACAGATTCTTCTTATTGATTATAAAGGTATTAATTTAAGGTCAGATTGATTGAAAGGGTAGTTAATTGCTTTGAATTTCTTTCTCAAAATGGAATCTACCACACTAGAAGATTTTGATATGAATTTTTCATTCTGGGAAGGATAGGGTATTGTATAAACCTAATCACACAGCAAATCAAACAAATGGTTTTATTAAGCTCCATGCTGAGTCAACCGTTCTGTTTTTATTAAAAAAAATAACCTGTTTTATCACTTCACCTATGGGGATGGCTCTCAGACATTAGTGTGCATCAGAATTAGAAGAAGGACTTACTAAAACACAAATTTCTGGGTGTCACTTGTATTGGATCTTATTCCGTAAATCCACTCCAGGATGGGGACCGTAATCTGCATATCTAAAAAGGTGCTTGGTGGTGATGATGCATTTGTCTAAGTACCTTAACTGAGAGCTAGCCTGTTTTTATGACACATCTTGACTTTGCTACAGTCTGAGTAGTGAAGGACGAGTGTTGTGAGCTCTTTGTTCTCAGCAAGCTGATGTATTAGCAGAACCACATATGCTGAAAAACAAACTGAGGAACGCACTGGAAGAGAAGCAAGAGACTTGCATATAAGTGTGGTATTTGGGGGTGGGGGTTGGGATTAAAGCAGATGAGACCATGACAAAGCATGGACAGGATGACTTAAATTTATGAATTCTAAGTCTCAGTTCCTTTATCTGTAAAGACAGTCACACTGTTTTCAAAGGATCATCATCACAAAATACCCAGTGCTGGATCCCTGTTAATGACTCAGGAGAGGTGGTCACTCCCAGGAAAACAATCGCTGTGCTGTCTTTCAAGATTTCTGCCACAGAGATGGAGAATGTCTTCTTGGTGATTACCCAGACAAGTTATGAAATATTCACAAGCTCTATTTATGAATGTTGACACTTCTAAACAATTATTTATCCTAAACGCTATAAGATGCTTGAAATCAAAGTCAAGGAAGAGACCCGATAAAAACACTTCAAGTGTTTTTTAAGGTCAGGAGCACTTTTCCAGAAGCTTGAAGTTCTGTTTTTATTCAAAAGACGGAAAGTTTCTGGGACTGGCTGTATGTAGGAAGTCTACAGGCATGGAAATAAATAAATTCACCAGCTAGAAATACAATTCAGGTAACAGATATTCTACTGGCTCTTCCTGGAAACAAGTTTGAGTTTTATTTCAAATCTGCTGAATTAATACGTAAGAGTAAAAATAACTGGTGTCAGTAGATCTTGGTCAGGACTCCCTTCACTCCCCTGGTCCTCGCCATCTCTGCTGCAACAATCCAACTGAGCCAAACAAGACGCGATGTAGAAGATAGGTGGGGCTTATCACAGCACCCTGCACTGGTGAGGAGCCAGGGAGGCCAGAGGCCAGAGAGACCATCCTCCTGATCTACTTGTAAGTACGTGTTTCAGTTATGGTTTCTAAAGTCTCTACTATGAGCAGCTATTCCTGAGAGGTTTTGCTCTATCCAGGTGGTTAAGAAGTCTATTTGGACTGAGTCTCCTGACACTTAGCACAGGGTGGTACATCTCTGGTCTTTACAAGGAAGTCTCCTGATACACAATCATCTCAGACCACTCAGAGCTGCCCGGTCAGGTTCACATAATTGTCATTTAAAGGCCTCCTAGGCAAACCACATTTCCTTCTAGAGCTGGAAATACACCTCAGTCTCCATTCTGACCACCATGGAAACCCTTTACCTATTGCTGACTCTGAAACAGCTTCCAGTCCCAACATCTACCAGGTTACTAATATCTAAGCAGCTGCCTAAAACTATGACATTCACTGGAGCACTCCTCAGTACTCAGATACATTTGTATCTCTAAAATTCCCTTTAATTCTTAATTAAATTAATGCCAGCCTAATAATTTGGATTATTTCCATCATATTTATTAATACTTTGTTGTATTCAAAGGTAAAACATATGCACAGGAATGTATTAGCTCATCTAAAATACCACTGGCAAGCTAGTTATACTAGTTATGTAACAAATAACATTTTAAAGAGAAATTAATTTTATGTGAAACAAGAAATGGAAGAGTGATATTTTAATATTTTGGATTTGCTTTAATGTGTGGCTTAATAGAAACTTTTAAATGTTTCTATCCCTTCAGTATTCAGTCTGCTATAAAATGTTGTTGGGGTTGTAGCTAGCAAAATTCTAGATCACAGAGTTATATAATTAGGTAGAGATATTAAATTTTGTAGTCGTGTCAGGTAAGTATGCATTCCTCTTAACTACTACACCAAAATTCAAGGTTTCTTTTTTTTAAAAAAGATTAATTTGTTTGTATTTTATGTACATGTGTAGTGTCTGCATATATGTGTGCCATTTGGGCAACCAGTACCTGAAGAAGCCAGAAGAGGACATTGGATCTCCTGGAGGTTATGTTATAGGCAGTTGTTAGCTGCCACATGGATGCTAGGAACCAAAGCTGGGTTCTCTGCAAGAGCAGCAAGTGCTCTTAACTGCTGAGCCACCTCTCCAGCACTAACAAAGTCATTTCTTGAAAAGTTAGTCATGACCTGAAATCTTGAATCATGTTAAGAAACTTTTATATCATGGTCATTAAAATTCATGCATATGTTCATATTTCATCAATGCATAATTTTGTACATTTATACAATGATTATTTTAAAAACTTTGACTAACTGGGTTATGCAGCCTTCTAAATATTGACATATTTTGTTGCTCAATGTAAAAAAATAATAAAGTCACATTTAAAATATCTTCACCAGCTTTACCAGTAAGCATGCACTGAGAAGCTGCCATGCTCACACTGATCGAAGTTTCCTAAAATTCTTATTTCCATTGAAAGCTGAAATATTGTCATTGACAAGTACATATGGTCAGTCCTTATCTCTGAATGTAAAAGATAGGTTTCCTTCATTTTAAAGAAAAATTGGCAGAATCAAATACTAAAAGCTGAATATCCACGATCTCTTTAGCATAGTGAGTGGTATTACTTTTTACTGTAAAGTGGGGAATCATGAAAAGACCCGAAGTATAGTTGATGCAGCTACTCTGACTCACGCTAATCCCCCAGCATGTGAATTCACCATTGCTTTGATATAATGAGTGCAATTATCCACAAGTGAAAATGGTAAATACCTTTATATTATGAAAGTTGTTTTCCTCAGCCCACACTTCAAGAATGGCAGCCTTAAATAGTTATTACTATAATAATTAAATAAGAGGTTTAAAATTCCTCTTTGCCAATTCCCAAAGAGCTATTACCAACCACAGTTATATACTGTTTTATTATCAAGTCATGACTATATTGTTTTCAACGTTTATATTTAGGATTTCCATTTTATGGAGAGCTCATAAATGAGTGCTGCTTTGCTCAGGGTTTGCAGGGCCCCAGGCTCGATCTCAGCACCTGGAAAGAAAGAAAGAAGATGGAGGGACAAGGAAAGGAAGTGGAAAGCCCTTCCTTCTTTTACATCATTTGAGTGGAGGGTGCAGTTTTGAACAAAGCAATTGCAATACTTCCTGATGACGACCTGGTGAGAGGAGCTGATTTTTCCTCTATTCCTTGAGGAAAGGGTGGGCATACAGGGTCAAATGGTCCTCCAGAAAGACTGATGAAACACGTAGGAGCTAGATGAAGCTCCGTGTCAGAAAGAGGTTGACCATCACCTGAAGAGGGCTGTCTCTGAGAGGCTGAGCCTATCAGATTTGAGGTTTATTTTACCTAAGTAGAAGAGTACCTTTTGAGAATGCAGATTGGCAGACATTTTGCACTGGACATGTGTTTGAGTTTGTTATACATACATACATATATATATATATATATATATATATCCCATTTTTAACCATGTCATTTCTATACCGTGAACAAAACATTACAGTGCACTTCTCAATGTGTCATGCAATCTTTCTAACATGGCCTTCGTAGGAAAACACAAAGAAGTCTCCTTCTCACTCACCACACAGGACTTCAGAGCCTTCTTCAAAAGGAAAGACAAACTGAATTATCATGTAAGATATCTTCAGGTTCTCTAAAAGGGAGTGAGGAAACTCTGTGCTTTTAGTATTTAGAATAATTTCATTTAAGTACCCTGGACAGCTGCTCAAACTACAGAGCCCAGCAGGAGAAGAGTAACTGGTTCATCTGGGGGCAGAACTCTGTGCATGAGTGACTGGGAATCAAAGACCATCCCAAAGAGGGGGCAAGCCACGGACACTTGCTCACTTGATATAGGTAATACAATCCTGTCCAAGGACTCTGCTTCCTCTGTCTTTTACATATTTGGTGGAAGTTAAAGAAGAATCAGCTTCTGAAGACACTTTCAGTAACAGATGTTCAGTGTTCTTAGAGGAATCAAGAAAAAAATGTGTATCATAGAAATGTTACCCATGCACATTTTCACAGTGCTAAGACACCACTATAACTCTATTTTAATTCTTAATTTGTCTGAGAGTGATCTCTTCTAAAAATGATTTAGGTGGCCATCACCAATGATCATTATGCGCTCAGTGACGATACTTGGAGTGTAATAATTTTCAAGGGAAGGCATCTAAACCAACTGTTCAAATCTTAAAGTTTTCCAGTCTTATTTTGCTTGATTTCAAGGAGTGATACAAACTATTTTCTGTTGTGAATTTCATCACAGCTAAAGATCTTGCTGTATTATGATTTTTCTCAATTTGAAGGTTTTTTTTGGAATCATTCAGCGCTAAAGAAAACTGAAATTGTGAAACGTACAGATGGATATAGAACATGTAGTATTAACTGGCATAACCCAAACTCAGAAAGAGGAAAACCTCATGTCCTCCCTCCTAGGCACATCCTAGCCGATAATGCTTTTGTGTACACATGTAAGCAGGTTTAGACCTGGGTCAAGTCCAGACATTTGGAAAAGAGACAAAGAGGCAGTAAGATTAGGTGAAGAGGAAGCAGAGTTCAGGCAGAGGGACGTAACTGTCATGAAAGAGGATATCATAAGCGTCTGTGTTTGTTTGTTTCAACTTCATCATGTCTTTCTTTCTCCCTTTTTTTTCATGAATCCACCATGATTTATTCCACTGAGGCAGTGATTGTAAAGCAGGACTTACTTTTAATTTTCAGTGACCATCAGTGCAGTAGGAACTAGACACATTAGTCAATGAGTACATTTGTCTCAGTGATTTAAAAAAACAAAAACCTGTTTAAGGGGAGGGGTTCTGTGATGCAGCATGTTTCTCTTTGTGCTGTTAAAAATGATACCAGATCATTCTATTACAGTGTTATCTAATATGTAAATGGTAATGCTATAATATAATAAAATATGATTTTAAAATTAACAAAAGGAACGTTAAATAGTATAGAAGATTCACAGTGTGTCAAATCATCTTAGCTTTGGATAATGGAAGCCTAAGCTAAACAGTTGCTAGTATGAAATAGAAGTTCCTTTATGTTGAGTGTACAAAACAGACTACTCTGTACTGAAGAACCTGTCTTCTTACTATCCTGTTCTAGCATATGGAAGGTACTGCAAATTCTCTGTCTAGACTGCAAAATGACAGCTACCACACACCACATGGAAGTAGCAGGGCAGAGGAACTATGAATGGGAGGGGGGAGTCATGTATATCCTTCCAATGAGTCTATTTAGAAGTGGCATGTTCCTCAGATATCTTTGGGTAAGATGTAGTCACGTGATCACCATTGGCTGCAAGAAATGCTGCGGTATAAATGCAGAGTTCCAGTATTGTAAAAGAAAAAGGATCGTTGGATTTAAAAATTCACTAGACATTAACAAACAAACAGACCCACTTAATCCGAAGCTAAGATACTAGGAATAATCCATCTGCAAGTTAACAAGGAGACATCCACAGCATTTATTTAACATCTGGTAACCACCAAATCAAAAGCCTTCTGCTAAAAAGCAGATAGAGATAGACTGATGACTGTTCATGAAGCCAAGGGGAAAAGACCCAGGGGTAGCTCTGTTAAAGGAAAGATGATACATTTCTAAGAATACTGGCATAAGAAATTTTGTATTGTAAGATATTTTCATCTGATGAATGACATGGAACTTAAAACCAAGTGAAGATACAAAAAGTGTTTTGCAACAATATGGCTTCCCGTTGCTGTTTTTAATGCATATCCAGACCATGAAGGAGGGGTACTGAGGATCAGAATTACTCCATTACTATCATCTTGTTGGTAGAGGAAGACTGGAGTCAATCAAGCTCTGAATTTGAGTATTTGAGTCTTTGGTCACTACAGTTCCTTCTGCATGAAGATCAGTCACAGCTATGCAGAATGTCTGGTTCCAAGCCTTCAATCTTCAGCTTGACTTGTTTATAAAATCTAAACTATAAGTTTACTTTAAAAATCCATTTATTTATTTATTACCTCTCTCTCTCTCTCTCTCTCTCTCTCTCTCTCTCTCTCTCTCTCTCTCTCTGTGTGTGTGTGTGTGTGTGTGTGTGTGTGTGTGTGTGTGTGTATGTATGTGCTCAAATGACACAGAGCCTACATGGAAATCAGAGCACAACTTGCAGGAGTCAGTTCTCTTCTTCTGCCATAGGTGTATTAGGGGAATTGAACTCATGTCCTTAGACTGGGATAAGAGTCTTTATTCACTGAGTTATCTCACATGCATACACCTCCCCCCTTTAATCACACAATCAGCTTCTTTACCAAGTACTTTCTGGTATTATACCACTGTTCTTAACATTTGAAAGTTAGGTAAGATCATTGTTACAACCCAGACATTTTCTAAAGAGTTTAGAAAAGTCCATGTTCCACAATGTATGTTAGGGGTCAGAAGGCAGATAACTTAGGTCTAAGCACCCAGGTTAATACCACCAAGTGGATGGGAGAAATTATCTAACTCTTGAAGGTTTCCTTCTACTGATTCACAGATGTGTGAGTTTCTCTTATCCAACACACTTTGAATATCTACTACATGCCAAGTGTTCATCTACACACCAAGCAGTGTGAAAAATGAAGCCCTTGCTTATATGGAGCTCTGAATATAGGTACAAAGAGATATCAATGAGCAAATAATCATAAATATTCATAAATTCTGAAAGACAAACCCATAGAGCTATTATTAGGAGGAAATAACACAAAAATACATGAAGTATTTAGCACAGTACCCAATATGCATGCAACATATTCTCTTATTAATACTACATGGATTTGAGAAAAGTGTCAATTAAAAATTTGAGTAGTCAGACATGGTAAAATGCTCCTATAATCCCAGCTACTCAGGGAAGCTGAGACAGGAATATCTCTTTAGCCCAGGATTTTGAAGCTAGCCTGGGCAACACTTGTAACCTTGTCAGAAGAAGAAAAGAAGGGGGAGGAAGAGGAGGAGGGAGAGGAAGAAGGAGGAGGAAGCAGAAGAGGAAGAAGAAGAAGAAGAAGTTGAGTTTATATTACTCTAAATAGCATATACAGTTTGTATTGAAGATATTGTTTTTCTGCTCTATTTTTTATTTTGTAAAAATTTAAATACCCAGTTCAATTCTTGCATCATCTAATGGAATAATCCCACATTTAATACATTTTGTACCTTCCCTTCTATTTCTTTGACTTTTCAGCATAGAAATAAACCCTGTTTTTTAATGCCCACAAATAATTAACAGTGTTAAAATGTAAATAACTGAAAGTGAAAATTTAGTATTTCTTGATCATCTGCTATTGGTTAGTTGCTGTTAGTCATTCTCTATATAAACTTTTTCTTTAACCCCCTTAATCGCCTTATAAGGTACATTTTATTAGCCCCACTTTCATAGGTTAAAAAAGAAACTTCTATATGAATTGCTATAAACTCAGTTAAGTATGAGACAATTAAAGAATTTCCCATGTAGTCTTTATCATTCAGTTTCAGTTTTTATTTTATAAACAATTGGTTGCAGATAAAAACATAATGGAATGTAAGGCTACCGACCAGACTCAAGGTAAAAGTCAGTCTCGATATCTTACTAATGATGGATCTTCAAATACACCAGACTAACTTTCTCTATTAAGTTTGTTTAGTTCGATATGAAAGAATCACAGCACCCAAGTTAAATTACAAATACCCATAGGCGTTCTAGAACTTTCCCTCTTCTCAATGGGGAATAGCAATGGCATGGATCTGCCATTCTTGGAGTATCCAGACCAGCGGCAACATTCTTACCTGAGAACTTAACTAGAAATGCAAATTGTCAGCCATCACCTGTGAAAAGACAGAGAATGTGGTCAACTTATCTGCCCTGTAGGCATTTAGGGTGTACTTAAGTCTGACGCCCACAGTATGGGTAGCCACTGGTAGCCAATAAGCGAAGTGTTACAGACTGTCACTGTACTACTTCCTCTGAAGCAAGATCTCAAGATCTGTATGGCATTGGTTTCTTGTTTGAGAGAGAGAGAGAGAGAGAGAGAGAGAGAGAGAGAGAGAGAGAGAGAGAGAGAAGAGAATATAATTTAAGAGCATGAGCCATTCTTTTTAAAACTAGAGCAAGTATTTCAAAGGCAACCGACACCCAATTTCGTCCCCCAGTTCATCTTCCAAAGGGGCAGGGAATATAATGCAAGGAGCCAAGATCCTCCAAGTGCATGAGCGCAAACTCAGGGCAAGTAAAGGGCGGGCAGCAGGGCTGGCTGCTCCAGAGGCTCCGCTTCCTGCCGCCCTTTCTACCTGGAGGGTCCGCAAGGAAGGGTCCTGTGGATATGTAGACAGCCAGAGAGCAGGATTGGTTTGTTAAACTGTCACTGAGACTGGAGCATCCGGAAGCTCCTTTCTGAACCTCAAGTCAATTTCTTACTAAACTCTTTCTCATTTTAAATGGGAAAAAGATTAGGCTCTTGAGTGCTCAGGGAAAAATATAAAACTGGCTGGTAGGCAAGCTTTCTCTTTTAGAAGAAAAATTCTCTTAGCCTTCTGAACTTGAATATAGCTTGAATAAAAGCGACAGGAAAAGACAAAATCGTCTGGGCAAGTGTAAGAGAGGAGAATAAAAAGGGAACCAAATCTCCCTTTGAATCAGTGTTCACTGAGTATCAGTGAAAGAACATGCTTTCAAAGTTTTTGCAGAGAGACCATTGGGACAGAGGAAAGAAAAACAAATATTTACCCCACCCCACCCCCCAAAAAAATGGCGTCTTTAACTTCAGACTAACCAGGGAAGCGCTGCCTAAGGATGCAGAACTGTGCCTCCTTCTGGAGCAGCCATGTCTCCCGCTGCCACCTGCCTTAGCTGTGCTCCTGACTGCGGCATAGGCATCTGAAAAGTCCTCCAGGACACCTGTGGGAGGGGGGACTGGAAGATGCCAAAGAAGACTTTTTTCCTTCCCTGTAGATGGAACAGATCCTGTGGAAAAGACTGATGTCTGAGGACTTTCTAAGTAATCTATTCACCATAAAGCCCTGGCTGGTGCTGTGGTTTTGAGAAATGAGGCAAGTGAATGATTCTGGGGTTACTAATCTACTTGACCAGGGCACTTGCTTGGTGAACAATTTCTAAGAATCGATGTGATAGAAAGTCCAACTGCTCTTGTGGCAAGTGGGCCACAAAAGCTTTTGGGCCCCAAATCAGAATTTTATTGTTTTTTGTTAAACACCATGTCTGGGAATTGAGTGTGTATTTGAAGGGAGGAGTTTGGGTGGGGAGAGGCTGGGGATGACTAGAAAAGAGAGAAAATAAGTATGCCCTGGAAAGGACAGCCTTTAGGCCAAGACACACATATGAGCATGGGGAAAGGCAAGTGGGCAGGAGGAAGCTGCCCGGGAGTCAGACTACACACACTGGGCAGTCACTGCATGTGTTTGAGTGGGCACCCGGGTTCCATCATCCTCCATCCCTGCTGGAGGGCCAGTGGGGAAGAACATAGCTCTGGTTCAAAGACTTAACATACTGAGAAGGAGCTGGTGCTGGGACGCGTCAGCTGTACACACTCCACAGAGCTGAAAAGAAGGGCAAGTTCTTTTCTGGAGACCCATGTTGTGTAAGTCCTTGGCAGCCACCAGCCACCCTGTGCCATGAGACCCATTGCTGCGTGAAGCTTCCGGAACAGCCATCCAGGATTTTAGGACTCCCCTCTCATAACACACAGTTCTGACAACTTGTATCCATCACTCTCCTCCTGTACTATCCTTTCCTTCACTCATCTTGTCCATAGGTGGGGATGGTTTGTGTGATTCTGTCCGTCAGTTTTGAGAGACAGGATCTCACTATGTAAAACAGGCTGCCTAGAACTTGTAAGAGTTCTACCTGCCTCTGCCTTCTGGGTGCTGGTACTAAGCATGCACCACCACATCCAGCAAGATTTGGGTTTCTCATTTATGCAAGCATGGGTGCCCATGGAGGCCGGAAGAGGGTGCTGGGGTCTCTTGGAGCTGGAGGTACACATGGTTGTGAGCTGCTGGATGTGGGTGTTGAGGAAACAAACTTGGGTCCTCTCAAAGAGCTGCAAGAGCACCTAGCTGCTGAGGCATCTCTCCAGGCCTTTCTGCCTGGTTTTCCAAAGCTATATTTCTCTCTGCTGTAGAAGGTTTGACGTTTTTCAAAATCTCAGGAGTCTGAATTGATATTCAACCAGGGCTTGCCATAAAGTCCATTGGTCCTTTATGTACCACTGACCTCACAGGACCAAATCATAGGTTCTTCCCCAGAGGGTCAAGGCAGCCCGGTTTCTTACACATGCAAACTGGACCTGGCCTGATCTTAGGACATAAGCAGTATCCCTAAGTGTGGGAAGTCTTGTCTTTATAGTCAGAGAAACTAGCCAGGTAAAACACTCAAGGCCCAGATCACTTAGGATTACAGCAGAGATTAAAGAGCCCCGAGACAAAATTGCCAATGTATCTAAGTGTTCATATCATGTGGATACAGGTTTTTACTGTTCCTCTTTCTTGATTAGAATAGGAAGGAGCATATTTGTTAAGTAAAGAGGCTGCATATTATGCACTGAGGTCCTAGCCCAGGGATCCCCTGAGTGCATAATCTCCCCCTTTCTGTATATTGGTCCCCTTTGCCAAAATTTAAAAGTCCAACTCCAGCTGTGCTTTGCAAGCTTCCATTGGCATTGGCTGAATCCAGCAAAGACAAGGGTTATATTGGTTATCAACATGGCAGCCAGATGGTGGAGGCAGAGGCCCCTGTTGCCATGCTGGGCAGAGCCCCTGTAGGGGCTTCCCCATGGGGCGAGTTCTAGCTCTCAGTCGAGACAGGTGGGTGCCCTTCCCTACATAAGCACTGGAGGCTCAGAGGAGTCTGGGCAGCCAGTATCGTCAGACACATCCATACGTCAGGCTTCCCGATACCCAGCTCCCTCCGTGTCCACTGGGCAGTCCATCATCACTGAAGTTCAGCAAATGCATGCCCTTGGCATAGTTTCCACTCCTTTTCTCCTTCCCCACTGAGAAGGTAAAGATTATTTTCTCTGTCACTGAAGAGGCCCACTGGGCTTGCCACTTAGCTTGCAGTTTGTTACATTCTCTTAGCTTTCCATTGTCCTTTAGCGGGTTTTAAGTCAATCTATTATCAGCAAGCCTCATTTACCATCTTCGAAGGCATTATTCCTCACCCATCTCCAACATCAAATCCCGAATCATACCAACCAGGCTATCCCACTCTCCCTTCAAAGTTTTACCAATGGAATCACCACCTTGTGCTAGAATTCTGTGTACTCTGCCAACCATCGTGGGTCCTCTGTGCCAGATGAGTCTCCCATGGACTGAAGTCATTGTTCTGTCAGTGAACAGGCCAGGATACAGATGCTAAGACACAGTTGGAGTGTGCAATGTACTCTGGGAGGGGTAAAACCTGTGGAAGATGAAGGGAAAGGAAGCAAGCCTGGAAAAATAGGAACGCTTTTGGTCTGGGGAGCAGACATGAAAGGACAGAACAGAAGGTAGGATGAAGTACTTTAGGACGCCGTGATTACTATGGAGATCCAACAAAACCTTGGCCAACCCTACGGGAAGCTCACAATAAGGATGACTTCACGGGGTCCAGCATGGGTGGAAACAGCCAAGTCCCAGAAACCTCTGACCTGGGAAGGGCTATTGGGAAAGTTTGTGGCCTTGGCTTAAGTGTGGTGGCAGGTCTCAAAATCACTGCAACTGGGTGTCACACTTCTACAGCTGCCATTCCCCACTATTTCCTGAACACATATTTCTTCTCATTTCAAAGGATGGTGATGGGTTTGACATGAGCATGATTGGTGAACGAGGCCTGGCTCTTGTTCTTCAAGGAGCTGGCACTGGAAAAAAAAATCATGTACAACAAAAAGAAGGACCCTAAATTATAGGCAGGGTTTTCTTTAGGTCGCCAGCTCACACACACACAAAAAAAAAAATGACAGAGAGACTTACTATTAATTATGAAAGCTATCTATAGCTTAGACTTGTCCCACTAGCTCTTATAACTTAAATGAACCCATTTCTATTCATCTACATGCTGCCACATGACTTGTGGCTTTCATCTCTCCTCCTGCATGTCTTGTTCCCTCTGCATCCAGCCAGTGACTCCTCCGTTCTCCTTCCCCAGACCTCTCTATCACCAGAAGTCCCGCCTAACCTCTTCCTGTCTAGCTATTGGCCATTCAGTTCTTTTTTAAACCAATCACAGTGGCACATCTTCACACAGTGTAAAGGAATATTCCTCAACAGCCAATGGCTGGGCTGCTAGAGACCTGTGCTGCACTGGTCAGTTCAGCGTCTATTTCCCTTATAACAGCAGCAATAACTCAGCCTTTCTTTGTGCTCAGGGGGCAATCAATGTCCACCTTCACCGTATTCACTCACCCCATCCACTCAAGAAAATGTGACTCAGACCCGACACTTTTGCTTTGGTTGGCAACACACCGTGTGCCCTTTTTCTTCACTCTTATTGCTCCGTGTACAGAGGCTGTGAGCCTGAGTTCCCAGAGAGCACCACGCAGAGAAAGTCCACCTGAAAACAAAGCCAAGTCACCAGGCAGAGGAACAGAGAACAACGAAAGCCCCAGTAAGCTAGACTTTGATGTCACATTTTAGAGTCCCAGGATCCCTCCAGAATACAAAATCTAAGTCTATGAATTTTACTTATATGAGCCAACAAAATGTTTTTTGGACTTCATATTGTTAGAGCCTAGTTTAAGTGGAGTTTTTTTTGGGGGGGGGGTGTATATTGAGGTCGGGCCCATGAGCGTCACCCACGGATGTCATTCTCGGCAATGTCACCCAATTCCTTTGAGACAGAGTCTCTTATTGGTCTGGAGCTCACCCGTTAGGCTAAGCTAGCTGGCCAGTCAGCTCCAAGGAGTCACCAGTGTCCACGTACCTGTCACCACTATGCCTAGGACTTGATGTGAGTTCTGGGGATCAAATTTAGGTCCACATGCTTACAAAGCAAACTGTTTACTGACTGGGTGCTCCCGAGCCCTCCAGTGGAAGATTCTTAGCATAAAATTGGTAGAGAAAGGGCAGGGTCTGGAGCAGTGGCATGTTGTGGAATGAATCTTCTCAGTCAGAACCCAGAGAAGAGTCCTGATATTGGAAATAGAAAGGACCTTAGATAGCCTCTGGTCCTTTACAAAACGACTGTCTACATGTGAGCTAAACGAAGATGACATCAATGAACGTGCCGTGATGGGGAAAAGCCGACGAGGCCTCCACCCTACATAAAGAACTCCAGGCAACTGAGGAATGCTGGGAGTGAGAGAGACGGTGTTCACCTGCTAAGAGCGCACCAAACGATAATTTGGTGCCAAGTTGTGAGCCCTGAACATATACAGACAGGTCACATTATATAGACTTTGGTTATATTCAGGAATATATTTGTATACATGAATACATATTTGCGTATAATAACGATTAATGAAAGAAGAGATTGTGAATTTGAAGGAGAGTGGGAAGGGGTATATGGGAGGATTTGGAGGGAGGAAGGGTAAGGAAGAAATGTTGTAATTGATACAAAAGTGGGGGGGAAGAGAGCCAGTGAAGGTTGAGTGACTGATCCAAGGTCACATGGCCACCTGAGCGCAAATCCCATTTTGCTAAGCCTGCAGCTTAGGCCAGAGTCTCACTGTAACAATGCATACCCCTTGAGAGAGGAGGGAGATTACACAATGCTTAAATTCACAGAACTCAGAGAAACTAGAAAAATTAATTTATAAACAATAGCAGTCATCAGTGCTAATTCAGCATTTAATACCAGTAATCCTGGATAATGGGGATAGTGGAGAAGAGTGACTTACGTGGGCTTCACACTCTAATTTAGCATTAGTTAAGGACAAAATCAAAAAGTACAGTTTAGAGCCAAGTACAGAAAATGTCTAATCCTTATTAATTTTTCTTCCTGTGGCTTGCTCCTTCCTTTGTTCAGCTCATTTCTATTCTTTAAAATGTATTTATAAAATCTGGGATGTTGTAAGAGGGAAACCCACTTTGGAAAATTGAATCAGCTTTTTCCATTGTTATTTACTTAATTGTTGCAAAGAATTTCAAGAGATCTTTTCTACCTTGATACAATGACTACCCTGTGTTTGTTTTATAGCAGTGTTAAAAAAAATTAGCCTCTTTAGATCCAATGGTTAAATTAGAAGCTACATTTTTGAGAGATGGCTCTGTTCATAAGAATGCCTTCAGAAGAGGTGAATCTTTTCACAAATGAGTAATAGATTCTCTATAATCTTCTGTTTTCAAGAAAAAAGCCTTATGAACTATTGAAAATTTATATTTCAGGAATAATATAGTCATAAGTTTCATTTGTTTTATATAGACATTAGATTTTAAAAACTAGATTTTTTTCACATGATAAAGTTCTGTGTCATTTTCCAGATTGTTCTAAAAGCAACATCATTGTCAGTCACATGCTCAGCATCACACAGCCCAGGGTGTCAGTTGTATACAATACAAAAGGCTAAAAAGCCAAGAGAAGACCGTAGTTGAACAGGAGCAGCAAGGAGAATGTATTTCTTTATCCACACCCTGTTTGCCAGCTCTCGGGGCTTCTGCTATTTAAAATAAATCTGATTTCATCAAACTTTTATGTAGTCTAGTTCAATTGTTCCTTTTCAGGGTACCCCTCATATTTAGGAGAGTACGGTTGAAAGTAGATGGCCTTATGTGTTTTAAGAACTATTATTGTGGCCGGGCGGTGGTGGCGCGTGCCTTTAATCCCAGCACTTGGGACGCAGAGGCAGGCGGATCTCTGTGAGTTCGAGGCCAGCCTGGGCTACCAAGTGAGTTCCAGGAAAGGCGCAAAGCTACACAGAGAAACCCTGTCTCGAAAAACCAAAAAAAAAAAAAAAGAACTATTATTGCAAACATTTGTAACTACCAATGTTAATGGCAAGAAAAGCAAATGAAACTTAATGAATAAAGCCTGAGAAAATAATCCTGTCATTTTATTACAAACGAAAACCTAGTTTTCTTTTTAACATGTGATAAATTATTTTAAAATTTCCAGAAATATTGAAACCAACTATGGTGGCACACAACTGTAATTCCTACATTTGGAAGGCTGAGGTAGAGGAGGTCCATGAGTTTACATAATGTGAGATTTTCTGGTTTACGTAATGAGACTGTTGAAGAATGAAGGATAAAGGGATGGAAGGAGTGGAAAGGAGGGATGAAGGAAAGAGAGGGCAGAGGGAGAGTTTGGGGATGATAGAAGGAAGGTGGAAAGAAGAAATGGTGCGGGGCGTTTACCCACCAACCCCACAGCTCCCCGGAGTTTTCTTGAGTGCGAGCAGCAGGAAATATTAGATAAACAGATAGAAAATAAAGGATCGCCTCGAGAGGGCCTGGAACCTATTCCAACGGGCCCCGACTGTCTCTGCCCCAGGGTTTTTATAGCGACGCCAAGGGGTGGAGCAAAAGACCTCCTCCCCCAGCACAGCCAAGTGCAGACCATCTCAGACACCTGCACTCAGGCCCATGGTCTAATCATCCTCTATGTGGACCTGCTGGGTAAAGCCACAAGGAACCCGAGAACGGGCTCCCACAGGAACAGGAAGGGAAGAAAGAGGGGGAGGGGAGAAGGGGCAGACTCACTGAACATCTCTGGTCAGCAGAGGGAATATGGGAATGTGTGGATTCAATGCCAACCCTTAAGGAGCTGAGGCAATGGCAAAGAGACTAGAGGACCTTGGGAGAAATGTCGTGGCAGGACTTTGTGATGATTGGTGTTTAAACAGAGCTGGGAGGATAAATGTGGCCCGAGAAAATAGACAGGAGCTTACAAAAAGGCTTCACAGAGGAGGAAATCATCTTCAGTAGTTGCAGAAGAGTCACACAAAGGTCCTTGGTGTCTCTTAGATGACTGGTAATAGACAACAGAGTTCAATTAGGAGACTGATAGGGTCTCTGGGTAGATGAACCTATAAAGCAAACCATGCAGGAAGATCAGTTTGTGAGGTAGGCAGTCCTTAGCTTTTAAAGACCTGGAATGCCAACTCCAGAATTTGATTAGCTTAGAGTTGAGATTAGCTTATTTCCCATAGAGAACCATCAAAGGTGCTTTCATTTTGATTTAGAAAGGCTGTGGTGTGATCCGATCCTAATACAGAGACGAAAGACATGAACTACGGATCCTTTAGAAAACAGTTCTGGTAGAAGGGGGAGTGATCTAAAGGTGACTGTTGGGAGGGGGTAGGTGTAAGCAGTGTAAGGATGGAGCTTGCGTAGAGACTGGAGGTTACTACGGAGTGAGAAGAGGTGCAGATTTACAAGCAGGCTTGTGGGTCGGGGGTGAAGTGGATGTGGGCAGGTTGAATGTGAAATTGATGTACAGAGGACAGTCAAAAGCTGCTGAGTCTGTCCATTGACCAGCATTCAGCACCAAGTCAGAACAAGCCACTGAAGGGCAACTCAAGTCTGTGTCACGTGATAAGTCTCAAAATACAACCATTCTTGCTGGGTTACTATTCCGGGTGGCTTTGTGGGAAAAGAGTTGAGATCTCTGGAATCTCCCAGTTCACTGGTAAAGAATAGAGACCCAGGAAAATCTCAGGTCAACCCAGAGTTGGTTGGCAGAAATATCTAGAAGAGAATGCAGTTGCCACATCAGTGCATTCCACCAGAAACTATTTTTTTTCAGATAAAATTGAATTTAATGCCTGATTCAGTTAATACCTCAGGATCACTGGTGAGAAACAGTCACACAGGCAACCTCCACATTGTCTTCTGAGTCTAAAGTGCTGTCACGGTGTGCCTGATCAGAAGTGAAATCCAGCAGGCTGGTGCTGTTTTTTCTGTTGCCACTCTTGGTAAGTTTGGGTAAAATATAAGCAATAAGTTTATATTGTTTAAGTTCGATTTCCACATCAGTTCAAACTATTATGAGGCCCTCATAACTGCGGCAATCAGTGTTTGCATTCACCGTCATGATCGTTGGGAAAATGCAAGTGAAAACAGTATATTTCTACATATTTTAGAATAATTAAAATGAAAAGGACTGAAGAGATCAAGTATCACCAGCTGTGTGGAAGAAGTCTCAGCCACTGCTGGCAGGACTGTAAATTGGTGTAACTATGCTGGGAAGCTGGCATCGTCTAATAAATCTAAACATATGCATGTCCTGTGGCCCAGCCATTCCTCCATACTGAAACACGAACAGAACACAGCTCCCCTAACTGACAGGCATGCAGGAGATTGTTCATAGAATATTCATATGAGTCTCACAGTACAAAGTCCCCCAAAACTATGCACAGTAGAATAATCAAATAAAGGCACATTCACAATGTAATTAAAGGGATGGAACATGCAGATATCATGGCTACATCTCACCAACTGAACATTCTGCGGAGGGAGTCAGAAGCAAAAGGGGTGTATAAACACGTCAATTCATAAAAGTAGTTTCAAAATAGACAAAATTGCACTATGCTGGTGGAAGACAGGAAGTGACTGTTTTTAAGATGGGGGCAAGAATAGCTCAGGGGATGTGGGTCAGAGGATGTAGGTAAAGTTCTGGTCCTTGAGTTGGTGCTGGTTATACAATGTCGCTGGTAAAATTTCAGATAACGCATCATCACTGAAAAAAACCATGTGAAATCTCTCTACTGTCTGAAAAGGTATGCTCTATGAGAAAGTATTTCTAAAGCTACCTATGTAGTGACCTTCCAAGCATTTGTCTACTCTTCCTAAGAGGGAAACTTTTGAATGAGATCAGTCCTTTCTGTATAAATAGCAGTTTATTGTTGTATGAAAAAGCATCTGGGGTATCCCCAGGGCTCCTGACTGGCAGCCTCTCCCTGCTGAAGCAGTACAGGATGGGGCACTCCACAGCATTCCAGGGAGCTAATAATGGAGGCACCTTGCTCTGGGCCCGTGGGACTTGCTCACTAAGTGGCAATTTGTCCTTGAACACATGAAAAATAAAAAACCATAACCACCTCGCTCCTTGATGGAGGACATCACATCCCTTTTTAAAGACTTGGTCTGAAGGCATTCTATGGACTCCCCCGTGGGTACTCTACCCTCCTGCACACTGTATTCTGTTTTTATCACAGCTGACTGCTAATGAAAGTAATGTGTTTTGCTGTAAAAGGTGCTCCCTGTTATTTCACCTTTACAGAAGTATGTCCTATTGCTTAGGCTATCACGCTAAAAGCAACACAGCTTTAATGTTTAAAACATCAAGGCAGGAAAGTCAATACTTAAAATTAGAGTTTTTTTTTTAATTTAATGGAGGCTTGAAACTGGGGTGGGGGAGTCAAAATTGTTTCAAATACTGTATCTTCATGATGAGATTTAGAACTCCAAATTTTAAAGTCATTTTATGGGATATTTAATAAACACTCACATTTAGTTTGTATAAAATGGAAGAACTAAACTGAAAAGAAAACATAATCGGGCTTTAAAGAATACTTAAAATTTATTAAGTGAATTATAGTTTGTGAATTTCATATAATAGTGCCTAAATCTAATTCTCACATATTTTATTTGTCCAATTTAAATTAAAATAGAATTCTAGGTCCGAAATGCCACGATTTATTTCCTTACACTGCTTTATATTTAATATAAATAATATAAATAAGATGCCTCTGGGTTATTATTATTGCTGTTTGTTTTTTCTTTTCTTGTTGAGACAGAATCTTGCTCTTGTCCAGGTTGATCTCTAGCTAAGGGGTGCCCTTCCTCAGTCTCGGCAGTAGAACCAACATAGGTGTGGTGTAGGTGCGTGTCAGCAGGCTTCCTCCAAACCACCCCTAGGTGAGGGACGCTGCCTCAGAGCTGCCTGTCAATGATTTGACACTCACACAGCCAAAAAGAAAGCCCCTGGTGACAGAGGCAGTCACCCAGCATCCCACTGAGAAGAGCTAATGGAAGAAGGCAAAGACATTCAGACCCTTGCCTCAAGGGCTCTTCCTACAGTCCTGCCATCCGAGCTCTGGGCCTTCCTCCTTCAGCATGCAGCACACACCAAGATAAGGAGATACACTGCTGTGCAGCTGTGCTCATTTTCGGTGGCCAATGGGACGCCACTCAGCAAGTTGGATTTACAGACCACAATTCACTTTATGTCTAAGTCTGCAGGACCCCTTTGCTCTGCTCTAAAGTGACCTCTAGTTTCTGAATTGGTGAGAACGTTCTGGAATCGTGCTCCTGCCCATCTTTCTCTGTCCTCTTTATCACCTCACTGTCAAAGGCCATAAGGACAGTTTTGTTTCAAGCCTTCTTTCATAAAAGCATCGTTGAAATCAGAATTCCCAAATAAACCACCGCTAGACCACAAACACCGCATGACAGAAAAACTCCAATTTAAAGGAGAATACAGGTTAATGAAAACATTACAGTTTGTTTTTTTTGTTTCGTTTTGTTTTACAAAAACAACCACTAATTTTTCAGTTTCTGTGTGGAGGAAAAGGAAAGACTTAGTAAAAGGAACAAGAGTTTAAAGTCACCAGTGAAATTAACACCAGCACCAGGAAGTAAGGGCGAAGTAAAGGGGAAAGTGGATGTGATGGTGTACTGATTAAAAGCTATCTTAAAAATGACCCTCACTGGAACACAGAGTGTTAAAATCCAGAGATGAGATTGCCAAACACTTACAAAGAGTATCTTGTGCAGCGGAACTATGTGACTTAAACAGTAATGTCTTGGACTTTGTCCATTTTTGTGTACGTGAAGACATTTTTGGCATGCTATTTAAAATACCTCCTTATCAGTTTATCGTTCCAAAATCCGGCAAGGGTGTGCTTCTGCGGTTGTACTCTGTGACACAGAAGGAAGCCCGAGGCACAGGCTCTAGTCCTCTCCGTAGAGGCCAATGGTCCCTGCGCCCAGGTGGTGGTGATTTCCCTCCCTCTGTTGAATATGAGGCACAGGTCTAAAAAACTCTTTGTAAGAGCCAAATTATCATGTGAACTTGGGTGAGCGACTTCCTTCTGTGGTTTTTCAGCCTGAAGCAGGGGAACGTTCTAGAACTTGTTCCCTTCCATTATTCAAAGATTATTCTGATGCCTAAAAACTGCGATAGTGCACAGTGTTAAAAATCAAAAAACAAGAAACCACATACACAAGAGAGGGGCACCATCTACTTGCGTATAAAATTACCAGCTTTAAAAACATCTGTAACTGCCGTGGGGGTGAGAGAGGAGTGTGTGTGCCACAGAGCGTGTGAAGCTGGCAAGTTTCAGGTGCTCATCGTCCGGTCCTTTATGACGCCTGCCCAAGGTTTGCCCTAAATCTCAACTACAGTAGAGATGGTTAAGGAGGGTAACAATAATATAAATGGAATGTTGGCAATATTTAGATTTTTCTCTGGAGCTACTCCCCATTTCTAAGATTAAAAATTGATTTTACAACCAAATTAAAATTTCCTATGTAAGTTCAAATATTACCAAAATATTTATCAAAGAAAAACATTCTGACATCATGAGCCAGGGCTTTTCTGTTGTTCTAGAGCCTGGCGGAGATGTTCTGGGGTCTCACTGTCATTTAACCTCCCCCTGGGCTACAGCAAGGCACCACTCCAGGGACACAGGCCACATCGTGCTCCCGGAGTAGGAGTGGAGTATTGAGAAAAGACAATATGAAGGAAGCCACCAGAGCCATGCAAGCTATGTGAAACAGGGGTAGCAACCTTGGCTGCTTTTTAGTTGGGATTGAGTTAGCAAATGAGAAAAACTATTTGGACAATGTACTTTCATTTCAACAACCTAGTTGTTGACTTTTGATTCATTCTCATCAAGAAAGAGAAATATAGCATGGAAGACAACATGGTAATCTAGGCAGGTTGAATAATATTTTCCAAAGATTTAAAGACCATTAACAAGTGGACACAAACTTGTTAGGTCCAGGTGGCACCAACTGGAAGTCCAGGCGGTGGAATACTGGCCTACCATGAAATGGGTATTTGGTTACGGGAAAACTCAAGTTACTTTTAAATTCTTGATTTAAATGAGGACATGGAAGTTAGGCATATGAAATTTGCTGTTGAGAAAAACTGGGAGGCTAGAGGCTACAAGGTAGATTTTCCAAGTGAAAATTATCACAATGGACTAGAACTAAGTAAAAAATAGAAGAGAAATAGATTCTTTACATCAGTGGTTCTCAACCTTGAGGGTCAAAGAACCTTTTCACAGGTGTTGCCTAAGACCATCAGAAAACACGGACATTTGATTCATAATAGTAGCGAAGTTACAGTTATGAATGAAAATAATTTTATGGTTGAGGGTCACCACAACATTAGGAACTCTATTAAAAGGTCTTGGCATTAGGAAAGTTGAGAACCACTGGTTTTCATCAAGGAACCCCAAACCATTGCTCTCTCAAATCAGTCTGTGTTATTGATTTTGAACTTAACTGCAGTTAAGTTCAAACTTCAAAAGACAGGGATTTAGAAGAGACCTTGGTAAGCTTGGAGAAGAGTAGATATCCTTCATACTTGACTTCTGACACTCTACTATGGAGGTTTAATTTTTTTAAAGGAAGGAGAAATTGTGAGGCACCAATTAAGTTAAAAAGTGAAGCTTCGCCCATAAGTTTTCTTCCTCCCTTCCTTCCTCCCTTCCTTCCTTCCTTCCTTCCTCCCTTCCTTCCTCCCTTCCTTCCTTCCTTCCTTCCTTCCTTCCTTCCTTCCTTACCCTTCCTTCCTTCCTTCCTCCCTTCCTTCCTTCCTTCCTTCCTTCCTTCCTTACCCTTCCTTCCTTCCTTCCTTCCTTCCCTTCCTTCCTTCCTTCCTTCCTTCCTTCCTTCCTTCCTTCCTTCTCTCTCTCTCTCTCTCTCTCTCTTTCTTTCTTTCTTTCTTTCTTTCTTGTTGTTTGTTTTGTTTTGCTTTGCTTTGCTTTTCAGGACAGGGTTTCTCCATGTAGTTCTTATTTATTTACCATCATTTTTTAAGCTATATTTTGAATTAGCTGCTCACTTAAGAAGTCCCAAAATGTCCCAAACCTGTCTGGACTTTTTGGCTTTCCCTTGTATCACAGTGAGATTCAACATGCTGGGCTCTTTCTTCATGGCTTCAGGGGACAGCCGCTCTAGTAAGTCAAGGCTCCCATCACCACAGCCCTTGGCATTCTCTAATGTCTTACACTCACCTGCATGCCGTGCCCCAGCATTTGAATGGGTATGTGACTCAGGTAAAGTAAAGACATGAAAAACTTGCAAACGTGGAATGTACTTCCAAATGAAGCAGGCTGACTCAGGATGAGGTACTCCAAGTCATGCAGGAAGCCTTGTTGAAAGCATGGGTCATGGTTCTCTGGGAGGATTCTTTCATAGTGATGGAGACTGGGCAAGGTTAATATTTTTCAAATTTCTTTTTTGAAAGAAGAGATGTGTGGCATGGCTTGCTTATATTATTGATTGTAATGCGTCTTCACCCTCCATAAATATAAAGCCCAAGTTACAATCTTAGGTTTTAGTTCTGATTCATGCAAATTTCAAGTAAAGGTTGGAATCTGAGTTCAATTTCAAAACCCTTGCTGCCTAGCAGCTCTCTAAAACCCTCAAGTTATAATCCCACGTACTGAGTGTTTACGATGTGTGGACACAAGCTGCATCTGTGCCCTTTCATCTTCTACATAGTTTGGACGAGCATTTTGGCACAGTGCTCAGCTGGCCCTGCACAGTCAGGGATGGTTCTCATCCTCCAAGATTCCTGGGAAGCTAGGTCAGCCCAACCAGCACTGGGAGAGGGATGAGTTATGTGGACTCATTCCAGATAGACATTCTGAAGAACTGGTCCATATCTGAGATGCAGGCGTGCATGTGTGGATTCTGTTTTCAAACGCAAAGGTCTGACTCTTTGCAATGAAGTCAGAAGACGTTTGTGGTATGGAATGAGTGGCCACCATCTTTAGAGCTGAAAAGTATGTGTGATGAAAAAAAAAAAAAAGTATTGTTTTGATGTGCATCCATTCTCCTTAAAGACAAGTCACAAACACAAGAAATAAGTGAATAATAATGGAAATAGTACAGTGTGAAATATGCTCCAGACTGTGTAGGTATGTGGAGAAGGGAAAGATAACAAGCTGATGTAACGTGTGGGGAATGAGCAAAGAGCAAGGACTGTCCAAAGGGAGGAGAGAAATGTGCCAGGTAACAGATGCAGTGTTGCTCAGAAGCATGCCCCTCTGACGTAAGAGGCATGTGGAGGTATGCGAGACACTTGACCCATCACTGAAACCCTGCTTAAGGATCAGTCCTTTAGTGACTGACTGCAGTCAGTGAGGAAGCTGAAGGTCTGATTCAGATGAGTGATGGGGACGAACTCTCCAGGAGTCACCAGGACCATAGATACACTTTTCTAGAGGTGAAGGCATTGCAATGAACCACTGGTTGGCCTGGTGTGATAGTGATAAACTAAGGGAAAATCCTAGGTAAAAGGTGGGGGACACTGAGCATACTGTGTGCTGACCAAGAGTTAAAGAGGGAGTTCTGCTTAGAACCTGTTGCATTTTATTTAAAATTATTACCTTAAGGATGGGATTAGACCCATGGCTTAGTCAATGGCTTATTTTTCCTCAGAATTAAAAAAAAAAGAAAGAAAGTTTGGATAAAGGTACAATTTTTAGGTGGAAATAAGAGAATTTAAGGGAACTTAACTTGTCATAATTTTTTCAGTAACGTAGGTGGTAGAGGCATCTTTGAGAATAAACACAGGAGATTAGAGCTAGACTATGGGGAATGTAAACAAAGGGGACAGGGAATGGAATTGCCTGGAGACTCTAGAACCTAAAAATGTGGTTGATATTTAAGCAAGATGAAGGGGTGTAAATGTGTAGCTGAGTTCAGTATCGATTCTGAGAACTTTGCTCCTGAACCTTTGATGACAATCAAAAACAAAGAAAGGAGACAGTAAGTAGAGGAGGCTGGGGGTTTGAGGTGATGCTGAGTATACCATTGGTGTGGTTGACCATAGTGAGTTGCCCATCCTAGTAGGGGGCGGGGGGTTCAGATCAGCAGATCAGTGCTGTCAGGATGAAGGCATCAGAGGGCACAACAGGACATGGGGACTGGAGGAGATGAAAAAGGGGAAAGGTTCTTCCCAAAATAATAGTAAGAACAGTGAACTCCTGGTTCAAGTTTAGGAAGTGGGGAAGCCCTAGGTGATCGTGTCTCTACAGCTGGACAGTTGTGGGGGGACAATGCTCTTGGGTGATGAATAAGAAGATGAGATGCAAGGTGGGGCAGGTGCAGTCACCAAAAATACTGAAGCCATGAGAGTGGTACTAGAGCATAGGCTATAGAAGAAGATGGAGACTCTAATGCTACCATCATGAGGAGGTTGGAACAGCGTCTCAGAGGTTGGAATGGGGGTGAGGTAGAGACTTGCTTAAGTAGATGTCATAGGTCTGGAAGAGGATTGTTGACTTGGAGTCAGTGAGAATGATGAGTGAGAGGCTGCATGATTAAAGAGTAGGGCCCTATCCATTCACTAGATCTCTCTTCATATATTCCAGGCCCCTGGTTATTCCAGCTGTGCACAAGGGGAACCTAAGAACATCTCAACGGAGCTGGACAACTAGGCTCTTGCTTCTCGCCCCAAAACCATCCTGACAACGGGTGTGTCACTTGCTCAGGCCAGTTGTTATCCCAGCTTGTTTGGGGAAACAGTGCTTCTCTCTATTATCTCTGGGTTGGAGCAAAATCAGGGCTGACAGTGATGAGAGCTTGGGATGGAAACGAAGGTTAAATAGGAGCCCTGCGCATAAAATAAGCACCCACTGTAAACGAGGAACCCACAAAAACACCGCAGCTCGTCAAGGGCCGTTGGGTGCCCTAGCTTTGCGTTTCTCTCCATCTTCGTTTTTTGACCTGAGGCTGAGCATCAGACAGTCTAGCCTTGTTGTGTATCTCCACTTCTTTTTTTTCCCCCTATGTTTCTTAAACACTTTTATAACTAGACTTTTTTTATTAAGAGATTTTCTATTTATTTTACATATCAATCACAGATTCCCCTGTCCTCCCACCTCCTACCCCCCAGTCTTCCCCACCAACCCACCCCCCCCATTCCCACCTCTTCCAAGGCAAGGTCTCCCCTGGGGAGTCAGCAGAGCCTGGTACATTCAGCTGAAGCAGGTCCAGTCCCCTCCTCCCTGCACCAAGGCTATGCAAAGTGTCTCAGCATAGGCACCAGATTCCAAAAAGCCAGCTCATGCACTAGGGACAGGTTCCCATCTCACTGCCTGGGGGCCCCCTAAACAGTTCAAGCTAAACAACTGTCTCACTTATCCAGAGGGCCTAGTCCAGTACCATGGGGCCTCCTCAGCTATTGGTCCACAGTTCATGTGTTTCCACTACTTTGGCTAGTTGTCTGTGTACTTTTTCCAGTCATGGTCTTGATATCTCTTGCTCATAGAATCCCTCCTCTCTCTTGTCGATTGGACTCCTGGAGCTCTGCCTGGGACCCGGCCGTGGATCTCTGCATCTGCTTCCATCAATCACTGGATGAGGGTTCTATCATGACAGTTAGGGTGTTCTTGCCAACATACTTACGTCATCCTATATCCAGCTCTTGAAGTCACTTTAATATACATTCATGCCTTTTTCTTGATGTCTAATTCACTACAGTTTCGTTGAACTTGCTTTCCTTGAATAGAATGCATGGTTAAAAGATTCGTTGTTTGTTTGTTTGGTTGGTTGGTTGGTTGTTTTTCAAGACAGGATTTCTGTGTAGCCCTGGCTGTCCTGGAACTCACTTTGTAAACCAGGCTAGCCTTGAACTCACAGAGATCTCCTGGCTCTGCCTCCCAAGTGCTGGAATTAAAGGAGTGCGCCACCACTGCCCGGCTGGTCAAAACATTCTGAAGAGTGTCTGGAAACATACCACCATATAGAGTCCTTTAGAGAAACAATTTAGAATGTGAATAGATGTATCATGTAACTTAAATACTTGTGTTTTATAAAAACCCACACAACTCTGACAGAACATTTGATTACCGGGGATTTTTATTGGTAATATCATCATCATATTTTGCCAGTTTTTGAAATCTTAAAATTCGAATGAGTAAATAATAAAAAAATCTTTAGAATCCTATGAGGCAAATGATCCTTATTTTTAGACATTTTGGTTTAAACTTTTGGTCATAAAGGCACCGATAATGAGTTATTTCAAACAGAAAAAATGATGCCTGGCTCTTTCCCGTTCTCCTGAGCCATGGCCGTTCTAACACGGGGCTCCTTCCAAAGAAGATCAGACAACAGACCTGGAAGCGGGGTCTGTCTATACAGGTCGCTTTCAAGTGAGCCGCGGATTGTGACTGCTTCGAAAGAATTTACAAAAGAGACACATTTGGTTTGGAATCACAGAAAACTGGAATCAACCCAGAGCTTCTGAGCCGACAGCTCTCTGTGTCCTGCCCCTCACTGGCGCTGCCTTTTCCTTCACATACTGCTCAGCCCAGCCTTCAGCTGTGTCGGAGAATTTTCTGTAATTATTCCCCAGCACGATAGAACTGATAAGAACCTGTGGCTATTTGTAAGCTTCCCACCCACAGCAGCATCCGGTGTGGGGTGGCTAAAGCAAGGTAGGGTTTCAATCCTCTCTCCCATCACCCCGTCTCTCACCTGCCCGGGTTCAGGCATGGGGGATTCACCTTCCCTCTCACAGTCCTGTCCTAAGCAGTACCTGCGGCTTTTAGAGTCCATCTCCTTCATCTGACGCTTTCGATTATTTCTGCGATTCGTTTTTAATTCCATCTCTTTTACCTCTCTTCTCCCATCGGTGAGGTTTTAGCAGGTTTTCCCCCCCTTTAATTGGTTTATCACCCTATCATCGTAGTTGGTGGCATCGGTTCAATTCAACGTAATGGGATACTAACCATCTAATGGACTTGAATTCATAGAAACCATTTGCTTAGGCACCCCTTCTCCTCCCTTGAACAGCTAAGCTAACAATCAACACTAAATGTATTTACTAATATTCTGTGGGAAAAAAAAAAAAAGAAAAGAAAAGAAAATAGAGTTTCAGTACTCCGCCACCAGGAAGTAGAAATGTAAGATTAACTATGTGTCCAAGTAGTTAAGGAGATTTTGGCTTTAATAGCATCTATTAACATCAAATGTCTGAGGAAACGGGCTTGGGTCTATGGCCCATCTGCTGGCTTTTGTTGAAAGGGTAAAATCATCTTTGCTCCATCATCGGCTCTCATGGGGCTTAGATCTGACCTGCCCCATATCTCAACCTCCTCTGCATGCCATAGTATTCCCTCTTGCACGCCCTTATTTGTGAGGGCAGGGAGCACACAAAGGCCTGGCATTCTGTCCCTAGGTGTGGACATTGATTCAGGGGAGTTGGAAATGTGACACGGCTCAGTTCAATGTGACAGTCACGGAAATTTTATCAAGCAGTACTGAAATGTGGGATGGCTGGTGGCCATCTTGCCAGCTCTTGGAAAAATTCTTGAAGGAAGCAGAGTCCTGGAACAAGAAATCACTTCCAAACGATGGAGATAAATCAAGTTCCATAACATCCTTTGAAAGCAGCAGATGGTTCTATGACGTTGAAGCCAGGTCTGTTTCTGCATTTTCCAGGTCCATGGACTGACATCGACGCTGGCTCTGTTTAAATGAGTTTGATTGGGGAGTGTGGTACTGGTAATTGAAATGTTCCCAGTAATGTATGTAATTTGTCTAATTACAAGTTTTACCAGCCCTTTATATGGGATCTTTTGCATTCTAGTGCTGCTCAAAGGGAGAGCTACAGAGTCTTCCCTTCTGGGTGTTGATATAATGCAGGTTCTGATCCATGATTCCAAACTTCTGAATCAGAATCTATAAAGATTAGGCACAGGAACCTTGTGTTTGACAAGCAAGCACGGGTGATTTTATGCAAATTAAATTAGGAAAAACACTACTGAAGTCATGACTTCTGATTCTATCAACTCAGATAAAGCTGTTGTTGTTTTTTTAAGAAATCAAATCAGCCTGTGAGTTGTCAAACAGCAATTCTTTTCAAGTAATTGATCACTAGATTTTAAATGTCAGCACCAATGCAACCAGAAAACAAAGTGAATACTTAAGGGCATATGGGAGGGGATGGAGGGAGAACTGCCCCTTTTAAACAACTGCAGAGGTCCCCCAAGCCCCAGTACAGATCTTCCAAAGACCATGAGAACACACACAGTTCTACTAGGTTCAAGATGAAGGAACATGGGCAAGTATGGGAAAAAGGGAAAGAATCAGGTTTGCCTGGAAAGACGCAGGCAGCAAGGTAGACCACGGCCGAGACACGTGACTACGTGGCTATTGTCAAGTTTTATTCTTTCAGTGGTTGAACTTTCACACCAATTCATTTCCCACACTTGGATAGTTCCTTGCTTTCCAAGGAGCACAAGAACAAGGAAATACCCTTCATCTGGAAGGTCCCTGTGGACTCTTCCACTTCTTCGGACTTTTTCTATTACATTTAAATACAGATGTATTTAATTAGCCACATTTTTGGACCAGATACCTTGCAGCTAAAGGAATTCACTTCCAAACAATTTTACAGGAGACAGACTACCTGGGGCAAATGTTAGCATGGGTGAGCTACTTGTCAACAGATGGTGATGGAATATATTCAGCAAATGGGGGAAAGGGGTGTTGATGCTCAAGCTGGCCTCAAACTCACAGCACCTTCCTCCCTCTGTTTCTCAAGTACTGGGGTTGTGAGCCTGAGTCACCTGGTCCAGATAATAAGACATAATTTAAATAATAATGCTATTATTAAATCAAGAGGTTTAGATGAGTTGGGGACAAATCTTACCAGACCAGGAGATGTAGGACTCAAAGCAAGCATTTCTGGAGAGGCCTGGGCAGTCTGGGACCTGGAGAGCCAAGGTTGACCTTGGAGTACAGCGGGGATGAGGACACCTATATTTGAGGGTGGCAGCTCCCTTTCTCTGCACTGGCTTTGTGGTCTGTTGGCTTCTATGTAAGGGTAGCAGAGCTAGTGGAGGCTCAGAGCTTTATCTTAGGGTGAGTAAGGCAGGAAGGAGACTGAGGATCAGTGATAAGAGCATCGTGAAACAGCAGGAATGGACCAGATAGGGCCTGCAGGAATGAGAGCAGCACACATAGCAGCATTCCAGGGCTGGAGTTTATGCTGTGCAGCTGAGACATGCTGGGAGAAAGGGGACACTTTTTAGTCTGTGCTGGCTCGTTTTGGGTCAGCTTGTCACAGACTAGAGTCATCTGGGAAGAAGGAATATCTCTTGAGAAAATAGACCCCAACACAACCAGATCAGCCTACAGGAAAGTCTGTGGTACATTTTCTTGATTGACAAATGATATGGGAGGACTCAGCCCATTGTGGTGGAGCCACCCCTGGGCATGTGGTCCTGGGTTCTATAAGAAAGCAGGCTGAGCAAGCCATGGGGAGCAAGCCAGTAAGCAGCACCCCTCCATGGCCTCTGCATCAGTTCCTGCCTCCAGGATCCTTCCCTGCTTGAGTTCCTGTCCTGACTTCCTTCTGTAATGGGCTGTGCTAAGGAAGTCTACACTGAAATAAACCCTTTCCTCCATGAGTTGTTTAGGGTAATGGTGTTTTATCTCAGAAATAGCAACCCTAAGACAGTCTAAAGGATGTTTATCTAGAAATTAACACCCTTTTTGTCGGCTCCCAGTAGCCTTGGAATTATTCCAAAGATGTCAGGGCAGTACTTGAGCCAGAAACAAGTTCCAAACTCAAGGATACTAAATACTCATTGAGTTTCAAAGTTATTCTCTGGACTGAAAAAAAAAAAAAAAAACGTTTTGTAAAAGGAAAAATTGCTCCCTCTAAATGGGGTATTTGGCAAATAAACTTAATTACAGTTTCTTTACCCCAGAACTTTCCAGTGAGAATGGAAGTTTTTAAAAGTTTTTTAAAAGTGCTTTCCCATCAATATTCTGCCTACCAGCTGAGATAACAAACGAGAACAAATGAATTCTGTCCATTTCATGGACCCCTGGAAAATAGCAGTGTGCCCCTGTTAGTGGTGCTCTAGGGTAGGAGGATGTCTCTGAGGCCAAGTGGGATAACGTTTTACTTAAACCTCACTTTCTCTTTCATTCATTTGCTGTAATAAAGCAAATGAAATCTGGCTTTTGGAAAAAGTAGAAACTCATGTAAAGAAACAATTAGAGCAATTATTAAAAATCCATAACTCATACTAAATTTATAAGAAGCTCTGAGTGCCAATAAATAAGTCATGTCCTGATCTAGACACATTCAACCTGGGCATCCATTTAAAAAAAAAAAAAAAAAAAAAAAAAAAAAAAAAAAAGCACAAAAGGGAAAGAAAAGTCCGAGCGGAATGGGGACTCGTAGATGAATTACTTCATCCTAAATGTTGCAATTGGCTTCCTTTACAGGAACAATTTCTCTCCAGTGGTGATAAACGTGGAGCACCAGCAATCCAGCTTTTTACCCTTGGTGGAGACTTGTCTTTCTACATGCATAATTTTTTTCCCCCTCTTTGGCTCCTGACACAAAACAGAGTGAGATTGTGATACAGGATTTGTTTGAAGGGAGTTCATCTGGAAGGAAGTCCAGCCAGGCACTAGCAGGGGCGCTTTTATAGATTAGGACCTGTAATCTGGTTAATACTCTCAAACACAAAGATCTGAATGTCGGGATAAGGTTACTTCAGATGTGGCCCTGTGCCTTCCCTCCTGCAGCCCCTTCGGAACTCACTCTAGGGTCTGAGAAGAGCCCGGCTTGCACATGCTGGAGGGAGAAAGGGGAAGACATCAGGACAAGGACACACACTCCAAACGTAGCACCAGACGAATCACCCCACATGACTCACCATTTCTGCTGCTGCTCCCCTAAAATGGATTTTTTAGATAGGATTCCTATCCACACTCGTTGATAGAGGGAGGGCTTGGGGTTGAGTGTAAATAAAGCGTTATTTCTGTTCTTATACTTGGGATACTCCTTAAATTTTTATTTTTATATTAAAGGGTTATCCAAAACCAATTTTTAACTTCACCTTTTCATTTGGAGACCAGTAAGTTTTAACCCATCCTCATTTTGAAACAAACTGCTGTGAGTACAGTCTCCTAATATCCGAGTCAGGTTGTGACTGAGCTTTCCTTTATGTAAATACCAAGCTATTCAATGATTTTTTTCTATTCAAAAATGAAGAGATTAAAGTTTGTTTCCCAAGTAAATTTGGATTTTTAGGATATTTACCTTTTTCTTTTTGGCTAAGTCTTAAGATTGTATTTCTGTTTGAAAAATAATAATTGTATATGAAGGCCTGTGTCTCAGCTTCAGATTTCATGTAGATTAGCCTTCCAGTACACTCACTTGCACACCTATGCCTGAGAGCAGGAGGGCTGTGCATCCCAAGAGCAATTCCCCAAGTCAAAACCAGTTGTCTTATGGACAGTTTGTCTGCAGAACAGGTTATCAAAGGGAGAAAATCCCAAGCCCTCAGCTCCTGTGGCACCATGCCCCAGTCCCTAGTCATAAGTGGAGAGCGATTCATTTAGATGAACACTTCATCTTATAAATATAGTAATGAGAAGTCACTGGACCAGGAAAAGATCCTCCTCCTGTGTTTCGAAGTAACCACTCCCCTTTGAATCTGCTCTACCTGGCTGGGAGCCTCGGAGGAGTTTGTGTGTTTATGGCTCCTGCATCAGAGTCCCTAATTTCCTTTGAGTGACATTTTTGCCGACCAGTTGGGGAACTGAGTTGCACTTCTCGAACTTTTGGAAAAGAAAAGCAAACCTCAAATTTCAGGCAATGAATTACACTAACTCTCAGAACTAACCCACTTACGAATGGGGTGCTTCCAGAATGACTTGTTTGGGTTAAGAAGCCAAAGCCAGGTAAAGGCAGTCACAGGGATTCCCCAGACACCACTGCTGTGCAGATCATTCACCCCACCAATGCCGCAGACTGCTTGTGCTGTTTCTGAGAAAAAGCTGCATCATGGTTCCAAGTGAAATGATATTTTTAGGAAATTATTTTATTTTAAATTATGTGTTTCTGTGTGAATACGTGGGTGTGAGTGCAGGCACTCACAGAGGCCAGACGGAGGTGCTAGGAATGGAACTCAGGTTCTCTGTAAGACTGGTGCACACTCTTAAACTGCTGAGTTATCGCTCCAGCCCCTCAAGTAAAAATTGAAATATGAACATTAAGTGGATCGACGTGGCTACATTCAGTGACCAGTTAGGCTTAATTTCTATTGCACTAGCCATCAATGATTTTTATTTAAATTTGTTTGGGGGATAGGGATTTTCCTTTATGTCTGCTGTTTAAAACTATGCACAAAAAGTAACATTATATCTACTGAGCAGGTTGAACTTAAATATAGGAATAACTAAAAATGCACACATATACATGTATCAACATTAAAGAAAAAAGAAGTCATGAATTTGAAAGAGAATGCAGGTGGAGCACATGGGAGGGTTTGGTGGGAGAAAAGGGAGGGATAAATAATGTGATTTTATTATAATTTCAAAAAATTAAATAGGCTAGATAACTCACTTGGCATGGTGGCACATGCCTAACACTCCAGAGGCACAGGCAGGCAGATCCCTGTGAGTTCAAGACCACTATGTCTACATAGTGAGTTCCAGGCCACCCAGGGCTGTACAGTAAGTGAGACCCTTTCCCAGAACAAAACAAAACAAACCAAAAACTCACCCTAGGTAAATTCATTCTGTTACAGCATTGATTAGAATGTAAACTCTATTGCTATACGTAAAATATAAAATACAGCTTTTAAATTTAAAAATAGATAAACATGAACATTAAAGAGAAAGCTTTGGGTAGATGAACCAGAAGATTCTGAGTCTCAGTCCTTTGAAGAACAGATAGAAAGTTCTGGTTTTGCTTACATCATTCCACACCAGTGTCCAATAAACATTATTTTAAAAACTGCTTTGCACATTTTGAACATAAAGAGAAAAAAAAACAGAACAAAAGATGCTTCCATATGAAGACGATGGTGGCCCTGGCTCCCAGGAAATAGTCTTTGTGTCCCGTATTTCTCCTATGAATGTTGCTTATCAGTGCAGTTTTATAGTGGAAAGTTAAAAGAAACATTTATTTTAATAGAGAAAGCAACAGAACAAAATGCAAGAAGCCGTTTATTAGTTCTGGAACAGAGCAACATGTTAATGCATGTTGGGAACATGCATTAGAGAACTTGTGTTCTTTTCAGGGTTACTTCCCCCACAGATACCTTCTGCCTTCTGCAGATAGCAACACACATGTCTATGCTCCCAAATCAGAGAGCTTTTGATGTGTACCTAGAGCAAGCGACTGTAGTGATGCATTGTGTTCCCCAATATACTGTGTCTCCCAATAAAATAAAACTTGTCTGGAGATCAGAGGGAAAAGCCAACCACTATATAGAAGTCAGGCAATGGTAGCACACGTCTTTAATCCTATCCACTTGGCAGGCAGGGATCTGTCTGGATCTCTGTAAGTTCAAGCCCACACTGGGAACATAGCCAGGCATGGTGGCACACACCTTAAATTTCAACACTAGTTAACCATGGAGGTCTGGAGGTCTGTATAGATAGACAGGAAGTGACAGAGCTGGCCAGGAAGAGGAAGTGATGTAGCTGGGCAGACAGAACAAATCAGATGGCAGAACAGCAAGGCATATAGGTGTGGATAGACAAGAAGTAGCGTTCTTTGGAAGCGGTGGAGTTAGTGAGGTGAGGTTAGCTGTGGCTTTTCGTATTCCTCTGATCTCTCTCAGGCTTTAACCCCAATTTCTGGCTCCGAGTTTTTTTATTTAATAAGGCTGTTTAGAAATTCATCTACAAGCAACCCTTTTCTTAAACTTTATAAACTACTTTTCTTGTTCATAAAATAAAAATAACACTTCTTGTTTTCTTATGAAAACTAAAACTAAAACTAAAAATGAAAAAGAAAATTTGTAGAGTCACATCCTAAGAGCTCTGTGTGTGAGTGAATGTGTGTGTGTGTGTGTGTGTGTGTGTGTGTGTGTGTGTGTGTGTGCGTGTGTTTAAATTCAAAGACCTCTGAGGCACTTGGCTGTGATGTTTGTACCGCCTGAGCAGAGGAAGATCAGTTCTAGACATCCAAACCCTTTCCTCTCTTTCTTTTACAAGCTTCTTAGTTTGGATGCTTTGCACTTACTGTGCTCAAAGGCCACTGTACATTTCTCTTTATTTCATTTGCCATTTGCAGCAGCTCTGAGAGGTAGGTAGATGTGGTTTTTGCTAAGAAAAAACAGGAGGAACATGGAGCAGAGCCTCAGGACCCTGGAGCCACAAAGGTCAGTCTTGACTCCGGGTCAGCTGTCTGACTGTCAAGGAGCTGTTGCAGCTCAGGACTGGACACAGCCAGTTCCTTGCCAGGAAGGTGATGGCCATGCTTTGTTTATTCCTCTTGCAATCAGTGTTGCATTAATTCTATCCGAATAGCAGATGAGTTCTTGGGATATAGATGTAGATATAAATACAGACACAAATATGGATACAGATGCAGGTACAGATACAGATGGATAGGTAGGCAGGTAGGTAGGTAGATGGGCAACCAGCAGGAAGGATACAGATAGGATATACAGACAGTCATGTTATGATAGATTGAACTAAGAATCGCTGATCTTAGTCCTTTAATTTATCCCAATATTTTTTTGTGGCCATCCAACATGGGATGGGGGGAGAGAATTGTAGAAGTAATCATCTTATTAAATAAAAAACACAGAGCCAATGTAAAGATAAAAGCCCAAGAGGTCAGAGCTAAGAGCCTTACCCTTCCTGCTTCAGCAATCCTCTTCAGCCAAGAGTGACCTACTTCCTGTGTGTTTGTCTTTATATAGATTTTCTGTTCTGCCTTCTCATTGGTTGTAAAACCAACCACATGACTACCTTGTCACTGTCTGTTGTACAGCCCTCCAGGTCTTCTATGGTATTGAGATTAAAGGCGTGTGTCTCCAGTGCTGGCTGTATCCTTGACCACACAGAGATCTACCTAGCTCTGTCTACCAAGTGCTGGGATTAAAGGCGTGCACCACGAACGCCCAGCTCTGCTATGGCTTACTATTAGCTCTGACCCCCAGGCAACTTTATTTATTAACATACAAATAAAATCACATTTCAGTACAAATAAAATATCACCATAGAGAATGGTCAAGAAAGAGATGCCCGTCATCACCGTAAGTAACAGTGTGGGGGAGGCAGCTGCTCTAGCTTCATTGTTGTCAGAAAGTGGCCCAGTTTGGGAGCCTTAGGATGAGCAGATCTCTGGGGTCTGTGCCACGGTGGCTCTAATAGCTTTAGAAAGGGTGACCTGGTGTAAACAATGACAAGATTTACATCAGTGTACACTGCTGCCGATTGACTCTGATTCTGAAGGGAGAAGAAGAGGGAACGTGAAATTAGACCAGATTCCTGTTCGGCCCAATGTATGGGGAAGTGAGAAACTCGGCTGATTCCAGTGAGCATGGACAGTGGGATGGGGAGCCGAAGACTCTGAGGCCTGAGGATTGCCATCAGTAGAAATAAAATGGAAAGGAGGCAGCCAAGCCAAGCCAGCTGTGCTGTGGGTGCCTGGATGAAGGTTTCTAACCACGGAAAGGGCCTAGCTGAGTCTAGCTGCACTGGAAGCTGCACCCACAATAACGTTGATTCTGAATCCTGCTTGGTGGGACAGGACATCCAAACTACAGTGTCCAACAGAGGGAGGAACGTTCTCCCCAGCCTCTTTCACAGCAGAACTTTTAGGAAGCAGAAGACCTGGGCTTCCTCTGTAACCAGCCGTGAATTTAAGGGTTTACCTTCTTTCCATCTTTGTAAACAAGGCCCCAAGCCAGACTCTTTGCTTTCCAGGTTTTTTTTTTTATTATTATTATCGGTTAGAAGAGAGACTTTTCTACTCAGAGGAAACTCCCCATTGGCTTTCACAATTATTACCAAGTTCCCACGAACATTACGGCCTCATGAATTTATATTAACAATCTCATTAATTCGGCTATATATTTTTCAGGAGCAACAACAACAAAATGGTGCTTGTTATAGTCTTATATATGGGAATTCCATCTTCGTAAAAATCGCCACATGATTATAAAAACAAATATGTAAGGTAAGGGAATCTTTGGCCACCAGAGGGAATGTAGCCAACGCACACTGATGGACCTTAATAAAAGGAAAAAAAAAAATCAAGCTTACAATAGAGAAATGAATACTTGAGCTTAAGAGTTGCCCCTATAGTCTCTGAATTTTATGCTTCCCTAAAGGGAAAGTATGCTGTCTGTTAAATATGATCATAAAATATCTCCTTGAGGCCCTAAAATATGAGTGCTGGATGTTCAGTCCATTCAGTGTGGACCACTTGTAAATCTGAGACACAAGTTCCCAAATCCAGGACAATATTCTTGGTCTACAGACTTCAGAGTAAGGAAACCATAAAAAGAGCAAGCATAGGAAAATTAGGATGGAAGTACACTTTTGTTGTATATTTATCAAGTGCACTTCAGGATTGTATCTGCATATTTCCATTTCTCCATGAGATCTATCCAGGAGAACACAGAGTTCTCATCTGACTTCAATGAAAGTGACCAGAGATAGAAGTGCTGCATTGACGTTTAGTTTTCTATACACTAGATGATGCTTTTACAGTGATAATGTATTAACATAACAAATGAAAACAAAGTCAACACATTTTTTTCTCTTTAAAGACTATATGGATGATAGAGATTTTAAATATTCTGGTCATTTCAGATAATTTCAGTGAATATTTGAAAAGAATGATGGGGGCACGATCTTATAGCTAAAACAAGAATCATGATATTGAAGGATCATTTTATAGTTACTACAAGATCCCTGTGAATTCCTTACTTGATCTCCATTTTTATTTGCCTTTGGCATGTATTTAGAAACAAAAGGTTAGCAATTATTTCTACCTCAGAAATAAAAATAATCACCCCAGGAAAGCCACTGATTCACTACTAAGAGCTACTCAAAGCCAAAGAATGTTTGGGAGTACCAAATGTGGAGGGTGCACTTGTAAAAAGGTCTGCTCCAATGGCTTGGGAGTGGGAACTCGAGTTCCAGATGGGACAGAAAGACAGGTAGCTTTTGAGAAGGACAGTGAGCAAGCCTATGATGCTTAGAAAGTGGGCTATGCAAATATTCACCTTCTGCATCCTGACATGAGTGGTCTTCCCAAAACAGCAAGAGTTTAGATACCTCACATCCACGAGAATGGAGACATATAGCCAGAGTTAGCTGGGCTTATTTGCAAATTAAAAAATATATATATATAGTAGAAGCTTAGCCCTGAGGTCCTCGAGTGAGGGAGGGATCTGAGGGTGGGAAGGAGGTGGGAGGGCCCAGAGTTGTTCAAGCAATTTCCTTACTCCAGTCACTGGTAAAGCGTATGAAGTAGAGACTGAGGATTTACAGAAGAGGGACCCTAAAGCAATTGAGCAAGGAGAAAAGGACAAGAAAAAGATATTTCATAAAGCCAGGCCTAAACTAATGCTTTTTGCCCCCCACCTTCACACTCACACTTAACCTCAAAAGATTAAAATATCATAATCATTCTGCGCTCTCTGGCTTTCAAGATTTCCATTATGGCACATCAGTAAAGCCAGGCAAGGTGACTGAGGCAGAGCAGCTGGCTTTCATTTCCTGCTCATTTGAAGGTCACTTTTGGAGATAAAGATTATATTTTTGCAGAACCAGAGGATACACGATCATTTCTAGAAACTTGTAACATCAGATGTTCTGAACGAGCCAAGGAAAATGAATGATCCTATTAAGATACTTCTGACCATAAATCAGAGGTGTTAAGCTCTGACTGGCTAACTTCAGCTTCCCATTTGGCTCATTTGAAAACAGAACTGAGGTGAATGTAGATTGGGGAAGGATGCCTGCCACCATTAGAAGCCGTTCTTAAGCTACTCCTCATGGATCTCTGATTGAAAGACAATGTGCCTGGCACTCAGGGACAACTATTTGCATCCTTTCTTTGTTAAATGACTCTACATGTAGCGGAAAAATGGGTGTCATGCTTGTAATACAAAAGAAGAGCTTGCCTCGAGAAAGTCACAGTCTCTTGGGGAAGAGTGTGAGCAATTTACTAATGACGGACTTGGGAGAATGGCCTTACCTATGTTTTAGCGGCCTTTCCCTTGTCTGCAAAAGCATCTACGCTTCACGCACTGCTTGTTTGAATCCTCCCTCCAGCCCGTGTTTTCAGCGATATTCTTGCTTTATCCTTTGCTTTCGCTGGAACAGTCTTTTAGCATAGGAGATATGGACACGGCACATTCTTACATTTCTCACCGTTCTCTCCAGGTCCTCGGTTTCCAGGGACCTTCCCAAGGTAGCATGGCAAAGTTCTGCCACCCACCCGAGGGAAAACGATTGAGGTCTTTTTTAGTCTCCGTTTTCTCATCTGAAAAATGGAGCTGAAACAGCTCTCCTCTTACGCCATAGCGGCGTTGACGCACAAAATTGAATCTGCAGAGATATGCAAAATGCATGGTAAAAAAAAATAGCTACTGAGAAATGTCGCCCTCCCTTTACCAAAGGCTGCCTCGGAAGTAAAGAGGAATCATTTGACAGCAAAATATTCAACATCTGACCATGGGAACACTGTTTTTTTGTGTTTTTATAATGCTGTTTGTTTTTACTGTTGAAACCCTTGAATGCGCTTGTGATCTTTTTTCCCCGATTTTACACAGTGTATGGAACCGGTGGTTAATAATATTTGTCTTATAACTATGACATTAAATGCCCTCTGCCAGTGCCCACAGACCAACTGTTTCACGGACAAACTGAAAAAAAAAATAAACAAACAAAACTAGATCAGTTAAAGAATTGTCAACCAGCACCTGTGACTGAACATGCTCAGAGGATCTTGTTAAGGACCCTGAACCGGGTGGGACCCCAGCCTCACAGCCAGGAAGGAACCTTAGAAATGTCTGTCTACAGACTGTGTCCATATCTCTTCCCTTCACTGCAAAATGGAAACAAATATACTTGGTTTCTGTGTTGAACAAAGCCGAGACACCAGCCCTGGTCTTTAAGAGAAACAAAATGAGCATTGTACATACCCAAGGAGGAGGACTTAGTACTCCAACTGGGAGGGTCACGGTAAGGCAGTGCTGTAGCTAATTATGTAAGAAAATCCAAGAACTAAGAAATGGCACAATTTATGAATTATGATTTTTGTCATCCAGGCAGTGTCTTAAATGGCAGGTTATTGAGCAGTACAGCTAAATGCTAGTGACACTCCAATTCGGATTATAAAGTCAGTCCTTTAACACATCTTAAAGAAAAAGTGGGAAAGAGATTATGTAGCTAGAGTTTTCCTGCCTGGCCCGCAGTCAGGACAAATCTTTGTCACCCGCCAGTCCCACAGACTCAGATCCAACCAAGTAAACACAGAGACTTATATTGCTTACAAACTGTATGGCCGTGGCAGGCTTCTTGCTAACTGTTCTTACAGCTTAAATTAATCCATTTCTATAAATCTATACCTTGCCATGTGGCTCGTGGCTTATCGGCATCTTCACATGCTGTTTGTCATGGTGGCTGCTGGCAGTGTCTCTCTGACTCAGCCTTCCACTTCCCAGCTCTATTCTCCTCCTTGTCCCGCCTATAGTTCCTGCCTGGCCACTGGACAATCAGTGATTTATTTATTGACCAATCAGCAACACACTTGACATACAGACCATCCCATAGCAAGATTAAGGAAAAATAACTCTAGTTTTTTAAATATAAGATTTTCAACAATCTATAAACTTCTAGAGAAAATACTTTTGCATGATAAGCACCACACTGAACACCTGCTGTGTTCTGAACTGCATTTTTTAGTAAATAAATGATCAAAACACCTTGCTACCAAATTCAAAACAACCTGTTCCCACCTCCTCAGGAGTTGAGAGGATGCCCCAGCTGTGTTCTGTTGTGTTTTCTGTGTGTAGAGGTGACTTTTGCACATTGGTACAAACTCTGCACTTTGCAAAGCTTCAGAAGTTGTTTGTTTTTTCATTCAGTGTATGCCAAGATGTTCTTGTTCTTTCTTCACTTGAGTAAATAAATCAAATTAAATAATTGAATTTTCTAATAATTAAAATGCTGAAATTATTCATGAATGTAGCTTGGCATAGGTGTTTTAAACATCAAATATGAAAACTGTCCTACTGGCTTGCTATGAATGTATTCATTTAAGTTTTCCAAACTTCATCAAAAAAAAAAAAAAGAAGAAGAAGAAGCGAACATTGTTTCATGTCTTTATCCCATATTATACCTGATTTCATCACCCAGGATAATGTTCACTGTTTCCCACATTCATCCGTTCATTCATCTATTCTATGTATTTTTGTTGTTTCTCCATTTACCCTAAGTTCTCATGTGTTTTAGGGTTTGATATGGATGAGATGCATTAAGAATAAAAGCCATATGCGCTGAAACATTACACACCATGTGTTCTTTAAAAATGTATTGAAGAGAGCACCCCAATTGGTTATCCAGGACCAAATGCTCAGTCCTGAAAGCATACATACAAATAATATTATATGGACTCAATGGGTTATATTTGGGAATATATATGTTTACACAAATATATACACGCAATAACAATTTATGAACAAAGAGGCCATGGATTTGAAAGGGACCAGGAAGGGGTATGTGGAAGGGTTTGGAGGGAAGTAAGGGAAGAGAGAAATGGTGTAGTTAAATTACAGTCTAAAAATAAACAAAAATAATATTAAGTGCAGTAGAAGCATTAAATGGGGGACTGGATCTAGTTTGGCGGTTCAAGGAAGACTTCTTCAAGGAAGAGTTGGACCAAGTTCAAGGTTCGTGGCTGGTGGTGGAAAAGGATAGAATGCTGGTTTGACAATCTAGCTTTGAAGACTTGGGAGGATTCTTCTAGTTTGAAGAAAGTAGGAAAAGTCCATTGTGGCTGGAGACTTTGAAGCAATGGTCCCCAACCCTGATGGTACTTAGAAGCTTTGAAAATATCCAGGGTCTTCAAGCCCATTCTCCAGTTTTAATGATCATTAGAGGATAAGATAAAACTATAAACTTTTTTACTTTGTCTTTTGGTTTTGTGACTGCCCTTGTACTTGCCAAGTATCTGAGACTGACCTTGAACTTCTGATCCTCCTGCCTGTACTTCCCATGCGCTAGGACTAGAGATATGAGCAACCAGGCCTGACAAGGTTTTGTCTTTATACTAAAGATAGTGGGAAATCTTTGACAAATAGATATGTAAACTGTCTCCCGGCCTGCAAGCTTTTGTCATCGTGGAATCAGAGTAGCTGAGGTTACCCACAAGGGACCCTCATGAGACTAGGCCATTACCATTCCCTTGTTTAGGGATACGAGGTCACAGGAGGATCAAGAGGCCCCTCCCATGTTCCCAGGAGATATAAGTACTTATTAATTACTATTGGGGAGAGGAGACTCTTTGATGGTATAGACGCCTAGAACTTACCTGTGGTTCTGAAAGCACCCCACACCCATGTTCCTGTAACTAACCTCAAAATTTGTTGTTTCACCAAGCTGGAGTTGAGTAAAATAATTCTTTGGTATGACATGGCCCTCAGTATCAGGAGTGAACAGAAATGCAAAACCACACAAAATTCCTCCCAGCCCATGATACTAATGGAGGGTTCTGGAACCTTTGAGTGGTAGACACTAGTAGAAGGTCTTGTCGTCTTTGGGGTCATGACTCTGGAGGAGATGTCCTTACCTCAACCCTCCTCTCTTGCATGTCATGGCCATGTAAGGTGAATGGTTCTGCCACACACTGTTGTCATGGAGCCTTTATCCCCACGTCTCATGTGTTTTAAACTCACTTATTAGCTACTCGAATGGTATCATGATTAAATTCCCTATGCTTAATTGGTAACAGTCACTATTTTTAAGTCGACTTCATCAATGTTAAGGAATATTGTGGATTTCTTTTGTCTTCCCATGTTATTTTAAACTTTTCTTTTCCTTTTAGTCCTATTTTAATATATAAGGTGATTTTCTTTTAGGTGTTGAGTAATATAGTTATGCTTTACTATTCAGTCTGGAAAGCTGCGTGTAATTAAATATTTAGACATTTATAAACCATCTGATTCTTGATAGACTATCCATTTGTTTTCTGTCACTGTAAAAACACCATGACCAAGTCATGGAGGAAAGCGTTGATTTGGCTTTTAAGTTATAGTCCAACATCAAGTAAAACAGAGGCAAGAGCTCAGGGCAGGAACCTGGGGGCAAGAACCGAAGCGGGGACCAGGAGTGAGTACTGCCTCCTGCCTCCCACCTCCTGACTTGCTCAGCTACCGTTCTAGTAGGACCCAGGCCCATCTGCCCAGACTGGTACCACCCAAAGTGGGTTGGGCCCTCCCACATCAACCATTAATTAAGAAAATGCCCCATTAAACTTGCCCCCAGGCCTATTGGATGGAAGTACTCCTTAGCTGAGCGTCCCTTTTGGATGCTAGTTAGTGTGAAGTTGACATGAACCAGCACAGATAGTACTGATTTTCAATTTAGCCCCATTCTGTCTGTTTTCTATTATCTCCTGATAATCTGTCCACCTGCTTACAGGTCTTCAGGCATCTGGAAGTTCATAGCTATTTTTTTTCTTTGTGGTGGCTTTCATTTTTTGCTGTTGTTATCATTTTTTAGCTCACGAAACATTACCAATTACACAGCCATATCTGTTTTGCCATATTTTGTCATTTAATATTTAATCTTTGTTCCACACCTCAGGCTTATGAGACAATAAACTGGAGAGCTACAGAGGAAGAGTGTCCGAGCAGGAGGGACTCTGTTCTAGTTCCGTGTGGAGAATTCAGAGAGAAGGCTCAGCAGAAGTGAGAAGAGCAGAAGGCGGCCATTGCCACAGCTCCACCGGCTGTGGTCATAGGGTGGGGTTCCAATTATTTCTTACAACATAAGAAACCTTGCCAAACTTAGTGGCAAAAATAACCACTTAATTTTGCTCACAGTCTCATTGCTTTGAACATGCCACAATGGAGATGTCTTGGTTTGGGCCCCATGATGCCTAGGCCCCCGTGTAGAAAGGCTGGGGGAGAAGAGAGAGGCGGAGGACTGAAGTCATGTGGCACCATTCCCTTCCACATGCATTATGCCCAATTTGAGATTACGCAAAGGTTGCCTTGGCTGCAACTGGACAGCATGGCACCAGTACTACCTCCCCAAACAATCTGAGATCCTCCCAGAAGGATGGGCTTAGTAGCATTAAATTACTGGACTACCCCAGCTTCCAAGAATCAGTGTTTCAGAGATCAAGAGGAGCTGCCTGTGCTCTGATGTCCTAGCCTCAGAAGCCACATAGCAAACTTTCTCCTGGTCTTTGTGAGACACTTACAAGTCCACTGGGATCCAAATGGGAAGGGTAGGCAGCGTCTCTCAAAGGGTGATTTTACCTTGTGTATATAAACCCACATGGCAAAGCTGTGTCCCAGGTAAGAAAACGAAAATGTCTATTTCTTACCTAGAAGGTTATAGGTTAATGAACTTCTTCTATATTTAAAAAAATAGAATTTGCAAATTTGATAGGAAAACAGATTAGTATGTCCAAATTTGCAAAGATGACAACTTCCCATTGAAATGATACAGTTTTTCAAGATTCCCCAAATACGATCTTTTATTTTGGCTGCTGAGATGGCTCAGCAAGCAGGTAAAGGAACTTGATATCAAACCTGACAACCCAAGTTTGATCCCCAGGTCTCACATGGTGAAAGGAGAGAACCGACTTTCCCAAACCTTCCTCTGACCTTCACGTGGATGGCTTCCCTCTCCATAAAATAATGCATCGGTCTGTCTGTCTATCCTTCCTTCCTCCCTCCCTCCCTCCCTCCTTTCTTTCTTTCTTTCTTTCTTTCTTTCTTTCTTTCTTTCTTTCTTTCTTTCTTTCTTTCTTTCCTTCCTTCCTTCCTTCCTTCCTTCCTTCCTTCCTTCCTTCCTTCCTTCCTTTTCTAAGATCTTCTATCTAAACAGAGACAGCATAGTGAAGGATATAGAGCACACAGAGAGGATGCACGATATGTCTACTCACTGCTCAATAAATAATAGCTTGAGCACCTACTGTGTGCCCTGTCCTGTGCTGATCTTGAATACTTGCTCACTGGTGATAATTACTGCCCCCAGAGCTCTTACACGTCACTGGGGGAGGCCACTTTGTCAACATCAAGGCTAAGGTTGACCGTGATGGAGACAGCTGCTTCCTGTCCTAGGCCCTGCAGGTGTGAGACTCTAGGCTCAGCATGAGCATTGCTTCCCCTAGAAACCAGCCCAGGCCTAAGCACCCCAGGGGAGGACAGGCAGCTCGGACAGGCCGGTGTGGAGCGGGGAGGGGTGCCTGTGTGGAAAAACACAGGTGTTGCTGAGGGAAGTGCGATGTAATACTTTTTCTAGTCCTAGTCGGAAGATGTAAGAGAGCAATTTGTTTCCAGCAGGCTCTGGTCTTCCCCCTCGCTTTTCACTTCAGACCATCCTGGGACTATGCTCGTCCTGTTGTCCTGATAGCTAAGGAATCTGAGATCCTTCAGTTACTCTGGGATGTACAATTATTTCAGAAAAGTCATAAAAAAAAAATCTTATAGAATGTTCATCATTAATGTGGGAGTTGCTGGGCGGTGGTGGCGCACGCCTTTAATCCCAGCACTCACGAGGCAGAGGCAGGTGGATCTCTGTGAGTTCAAGGCCAGCCTGGTCTACAGAGGGAGTTCCAAGAAAAGCACCAAAGCTACACAGAGAAACGCTGTCTCGGAAAAAAAAAAAAAAAAGCCAAAAAAAAAAAAAAAGTGGGGGTTGACTAAAAAAAACTTAAGTGAGATATCAGATCCATATTTACTGTTGCTTACCATGACATTTTCCAAAAATGCTTCTCCAGAAACTGCTGAAGTTGTTCTCAGAACGATGAAGCATCCCTGTAACTCTGTCAGTGGAGTTAATGTCTTACCACTTGTTAATTATGTTTTAGGTTGCATACAAGTAAAATTCAAATATATTAACAATACATAAACAACGCCAGGAAAATTTCAAGAAATGTGTATTCAAATTATCTCCATTTACTAATGACCAAAAAAGTGAACCATGCCAAAAGTAAGCACTAAATAACAGGAGAACATGATGTTTCCAGGCATCATTATTTTTGTATAGCAAGGAATGTCTATGGAAACATCATCCTCAGCAAATGTTTCTAAATTTAAAGAGAAAAAGCCTTAGAGTATTTTTTTTAACATAGTTTGATCTTCTATAACAAAATAGAATAAACTCAACAGCTTCAAAACAAAGGAAATGTGGCTCACAGTTCTGAAGGCTGGAAGTCCATGGCTGAGAGTGAGCAGGGGCTGAGACGGTGTTCCCTGGCTCTCGCCACTGCCCTCGGTGGGGGAAGGG